>NW_026652285.1:67825717-68036480 GCF_009828535.3 Hylobates moloch | reverse complement strand
ACACCACACACACCACCCACCACCCTGTACCCTATACACGCCACATATACCACACATACCACATACCATGCATACACACTGCATGCACTACACATACACACAACACACATTACACACACACCACCCAACACCCCTCACACACCACACATACACACTACACACACACATCACACACCCATACCATACACACACTACATACACCACACATACACACTACACACCCTGTACACATCATAGATGCTACACATACACACTGCACAAACGCACCTGTGAGTGCTGACTTACCAGGTAGTGAGCCCACTGTGCTGATCTGTGGTCAGTGTCTGAAGGGCAAACAAGGGCTTAACCTAGCACCAGGCCTAATTTCGGAGGCCATTATGCAACTGTGTAGCCAAGTGTAACAACATCCTGTGCTACTTCCAAGAGCACAGTGGCCGTTCCCCCTCCGTGAGGAGGGGGGACCAGGAGGTGGGAAGACATTGTGAGGCACTGATTTTACCAAAACAAAGTGGAGGCGTTCCATATTCTGGAAAGGGTGCTTGGCGCTGATTGTGTGAGTGTGAAAAGGAGTGGAAACCTCAGCACTAAATGAGCGCTCTTATTGTTTGGAGCATTTTTTAAAGCAAGTAATAATTTTTTTAAGTAAACTGTGATTTACAGTTTTTCTGAGAACAACCCAAATTTCCATCACTAAGGGCGGTGTATACTAGAAAGCTCTTAAATAGAATGAGGCTGATGTGTGATGTGGCCCTGGAAATGATCGCTAAGATGCAGGGTCCACTGGGGAGAAAGACTACGTGATGAAACAATGCACAGAGTATGTCATTTACATGAAAAGAGAACTTTATTCCACGGCTATAAACACGTGTGTGAATGCAGAGAAAAAAGACTTGCAGGATCCACTCCAAACCTGAGGATCGTTATCTCCCAGGAAGAAAGTGGAATTGTCCTGCAGAGAGAAGCAAGCAGCAAAGAGGCTTTTCCCATTTCACTCTATATGTTTCCAATCTACTTGAATCTCTGAGAATGGAAAATACATTTGGGTATCAATTGCATAACTTTAAAAGGCAACAGAAAAACAGAAAGGGACATGCTTGCTTTGGCAGCACATAAACTTAAAAAACAAAAAACCCAGAAAGGTGGGGGAAGAAGTTCATTCCCATAAATAAGAAGTATAATTTGTTTAAACGGCCGGGCACGGCCAAGGTGGGCGGATCACTTGAAGTTAGGAGTTCGAGGCCAGCCTGGCCAACATAGTGAAATTCCGTCTCTACTAAAAATACAAAAATTAGCCAGGCATGATGGCACACACCTGTAATCCCAGCTACTCAGGAGGCTGAGGCAGGAGAATCGCTTGAACCCAGGAGGCAGAGGTTGCAGTGAGCTGAGATTGTGCCACTGCACTTCAGCCTGGACAACAGAGCAAGAACCTGTCTCAAAAAAAAAAAAAAAAGAAGAAGAAGAAGAAGTATAATTTGTTTAAATGCATGCCTCAATTGGCAGGACACCCTGGGTTTGGCGGCTTTTTTAAAGCCGAAGACACTTGCTAGATTGCTAGTAGAATACAAAGAGGCTTATAAAACACCAAAGAGGCTTATAAAGCATCTTCAGTGTGCTGCGGGCCCCTAACCCACTGCAGAGCAGAGGACCTCCAGGGACTTGCAGGCAACAGGTGTCACCGCAGGCAGAGAGGTCACCAGTGTGAGTTTGGGACCAGAGTCCAGCTTCCAACCTGCATTGGCCACATGCCCACTGTATGGTCTGGGCCATTCGCTTCACCTCTTTAATGGAGTTAAAAATAGTACCTACCTCAATTATCAAAGAGTGACTGAAGCCAGGTGCAGAGGCTCACCCCCGTAATCCCAGCACTTTGGGAGGTGGGCAGATCACTTGAGTCTAGGAGTTTGAGACCATCCAGGGCAGCATAGTGAGACCTCATATCTACAAAAAAAAAGCCTGGTGTGGTGGCACCCACCTGTAGTCTCAGCTGCTCAGGAGGCTGAGATGGGAGGATCACTTGAGCCCAGGGAGTTGAGTGTGCAGTGAGCCAAGATCACACCACTGCACTCCAGCCTGGGTAACAGAGCCAGACCTTGTCTCAAAAGAAAAAAAAAGTGAGCTAAAAACATGGGATGTGCTTAAGCACTTCATGGGACAATTTCTAATTGTTCTAGAAATATTGGCTATTATTATTGAAGCACCACTAGGGATTCCTAACAGAATGCATAACATCACCCCAAATCCAGAATGCAGGAGAAGTTTCCACCAGCCAGAGTCAGGTTTCAAGGCCCCACACTCGGCACTGGGCAAGTATTTGTTAAGCACTGTCAGTGTGTCCACCTCAGACGGCTCTGCCAAGGAGTGGAGCCAGAGCCTCTCCAGGACCCTCACTAAGGGACATTAGCAGCCAGTACCAAAAAGAGATAAGGACGCACTGCCCAGGCCCAGCACTGGCTGCCCTGGGAGTGGATAAATGTGGGGCATAGGGCCTCCAGTCCTGTCCTGGGGAGAGGGCAATCAGGTCAGGCTTCTCAGTGGAAGCAACATCTAAGAGTGGAAAAGGCAAGAAGAATGAGAATGTGTCCCAGGTAGAACTCAGGAGCAAAAGCTTAGTGGTAAGAGGGACCGTGGCACACACCCAGCCATGCAGGCGCTGCAGGTGGACTTGGAGAAAGGAGTGTGGGCAGACAGGCCCACGAAGTAACAAATAAAAGACGGTTCACACCTAATAAATTATCTGTCACACCACATACCCTACAATAGCAGAGCTCCCTGCTGGGCTGAACGTGGAGCCTGGATAGCTGCACTGTCAATGGAAAAAGTGTGCACGGATGCTGGGGCATTTCCAGCAGCAGCAAAAGGGCACTCCTGGGCTGGGAGACACCGAGGAAAGTCCATGCCCACAGAAATCCCTTGGAAAATGCCCTCAATGGCAAATCAGCCTTGTTGCACGAACGTCAGACAAGCGAGAGACAACTAAAACCTCAATGATGCAGAACTCCCGTCGTGCTTCCCCTCTGCAGGCACCAGCAGGTCAAGGTTTCCCCAAGCCTGGACCTCAGGGCTCTTCTAATGCAGTGTTCTTAGCTGTGTGCTGCAATGGGAAAGCTGGTGACATGGAGGAGGGGACAGGCCCCAGCTCCTTTCAACAGTGGACTCGAACAGCCTGGCCCAGGAAGGCCATCAACAGGGAGGAAATAGACCTGAAGGTCAAGAGTGGCTGAGTGAGCACAGGAGGGTGAATTCCTGTCATAGAATGAAACCTAGTGAAGTAGAGATGCTGGTTCCCAGACAGAACTCATCCCCAGCTCTCCTGGAAGAAAGAATAAGACAATCAAGATTTATACCTGACAATTTGTTTCCTTTTCGGTGACATGGGCAAATTATTGCTTGCTGTCCTAGTTTTCCTTTCCGCCCAGGGTTTGTTATGGATTCACCTCAAAAGAAACGATAGCCTGAGGAATCCCAGAGCCCAGCTCACCACTGCCCCCGCTGTCTTCGAAGACCCAGCAGCCATGTGTCATCACAGGACCCCAACCCCCCATGCCCAGGGGACCAGATCTAGTGTGGCCAAAAGGAGCTGGGCCAGTGGAATTCCCAGTTGGGAATTTCACTCAAGAAAAGGGAGAATCGGCAGGGTACAGTAGATTGCAGGCTCACACCAGCACTTTGGGAGGCTGAGGCGGGCAGATCACGAGGTCAAGAGATAGAGACCATCCTGGCCAACAGGGTGAAACCCTGTCTCTACTAAAAATACAAAAATTAGCTGGGTGTGGTGGCACACGCCTGTAGTCCCAGCTACTCGGGAGGCGGAGGCAGGAGAATCACTTGAACCCGGGAGGCAGAGGTTGCAGTGAGTGGAGATTGCGCTACTGCACTCCAGCCTGGTGACAGAGTGAGACTTCGTCAAAAAAAAAAAAGAAAGAAAGGAAAGAAGGAAGGAAGGGAGGGAGAGAACGAGGGAAGGAGGAAAGAAGGGAGGGAGGGAGGGAGGGAAAGGGAGAATTGCACTGTGGGAACCCAAGCTGAGGGGATATAGGAAGAGTCAAGCTGAGAAGCCACGTCCCGAAGAAGGAGCCAATGGGTGCAGGAGGGAGAGGAGCCCCCTAATAATAAAAAGAGAAGAAGACACAGATACAGAGGCAGAGGCTGAGAGAGTAGCCACACTGGGCTGGGAGTGGAATGCTACAGGGAAGGTGCTGGTGCCCTGAGGAACTGGGCTGCGTCCGCGAGGGAGCCCCAGAGAGGCCCCAGGTCCTGCTCTCCACTGACGCGGTGGCCTCACAATACGCCTCCCCATAGCCCGCCTGCGACAGCTTGTGTTCCTTGGGATCCAAGTCCCCTGGAAGATTCAGATGAAAGACTGTGAGATGCCTGGTGAAAAAACATACCCCCGGGGGCTGGAAGAAAGTGGCTTTTTTTTTTTTTTTCACCAAATCTCCACTACGGATTTTTGAGGAACCGTGAATCACAGGAGTGGTGCAAAATACATGTACATGGGAACATTCTGTCCATGTTGTATAAAGATGAGCAGGTGGTAGATACCACCACCTTGTGAACTCTGGCTCTATACTGTGCAGGTTCTAGGAAGGAAAAATCAGAGCAAAGGACGTGACCCAAAGAGCCAGGAATGGTTTAAGAAGAATCATTTATGGCAGATTAAGCTCATTGATTTTTTTAAAGTGGCATGGAAAGTCAGAGTTTCGAGTAAATGTTTTTATGAGAGTTGACTTTCTTTACCTTTGCCCCAATGTGAAAGCCATTCTTTAAAATACAGACTTCAAAAATCAAACACATCATAAAATGTGGCGAATTAGGCACTGTGAAATCAACCTTCTCCTCCGCTCTTGAGCCTTCCCCTCTTGGAGTCTAACTTTCTCCAACAATAAATAATATGTAATTTGTCTGCTTTCCCTAATTCTTCCTGCCAAATTACCCCTTTTTGTTAGTAAGAGAACAAACAAAATCTCTCTCTTAGATAACCACAACTGTATTAGCGGTTTTCCAAGGATTCTCTTCTTCCTTCTCCTCCTCTTTCTTGTTTTTGATTAGAAGCAGCTTTTATCAATAGATCATTTCCAGGAGTCCAAAAGGCTATATATATACAGGTTCAACTCCTCTCCCCAGAGTCCCCCAGGCCTCCACCCCAGGCAAGGCTGCAAGGTGCCTTGTGGTTTTCAAGGGGCCCTGTCCCAGCCCCTCTTATATGGGCACCCCAGCTATGACACCCAGTAGTGACTCTGGGCTTTGCATCAGTGCCGGCTGCAGCTTTAGCGGCACTGTTTATGGTGGAAGCGGAGGTGTCAGGGCCCAGATCTTATTAGAGGCAGAATGATGAGAAAGTCTCTGAAATGCAGGGACTGGGACTACCAAAGGAGGCCTCTCTTTCTGTCTTAGGAGCTTGATCCTTGACGGGCTTCATCATTCTTTCTGCAAGACCACACCCTTCGCAATCAGACACAGGACGTCCCTGCCAGCCACAGGTCCAGTCCTAGAGTGATGAGGTGAGCCAATACAAACTAAAGCATATTCCTGGTCTCCAAAGACTTGAAGTGATTAATTAGACATCCTTTCCGTCTTCCCGCCTACCTTAGCGAAATGCAATTTCTGGTGTGGTGTTGTGATAAGTGGGGAGACATCAAGCTAGACATCAGACGCGTTCCTGAGGAAACCATGGAAGTACTCGCTTTACTTGGGTGTTTGCTGTGTGCTCTGTTCACAGTGATGTTTGGTTTAACTGGTCTGAAAGAGGAATAGCTTGAAAGGAAACACTTGGTAAATGCAGGCAAAATCTAGGTAAATGTTTCTCCTGAACGGAATTAGTGCTGGGAGCAGGAGAACGGTGATTTGGGAAGATCATGTCTTTCGGTGGTTTTGTTCACTGTCTGCGGCGGTTCATGCAAATTATTTCAAACATCATTTCCAGCATTCACAGTCTATTTCCCTGCTCTGTAGATGGTAGAAAGGTAAAAGCCACGCCTCCTGGACTCCCTTACAGCCAGCACTTGTTGAACTCAGGTTGGAACTGATTGCCGTCTGTGTTGTGGGAGTAGGCAGGGGTTCTAGATTATACCAAACAAATGCAGCCATGAGGAAGCAAGGTGGCATGAGAGGGGGAAATGGGATCTTCTGGCAAGCATGGAAAAGGACGTGTTTGTTCTGTGGCAGCCACGGTCAGCGCTCTTCTCTCTGGTCCCAGCAGCATACAATCTGAGTGCTAGAAATATCTCGTTGTGGCTGGGCGCGGTGGCTCACGCTTGTAATCCCAGCACTTTGGGAGGCCGAGGCGGGCGGATCACGAGGTCAGGAGATCGAGACCACGGTGAAACCCCGTCTCTACTAAAAATACAAAAAATTAGCCGGGCGTGGTGGCGGGCGCCTGTAGTCCCAGCTACTCGGAGAGGCTGAGGCAGGAGAATGGCGGGAACCCGGGAGGCAGAGCTTGCGGTCAGCCGAGATCACGCCACTGCGCTCCAGCCTGGGCGACAGAGCGAGACTCTGTCTCAAAAAAAAAAAAAAAAAAAGAAATATCTCGTTGTGTGGTTGCTGTTTCTTCTGGTTGTTTATTCCTGACGATGTAGTATCCAAGCTTCGTTCTCTGGTCCTCCTGAAAATTCTGTACTGACTCTGCTTAAACTAGCGGTGGATTCTGTCGTCTGCAATTAAGAAAGCCTGCCTCTTTATGATTTCCAGGAGACAGAGTGGCATCAGGACAGCCACACCACCAGCTCACAGCTTTCTTCTCCAGTGCTCCCAGATGAGACTCCAGGGCCCTGAAAAATGACTCTAGTGGGTCAACTAAGAGACCTAAACCTAATGTTTTAATGCATTACATTGAGCAATCTGAAAGGGTAGGAATGTCCTCACAAACCCCATGCTGAAAATATTTCTGATATCTTTATGTTCCAAGGAGTATATTTTGAAGAAATTGATCACATCTTATGTTTTTATACCATAAGTCCACTCCAAATGGCATCAAAACAGTTTAAATTGTCTAGGCACAGCGGTTCACACCTGTAACCCCAGCAATTTAGGAGGCTGAGGTGGGAGGATCACTGGAGGCCAGGAGTTGAAGACCAGCCAGGGCAACATAGGCCTTGTCTCTACAAAAAATAACAATAATAAAAAAATTAGCCAGGCATGGTGGTGCATGCCTGTAGCCCAGGGACTCGAGAGGCTGAGGTGGGAGGATCGCCTGAGCCTAGGAAGTCGAGGCTGCAGTGAGCTGGGCTGTGTTCACGTCACTGCACTCCAGCTTGGGCAAAAGAGTGAGACACTGTCTCAAAAAAAAAAAAAAAAGAATAGTTGAAATTCATTAGTGAAAAGAAATAGCTGAAGTCGGTGTTTATTTCCTGCCACTTCTTTTACCTTTCTGAATTCAGAATTCTTATTAGATTTTAACTTAATATTCAATGTTTCATAACTGTTCTCCTAGAAAGATCATTTTAAAGCAATTGCATTTGTTCTGAGAGCCACATCTAGATCCTTTACCTGGGTCTATAGGTTTATAGAGTAAAAAGAACTCTTTCACTAATTTACACATTAAAACGATGACCCAGTTGCGCTGGACACAGCAAGCATACAGATGGTCACTCAGTGAATAAGTAATAACAGTGGAAGAGGGTGAAGAAAGTTTGTTAACAAAAACCAGGAAGCGACTTTTACTTTGAGGTTGACCGTAGGGAGATATTGGGACCACCGGAGAATGAGGTAGAGTAGGCTTTAAGTGCTATAAGAGGGACTTGATGTCCATAGAAGAGGTTTCCCATCTTCAATGACAACTCCCTTCACCCAGTTACTCAAGCCGGAAGCCTGGGAGCGCTCTTCACACCTGTCCCTCCCTCACGCCTCATATCCGATCCATAGCCAGGTTTGTCTGTTCCAGCTCCAACATGTTCCCCGAATGCATCCCTGTCTTTCCAAGTCTATGGGCAGCATCCTAGTCCCGCTGAACATTGTCTCCTGCCTGGATGGCTGCAGAGGCTTCTCACCAGCCTCCTGTTTCCTCACTTGGCCTCGTACAACTCTTTCTGCTTGCAGTAACCAGAACTATCCTTCAGCCCTGTGCAGCAAACCACAGCCACCATTCCGTGACCTCCCCACGGCCAACCAGACTCCAGGCCAGGTCCCGCCCACCTTGCTAGCCTCGCGTCATGCCATCCTCCTCCCCCACACTCCTCCCAGTTCATCCATGTGCCCAAGTCCTCTGTCCCTCAGAGGCCGAACAAGAGAACATCTTGCTGCCAGGAACATCCTTCGCCCAACTCCTCACAGGAGGCACTCAGGTCTGAGCTTACCTGTCACTTTTCAAACCAGGCTTTCTCCCACTCCTGCCCACATCTTTGGGTCTAAACAGTGCCATCTCTCCCCACAGTCCCTTATCCTCTCCAGCACCTTATTCGTTTCCTACACAGAAAGTCTCGCCATTTATAATTATATACTTAGTCTTGTTTATATGCCTGTCTCCCACCAGACTGAGAGCTTCACACAGGCCAAGCTCTTCCATGTCTCATTAACTATTGTGTTCCCAGCACCTCGCGCTGGGCCTGGCACATAGTGGGTTCCTGTGCATGTACATTTTATTTTCTGGACAGATCAAGAAAAAGCGTTGCCCACTTAGCAGTCTGGACAACATAGGGAGACCCCATCTTGACAAAAAGAAATTACAGATTAGCCAGCCATGATGGCACACGCCTGTAGTCCCATCTACTCAGGAGGCTGAGGCAGGAAGATCACTTGAGCCCTGGAGTTTGACGCTGCAGTGAGCTATGATCACTGCACTCCAGTCTGGGTGACAGAGCAAGACCCTGTCTCAAAAAAAAAAAAAAAAAGTCACTTAGGATATTAATTCAGGAGGATTTAGCAATAACCAACAAAAAGGGGATTAAATTGGCCAACAGAACTCCAATTGAAAACAAATCTGGCCAGTACCTTCCAAAATTGGGGGCATGAGGGATGCCAATGAATTACATATACAGCTGGTAGGTTGTTTCCACCCACCAGTCTGCAAAGATATAGACAAAGATTCTTAAAATTGTACTTACAGTAACCAGTTTGTAAAACAGTTTGCATTCTCTACAAATGTTGAAGAGAAGCTTACCAAGCAATCTCACTCTTAGGTATGACCAAGAGAAATGTGTTGTGCAAGAGTGTTCAGAGCAGCATTATTCACAACAGTCCCATACTGGAAAGAAGAACCCAATGTCCACCAATGGAATAGATCAATAAACTGTGGCTTAGTCATGCAGTGTAATACAACTACAACTACAAGCAGAAACATGAATGAATTTCACAAACCTAATGGTAAGGAAGCAAAAAAAAAAAAAAAAACCCCAATGCCAAGCTACATGCTGCATAACTCAATTTATATAGAACTCAAAAAAACAGACAAAACCCTACTGTGATGTTGAGAGATACATGTTTAAATAAATCCCTAAATTTTAATGCATCCCCTCTCAGGAAAGGCATTGAAGCAACTATGTAAACTCAAGATAATAGTTACCCTTGGGGAGGCTGGACACGAAGGGATCTCTGCCATTGATAAAGTTCTGTTTCTTGACAAGGGTCATAACTACATGCATGTTCGTTTTCTAGCAAATAGCTGTTTTTAATAAACTAAATATGCATAAGAATCACATGTTGAAAATACCAGTTCTTGGACTCATGCTCAGGACACAATGGGCCCAGGAAGCTACCCTTTAACAATGAACTTGAGAGCTTCAGATAGAGGTGGGTCCTTGCAGAAATGATGACTGACAACCTCATGGCTGGAAAGAGTTTTAAGGGACAGCCAAAAAGTTTACCCTGATTCTGAATTTATTGCCTTGGCCTGATCAGCTCAGGCTCTTTGATCCAGGCAAGGCTCTTGTTGGTAGAAGATAGAGATACAAAGAGCAGCAAGATGTTAGGAACATCTCGCAACCCAGCAAGGGTTTAAATCAACTCTGAAACAAAGTGAGGGTGAAGCTGGAAATTGCATTACGGTGTCTCTAAGGTCAGAGCTGTGTGTCTCATGGGAAAATTGACCCTTGCACATTTTCTCAACTCCATTTGATCACTTTCCTTAGCTTTTGAAAGAGCAGTTGCATGCCCATCACTGGGATCATTGTTGGTGAAATGTCATGTGCCAAAGGCCATCATTTTGCAATAGAGAAAACAGTCCAGTCCTGATGTGGGCATTCAATACATGAGCGCTCATGTCCAGCACAACTGAGCTCCTACTGAACAGGCTCCGGTTTTCCGGGGTAATATACCTGCAAAATGCAAGAGCATGGGACGCACAGACCCAACATTTCCTTGCATTTCTGTCAGCCAACTTTGCTGAGCTTTCTCTCTGGATGACTGCTCCTGAGCTCCAAACTTTGAGGAGCCCTTCCCCCACGGGGCTCTGGGCTTGGCTGACTGGGACTAATGCAGGAACTACAGCTCAGCTCCACAGCACTCCAGGCTGAAGTTGCCATTGAAAACCACTCAGCCTTAACTAGGCAAATATACCCATTCAGCAGAATGACTTTCCTCCTGAAGGTAGATCCTAACCCTAACTACTCACCAGAGAAGCCTGGGTTGTGTTACGCTGTGTGGTGTCGTGTTGTGTTGTGCTGTGCTGTGTGGTGTTATGTAGTTTGTTATGTTACGCTGTGTGATGTTGTGTTGTGTGGTTGTGTTGGGTTTCTCTGTATGATGTTGTGTGGTTGTGTTGTGTTGCACTGTGTGATTTGCTGTGTGGTTACGTTGTGTTGCACGGTGTGATGTTGTGTTATGTGGTTGTGTTGTGTTTCGCTGTGTGATGTGTTGTGTGGTTTGTTATGTTGCACTGTATGATGCTGTGTTGTGTGGTTGCGTTGTGTTGCGCTGTGTGATGTGTGGTTGTGTTGTGTCGCACGTGTGATGTTGTGTTGTGTGGTTGTGTTGTGTTGTGCTGTGTTGTGTTTAACACACCTTGGAGACTTCTGAGATTTGCATACAGCGGGGTCTTCCCTTTGGTTCCAGTCTGTGCTCCTCCTAAGATATTACGGATTTTTGAGAACCTATGCTGAGGATTCCTACAATATTGACTAAAACTAAGACATGTTTCAGGACTATCTGGAATCCCGTGTTTTTATTTTGCTGGACCCAGCAGGCAGCTTTCCCTGAAAACCCCCAGTCTGATGATCCCACCTTGCCACCTAGTATTCCCCATGCACCAATCCCTGGCCCCACACTTCCCAAGTCCTATTGTTTCCAACAAGCGCCTTCTGTGTTTTGACATCCACCTCCCGCCAGCAGCCCTCCAGCGCAGGCAGGCCGAGCAGGGAGCAGGCTGGCACAGGCGTGCTCCTAATCCCTAGCATTAAATCCAGGGTGAGCTCTGAGGAAAGCGATGAGGGGGACTTTGCTTCCATCAGCGTATTGAATTTGGAAAGTCTGTGGGGGGAAAAGAATTACACATATGCAGGCATAACCTCTTAACACACTTTCCAAGGATCTCAAACGAAAAAGCTCAATACACAAAATGGGAAGAACTGCAACGTTGTGGGTGGTATCATGGAAAAAGCTAGGAGGAGAGAGAAAAAGATTTTCATCCCATTGTCTCCGCCAATAAGTAGTTCTGGCCCTTAGGCAATTTGCTTGGTCTTCAGTTTTCCTCATTTCTGTAAGGAAGTATTTGGATGTACCAACAATTTCTTCTAGCTCAAACATTATGTAAACCTATGGATACATGTTCTTATCCATGCTATCTTTTACGTAAGACTACGTGAGCAAAAACCTGATCTCAGTACTTGACTGAACTACTTGTACCAGCCATCTTTTTAAAATCTGTCCCAGGCAGTATTAAATTTCCAACTGTGCCTGCTGGGCCAAAAGTCCTAGCAGCTCGCCCCAGAAGTACAGGCAATCAAGGAGTGTCACCTTCTTCAAGTGTGTGTATTCATCTGGGACCTCAACAAGTGGTTTACTTCTCTCCTGCCTCTTCCTTCGGTTATGAAAAGAGCAAACTCCACAGCATAACATAACACAACAGGCACAAGAAATGAGGGTGGGGAAATGTGAATATGTCTGAAAAATCACAGCCAAAGAGAAAGACATTAAAGTCCTACAGAGTTCTTAGAGTTCACCCTCAAATTTGGGCCCCAAGTTTCTGGAAGCCAGAGAGGAGAAGGAAGCCTGGGGAAGAGCAGACCAGGTACTCAGTGACATCTCTGCAGTGCAGTCAGTGGGAGAAAGCAGCTGACTTATTTTTGTATGATTTCTCACAAAAGCTGTGGTACAATCGGTCTGTCTCCCTGTGGCTGGAAAGTCAGGTGACACTCAGTGCTAGAGAAGTGAAGGAAGCAAGGGAGAGCATGTGGTGGGTGGGGCAGGTGCCACTTGTGTAGGGTGGCTGGGGAAGCTCAGATCAGGGACATGTGAGCAGAGGCCTGCAGGAAGTAAGGGAGGAGCCCGGATACCTGGGGAAGAGCACTCCAGGTAAAGGGAAGAGCAAATGCACAGGTGCCGAGCTTGGTGTGTCTGAGGGACAGGAGGGAGGCCAGGGACTGGAGTAGGGCAGGCAGAGGGAATAGTGACAGGGGACGTGACTGGGGAGGAAGAGTCTCTGGGGTGGTGTGAAGGAGCAGATCCTGTGTGGCCAGCAAGGACTCTGGCTTTCACTGTAGGGGACATGGGGAGATATTGTAGGCTTTGGAGCAGAGTTGCTGGTGTATGTAGCTGGAAATAATCACTACAGCTTCTTCCTCCTTCTGAAATACCCAGAAGCCTCAGAGAGAGAGCCATGACCCCTCCTCTGCCCGTGTCTGGGTCTTCACCATCCAACCTGAAGAGCTCCTAAGCTCTGCGAATGAGCACCTCCTTACCTTTTCACACACATGCCTTGCCCTCATCCTGGCTGCCTTAGTCCATTTGGACTACTATAACAAAAATGCCACAGACTCCATGATTTATAAAGAACAGAGATGTATTGCTCACAGTTCTGGAGTCTGGAAGTCCAAGATCAAGGCACTGGCAGAGCAGGTGTCTGGTGAGAGCAGCTCCTGCTTCCAAGATGGTGCCTTGTTGCTGGGTCCTCATACAACAAGAGGCAGAAGCACAAAACGCCTAGCTAGCTCCCTCCAGCCCTCTTACAAGGCAGTAATCCCATCCCTGAGGACAGCCCTCATGGCCTGACCACCTCCTAAAGGCCCCACCTCTTAATACTGTTGTTTTGGGGATTGTTTCAACATGAATTTTGGAGACGACATGAACATTCAAACCATAGCATTGACCTTGGTTTCCAAGGCCGGAGCCCCAGGAGGGCTAAGATAGTGGTTTTCGATTTGTCTTTGTGCCTTGTAGTCTGTGGGTTCCTCGGAGAGATTGTAGGAGGAATAGTCAGTGGATTCCAAGCATCCCACCATGGCTGCTTCAACAAGCCCGGTTCTGTTTCTACCTGTGTCAAAGCTTACATTTCCTATATATTTGAGTCCATTGTCACTTGGAAAGTGTCTTCCTAGAGAAAGGACTAGAAGGATCTTCACCAGAGTGTTCTTGGTTATCATTGGTTACCATGGGCATGAGAGGTGTGATGGAAGAAGCGGGCAGGGGGTGAAGGCAAAGCTTATTCTTCTAGATTGTTTCAATTGTCTACAAGTCATTGTACAAGACATAAATTTTGCTCATTTTTAAAAATGATATGAAAAAATTAAAACCTGCAAAGTCATTTTTCAGCTCTAGGATATGAGCCTTCTGAGGTGGTTTCTGGTGGATACTGTTCAGTCTGGATAGAGAAGAGAAGGCTGGAAGGGAGTGGAAAAGAGGGAGGCTTTGCTGTTTGAGGACAGCCCCAAATGCTCTAAATATAATAAGAAAAGGCCAGCTTTGGTGAGTTCGTTAAGTGAGTCCAAAGGAAGCGTGTTGAACTGAATGGCTTTCAGCCCTAGATACAACCAAGCAGAAAACAGCAGCTTGAGAGGGCGCCTCTACCAGCTTCCCAGGGCTGCCAACCAATGACCACAGATCACCAAAGACCACAGACCGGGTGGACTAAACAATAGAAATGGGCCCTCTCACAGCTCTGGAGGCTGGAAGTCCAAAATCAAGGTGTTGGTAGGGCCATGCTCCCCACCAAGGCTCTAGAGGAGAATCTTTCCCTGCCTCTCCCAGCTGTGGGTAGCTCTGGCCATTGCTTGGTTTGTGGTTCCAATCTCTGCCTGCGTCTCCACATGGCCTTCTCCTACTTCGCCCCCCGACCCCCCATGCCTCTTATATAAAGACACTTGTCATTGGATCTAGGGCTCAGCCTAACTCCAGGATGATCTCCTCTCAAAAACCTTTACTTAATTTAATCCTCAAAAACCCTCTTTACAAATTAGATTCTGGGACATGGACTTGTCTTTTGGAGAGCCACCACTCAACCCGCTACAGCCCCCCAAATGACACCTCCAGAGACAGTCACCGCTCGCGATAGGCGGTGGGGAGAAGCGAGGATGCAGCCCTTCAGAATCAGGCAGAGGCACCTAGCCAGAGGGCAGCCCGGGGGGGCCCCGCGGCGGGGCGGCGGCTGGGGCGGCCCCAGAGTCTGCAGTGCTGGCTGAGCATTAGGTCACCTGGGAACTTTAAAACAATGTACGTTCGCACTCAGGCCCCTCCCTCAGAGATGCTGGTTTAACGGGGTTGGTTTTGTGCCAGGGCATTCGTAGTTTTTCAAAGGCCCCAGGGGGTTCTAATGTGCAGCTAAGGCAGAGAAACCCTGGCAGCTGAAAGGGGGCTGCAGGCAGTAGTCAGAGGCCGGGGTCCCCTCCGGCTCCGCGGCTCATGCGGGACAAGGACATTCCCATCTGCGGGGAGGGCAGGCGTGAGGTCAGAGAGGAGAGCCCAGGCTTCCTCCTGTCGTGCGCGTCCACTGCCCCCGGACGCCACCCTCCTGGCTCCACGCTGGCCGGGCCTGTGGAGAGCTGTCCGTGGGTATGCGCTGCTCTGGCCCTGCTGGCCCTCGGTTTCCACCCGGCCCCAGCCTGCTGTGCCTGCAACTCGGCCATGAGGAGTCGTTCACATTCTTACAAGGTCTTAACAATTCAAGCAAGTTGTCTTGGGCCCTCCGCAGAGCCGTGGATCCATTTGATGTTCATCTACAAGGAGATTTTCATTCTTTCAGGGCCTTCCCCAAATGTCGGCCACAGTTATGCTAAGGACCCCCCACTCTGTCCACAGCTGGGTACGATGGTGCTCTATTTTATCCCTCTGCGCCAAACACTCTTCTCTGGGGCCTGAACTCTGCAGCAGTGAGAGAAACTCACTCTCTTCTCGGTTTTTGAAAGGAAGACACAAATTCAACTGGGCTTCTTGTGTTGCAATAGTTACCCATCCCTAGGCCTCGGGTTTTGTTACATACCTAAAACTGTTATGAATGAGTGGCTGTATAGTATTTTGAGATACTAAATTAAGTGCATTTTTCATCCTCTATTTTACTCTTTTCTTCCCCCCACCCCCCATTCAAGCAGGAAGCCTCTTCAGTGCTCATTGCCCTGGTATGCTAGTGGGAAGGGAATGGGCAGAGTGTGGGAACTGCGGAACCAGAGCCCTTGGCCAAGAGCAGCCTTGCATGGGGCTCCGCGGAGGGCAGCTCAGGCAGAGCGCAGCCGCCAGGGTGCCCGGTGCCCTGCAGGAGGCAAGCACAGCCTCCCCTGCTCCTGGTGACGCTCCAGTTTGGCGGAGGAGGTCTTCCATTGAGAAGTGGCCCTGCCCCCTTGAGTAAACATGCTAACCGCCAGCCCTTCACTAGAACAACTGAGTTACTTTGAAAATTAGATAAATAATCTGTCGGGGATGGAGAACTGACTGAAGACAGAAAACAAAGAATAAATGAATGATTCTTGGGATAGAGAAGTGGTAAAGGCAGGGATTTCCTGAGACTAAAGTGGCCTAAGGTTGGGAAGGCTTTTTTTTTTTTTTTTTTTTTTGAGACAGAATCTTGCTCTGTCATCGCCAGGCTGGAGTGCAATGGCGCCATCTCAGCTCACTGCAACCTCCGCCTCCCGGGTTCAAGTGATTCTCCTGCCTCAGCCTCCTGAGTAGCTGGGACTACAGGCGCCCGCCACCACGCCCAGCTAATTTTTGTATTATTAGTAGAGACGGGGTTTCACCATGTTGGCCAGGATGGTCTCGATCTATTGACTTTGTGATCCACCCACCTCGGCCTCCTAAAGTGCTGGAATTACAGGCATGAGCCACCGTGCCCAGGAAGGCATTTTTTAAAATATTCTGAGCGCCTACAGTGAACGTTCCGTGTTTAAAGATTATGCTAAACGCTTTGAGGGAATGCAAATTACAGAGACAGAAGACAAATTAATCTCATAAGTTACCATGATGTGGTAGATAAGCATTGAACTGAGAATGGGGATCCCCGGCTTTCAGGGCTGACATCACCATTACCTAGTTATACAGCCTCGGGGAAGACACTAACATTTCCAGAGCCCAAGTTTTCTCACCTTCAAATGAGGAAGTCAGTTTACAAGGTTACTAGGATGGCTTTCTACAAAAATCATAATTTATATCCATGGCCGTGAGCTGGAAATTAGAAGGGAACTATAGTATGTATTCCTGGCATTGAGCTGGGTGTTCAATGAGATAGGTTACTGCAATCAATTTTTACAACATTTAATGACACATAGGAAGTTCCCCCACTCCCTCTACTCTGTCTACAGTTGAGAAAACTGCCTTCTAAATAATTTTGCCCACAGTCACACAGCTAGTAAAAGGTGCACTCACCCACATTTATTTGACTCCACGATTTATTAAAACATGATTCCTCTGTGTTTGAAATTGTATTGATGAGTTTTCATCAGCAGTTGGAACCTAGCACAATTCATGAAAATAACTGGATGCTCAAAACATGCTTTTCTGGATGAGTCAATATTGAATCTAAAATGTATTTATCTGAAGTAACTCTATGAGATGATATGATGGTAATTTGCTTAACTGTAGTAATCACTTCACTATGTCTATGTGTAGTAAGATAAATATATCAAAATATCATGTACACCTCAGATATATACAATTTTAAAAATACAATTCATTAAAATAAAATTTATTATCAAACCAGATCACAAATCCACAGCATCTAGAATACACCCTGGCACACAGTAGGTGCGCAACAAGGATTTGTCACAGCAGACTACTCCCTGAACCTATTAGTCCAGCATGCTGTTGCAGCTAAGAAGACGAGAGACAAAGGTTTTATTGGCAAGGATATTGGGAACCAAAGCATAGATAGCATATTCCTATCCTAGCAAGAGGCTGTGTGCTGCTCACCACGATGTGTGGCTGCCTCTTCAAGGCTCTTCTTGTCTCTGCTCTCTGTACCTACAACCAAGAGGTGAAGAAGCTGGAGACAATTCCAAGGGGAAAGCATTTTTCGTGTGAACGATCTCCAGTGCTCTTCCATCGCCAGTACTCTGTTTTCAGTCTTCATCTTCTCAAGCTCTTGGCAGAGTGGATGGCTCCCCTCAGTCCACAGTCTTTTGCTCAGAAAGCTACCAGATGATCTCCAAGGCAATGTTTGTCTTCAAACGTTCCAAAAATCTAAGCTGAATAAGACAATTGTACTTGACATGACACTTAAACTCATTCAAAGATACACTGAATTACATCACCACAATCTAATTTTAGAACATTTTCAATGTCCCCCAAAGAAACTCTCTGCAGGCCTGGGCAACATAGTGAGACCCTGCCTCTAGAAAAATTTTTTTTGATTAGCTGAGTGTGGTGGCACGCACCTAGGAGGCTGAGGTGGGAGGATCCCAGGAGTTAGAGGCTGCAGTAAGCCATGATCATGCCACTACACTTCAGCCTGGGCAACAGAGCAAGACCCTGTCTCTATTGAAAAAAGTGGTGGGAAGTAGGGAAGAAACCCCATGCTACAGCAGTCTTCCTGATTCCTGCTTACCCATCTCCTACTCCATCCCCAGACAGTCTCTCTATGGATTGGCCTATTCTGACATTTCACATCAGTCATCTGTTGCTTAATGACAGACACACATTCGGAGAAATGTGTCATTAGGCAATTTTCTTCATGTGTACACATCAAAGAGTGTCCTTACACAAACCTAAATGGGACAACCTACTGCACACCTAGGCTGTATGACAAAACCTATTGCTCCTCGGCTACAAACCTGTACAGCTTGCGACTCTACTCAACACTGTAAGAAACTGTAACACAGTGGTCCTTGTGTATCTAAACTTATCTAAAAGGTATGATAGAAAAGGTATGATAAGAAAATGGTATAAAAGATAAAAAATAGTACACCTGTATAGGACACTTACCATGAATAAAGCTTGCAGGACTGGAAATCGCCTTGGGTGAGCCAGTGAGTGGGTGGAGAGTGAATGGGAAGGCCTAAGGCATGACTCTGCACCACTGTAGACTTCATGAACACTGTACACTTAGGCTACACTCTATAGAAAAAGTTTTTCTTTCTGAAATAATAAATTAACCTTAACTTACTGTAAACGTTTTACTTTATAACCTTCTCAATTTTTGTCAACTTTTGGACTCCTTTGTAATAATGGTCAGCTTAAAACACAAACACATTGTACAGCTACACAAAAGTATTCTTTCTTTAAATCCTTATTGTACAAGCCTTTCTTTGTTTTCATTTTTTTTTTTTTTACTTTTTAAACATTTTTGTTAAAAAATAAGACACAAACACAGACATTAGCCTATGTCTACACAGGGTCAGGATCCTCAATATCACCATCTTCCACCCCCACACCTTGTCCCACTAGAAGGTCTTCAGGACAATAACACACACGGAGCTGTCATCTCCTGTGATAGCAATACCTTCTTCCGAGGGACCTGCCTGAGACTGTCTTACAGTTAAATTTTTATAATAAGTAGAGTATACTCTAAAATAACAATAAAAGTATAGTGTATTACATACATAAACTGTAACATAGTCATTTCTTATCATTAGCAAGTATTATATACTATACATAATTGTATGTGCTAGACTTTTTATATGACTGCCAGCACACTAGGCTTGTTTATCCCAGCATCACCACAAACTTGTGAGTACTGTGTTGTGCTATGACATTATCACGGCTCCGACATTATTAGGCAATAGGAATTTTCAGGTCCATTATAATCTTTTTTTTTTTTTTTGAAACTGAATCTGGCTCTGTCACCCAGGCTGGAGTACAGTGGCACGAACTCAGCTCACTTCAACCTCCGCCTCCCAGGTTCAAGCGATTCTTCTGCCTCAGCCTCCCAAGTAGCTGGCACTACAGGCGCATGCCACCACACCCAGCTAATTTTTGTGTTTTTAGTAGAGACAGGATTTCACCATGTTGTCCATGCTGGTCTCGAACTCCTGACTTCAGGCGATCCACTCGCCTCAGCCTCCAAAAATGCTGGGATTATAGGCATGAGCCACCACACCCAGCAGTTCCATTATAATCTTATGAGACCATTATCTATATGCAGTCCACCGTTGACCGGTCGTTACGCACCACATGAGTGTAAACAGAATTATACAATGTGTGGCCTTTGCTGTCTAGCTTCTCTTAGCAAAATGTTTTCAAGGCTCATCTATGCTGTCACATGTGATAGGACTCCATTGCTTTGCATGGCTGAATAACATTCCATTCCATGGACATACCACAGCTTGTTTATCCATCGATCAGCTGATGAGCATTTGGGCATTTGGGGTTTTTCCACTTTTTGGCTATTATGAATAATGCTGCTGTGAGCATTCAGGGACAACTTTTTTGGTTTTTTGTGTGTGCGTGCGTGTGTGGTCATATGTTTTTTGTTTCCCTTAGGTTTATACCTAAAAGTGAAATTGCTCGTCATAGGGTAACTCTATATCTAGTATTTTGAGTAACTGTTAAGCTGCTTTCCAAATTGTCTGCACCCACTTTCAGATCCCACCAGCAATGACTGTGTGAGGATTGCTGTTTCTCCACGTGCTCACCAACACTTGTTATTACAGTCTTTTGATGACAGCCATCTTAGTGGGTGTGAAGTGGGATCTCACTGAAGTTTGATTTGCATTTCCCTAAAGACTAATAATGTTGGGCGTCTTTTTTTTTTTTTTTTTTTTGAGACAGAGTCTCGCTCTATTGCCCAGGCTGGAGTGCAGTGGCGCAATCTCTGCAAGTTCCGCCTCCTGGGTTCACGCCATTCTCCTGCCTCAGCCTCCCAAGTAGCTGGGACTACAGGGGCCCGCCACCACACCTGGCTAATTTTTTATATTTTTAGTAGAGACAGGGTTTCACCGTGTTAGCCAGGATGATCTCGATCTTCTGACTTCGTGATCTGCCCGTCTCAGCCTCCCAAAGTGCTGGGATTACAGGCGTGAGCCACCACGCCCGGCCTCAATGTTGAGCATTTTACATGTGCGTACTGACCATTTGTCTATCTTCTCTGGAGAAATGCCTACTGAAATCCTTTTTCAGTAGGTTGCCTTTTTATTATCAAGTTGTGTTTTCTAGATGTTCTAGATTTAAATCCCTTGTCAGAAATATGATTCGCAAATATCTTCTCCCGTTCTGTAAGTTGTCTTTCTCCCTTTACTGACCTTACCCTTTGATGAACAAATGTTTTAATTTTAATGAAATCCAATTTAACTCTTTTTTCTTTTCTTGCTTATGCTTTTGGTGTCATTTTTAAGAAAATATCTTCTCACTCAAAGTCAAAAACTCCTGTTTTCTTTGATGAGTTTTATACTCCTGGCCCTTATGTTGAGGACTATGATTCATTTGTGTTTTATTTTTATGGATGGTGTAACAGCAGGTCCAAGTTCTTCAGATGTCCATGTGTTCTGGTACTGTTTATTGAAAAGACCAGTTGTAATGGTTGGAATTACGGGTCAATTTGACTGCTCCAGCAGGTGCTCAGGTATTTGATTAGACATTATTCTGGGTGTATCTGTGAGGCTGTTTCTGGATGAAACAACATTTGTATCAATAAACTGAGTAAAGCAAACTGCCCTCCCTACATGAGCTTTATCCAGTGTGTTGGAGACCTGCTTGAAACAAAAGGCAGAGTAAGGGGAAATTTGCTGTCTCTGCCTGACTCTGCCCGAACACTGATTTTCTCCTGCCCTTGGACTAGGGATCAGACTGGAACTTACACCATTGGCTGTCCTGGTTTTTGGGCCCTCAGACCCCGCCTGGAACTACACACTGGCCCCCCAGGGTCTCCAGCTTGCCAGCTGCAGACTGTGAAACTTCTCAGCCTCCATCATTGTGGGAGCCAGTCCTTATTTCATACATATCCATCCTATTGATTTTGTTAGTTCTGTTTCTCTGAAGAGCCCTGACTAACACACCAGTCTTTCCCCTGGATTTATTAATCGTCAAATTCCTATGTCTCAGGTTGGATTTCCTGGAAAGCCACTGGGTGTTTGAGCACATGGGTGAGGGTGTCTGGGGAGTGCTCACAGCAGCAGTACCCAAAGGAACGAGGCAGAGGGAGAAGGGAGACTGCGGGGAGTCCCGAAGTGGAGATGGCCCATCAGAACAGCCCCAAATTCCCACTTACAGTGGGTCTTGGAGAAGGCATGCCTGTGTCAGGCAGCTTCAGCAGCTGAGGGCAGTTCTCCAGGAGGGCCTCAGCTGAGCTCCCATCAGCCAACACTCCTGTCAGCCTGGAGCAGCAGTGCCCGGCCTCAAATAGAGACCTGGGCCCCACGCTGTAGCATCCACTACACCTCCAGTGTTTACCCAAATCAACGGGAAATTGGGGGAATTTTTAACTAAATCAATCAAGAGACAAAAAATCATCCTTTCTGGTCTGTGGGAGGTCTTCCTTAACTGTTTAAAAGCTTTAGCAGGAAAAGCTGAAAAAGAAACAAAAAAAAAATCGCCCTCACTAAGTGATGAAAGAATTCTACAGCAGTTGGCAAGAACACTGAGAAGTGAGTGTTTAGATATGAAAACAAAACCTCTAAGGCCCTTCCACAAAACACTGGCATTCACAGTGGAGACCCTCACACACGTGGGCAGGCAGGCTGACAGACGGCCAGGAAGACCAGCGGCTTTCAGGACACACAGCTTCGATTACAGCAGCCAGGGCTTATTTATCTTCTCCATTAGGTGCTGCATTCAAAGGACCTGCATGTGGTTCAATGAAGATCAAAGCACATTTTTTCAAAGTAGAAAAAAAAAAATAGAAAGAATGAACTATTCCAAATATACATATGTTCTGAGTTGTGACTATTTTCCATCCTTTGTTGTAGGAAAATAAGGGAAGACAGGAAAGAACTAGGTGACAGAATCCATTGTGTACGTATCATTGTCAAGACAGAGACACCCCATTCAACACAATGTTAGCCCATCCGTGGATCCAAGCTTTTAGAATTTAAAATCATCAGTAACCGCCTTGCTTAGGATATGTTTTGCTGTGATTGCATTTGAGATGTTTGTAAAAGATGATTTCCTTTAAAGAGTTTTCCAGCATATTGAATTGACTTATAGATACCAAAGCATTTTCATAGTGGGTCTCACATCTCACATCTCACTTTTTTCCTGCAGATAATAGCCTCTCTCCACAGAAAGCCATATGTAAAGGAAAATAAAAATTATGCACTATGTTCTTGAGATGTCCCCAACAGAAAAGTATTTCCAAATAGTACACATTCAGCACACAGCCTAACACGTATTAATAGTTGCCTTCTTTGTGCCAGGTATTGGCACTAAGGATCACACAACTAAATCACAGTTCCTACATTCTTTTTTTTTTTTTTTTTTTTTTTTTTGAGAGAGAGAGAGGGTATGGCTCTGTTGCCCAGGCTAGAGTACAGTGGCTCGATCACAGCCCATTGCAGCCTTAGGTTCTCACTGTGTTGCCAGGGCTGGTCTCAAACTCCTGGGTTCAAGCAACCCTCCCGACTTGGCCTCCCAGAATGCTGGGATTATAGGCGTGAGCCACTGCACCTAGCCTAGTTCCTCCTTTCAGAGTGTAAGGAAGACTGGCAATTCCAATGTTAAGGAGGATACTCAAATGTAGCGTGTAAAAAGGACGATGCTTTGGAAACCACCTGCTTACTCCTGCAGAAGGAGGTGGAGGATGAAGAAAGGTTTCGTGGAAGAAATATTTCTTAACTAAATCAATCGGACTTAGTTAAGTCTGATTATCTTAACTAAGTTAAGTTATAGGATAAGCAGGAGTTGGATGGGGGAAGAGTCCCAGGAAGGACCGTCCAGGCTTGGGGAATGGTAACTACATACACATACTTGCTGTGTATGAAAGAAAGTGCAGCAAGGACGAGAAGAACTGGACAGGTAGTCAGAAAACAATTACGGGAGCTCTGAATGGCATGCTAAGGAGCTTGGGGTCATTAAAGAGTCATATGGCCAGACACGCATTTTAGAACGGCTGTTGAGCAACTCCATAGAGGAGGGATTTAAAGGAGACAGTATAGACCTGGGCTTCAATGCATAAGGTGGTTCTTAGAGCAGTCCAGGTGGGAAACAGTGAGGGCCAACCTCATTAGGCAGGGCATGTGGGACCTAGATGACAGGACAAACGTGAGAACTATTTCAGAAGCAATAAGAGACTGGGTACTGCTGGGATTTAGGAGTGAGGGAGAGGGAGAAATTATGTATCATTCCAGGGTCTCTGGATTGGGCAATTGGCGGGATACATGACTGGGCAGACAGAGAATCCAGTGGAGCAGGTCTAGAACAAAAGGATAAGGAGTTTGATTTTAGATATCTGGAGTTGGAGGAAGCCGAGGAATAGGTGAATGTGGGCGTGTGTGTCTGAATCTCTGAAGCGAGGCCTGAGCCGAACATGGACTCTGGAGTCATTCCCATGCTCAGGCATTATAAAGGCATGGATTTGTGTTTGTTTGTATGTGGGTTTTTGGATTTTTGTTTGTTTGTTTGTTTTGAGACGGAGTCTCATTCTGTTGCCCAGGCTGGAGTACAATGGCGTGATCTCGGCTCACTGCAAGCTCCGCCTCCTGGGTTCAAGCGATTCTCCTGTCTCAGCCCCCTGAGTAGCTGGAACTACAGGCACGTGCCACCACATCCGGCTAATTTTTTGTATTTTTAGTAGAGATGGAGTTTCACCATTTGGCCAGGCTAGTCTCGATCTCCTGACCTCGGGATCCGCCCACCTCTGCCTCCCAGAGTGCTGGGATTACAGGCGTGAGCCACCGCGCCCAGCCTTGTTTGTACCTGTTTTATGCACTACTCCATCTCTAGCACTTAGAACAGTGCACACCATAAATATCTGTTGAACTCACAGGAGTGAAAGAAACTGTCCAGGTAGCTGTGTAGGATGAGAAAGAGGACACACAGTCACACAGAAATAATAACATGGATATCTACCACCACCAGCACCAAACGCCAGCTCTCTATAGTTCAAATTTAATAGAAGTTACAAAATAATTCCCAGCTGATTACACATCATACGTTCAGTACATTTATGCAGTTGTCTCCAGGGTAATAAGAGAATTTTCTTAATTTCCTATAGTGGAAAGGTCTATTTTATGTATTTTCAACTGATTTTTTTTTTTTTTTGAGACGGAGTTTCACTGTTGTTGCCAAGGCTGGAGTGCAGTGGTGCGATCTCGGCTCACTGCAAGCTCCGCCTCCCGGGTTCAAGAGATTCTCCTGCCTCAGCCAGCCTCCCAAGTAGCTGGGATTACAGGCGCCCACCACCACACCCAGCTAATTTTTGTATTTTTGGGAGAGACAGAGTTTCACCATGTTGGCCAGGCTGGTCTCAAACTCTTGACCTCAGATGATCTGCCCACTTTGGTCTCCCAAAGTCCTGGGATTACAGGTGTAAGCCACTGTGCCCAGCCTATTTTCAACTGATTTCTATGCACTAAAGTGAACATCATAAATAAATGAGAAATCCACCCAACCACATGCAAACAGAAACCCTGCCTATTTCATCTAATTTTTAAGAACTTGAAAAGAATAAGTTATATAATAATAAAAGGACGCATCTTGGTTTCCATATTCCAGATCCATATTCTTGTGCCTACTCAACATCTCCATTTGGATAACTCAAAGGCACTTCAAAATAATTATGTTGAAGATCAAACATGATCTTCCCCCCAACTCTTGGTGAATGACACCATCCTCCCTGCAGAGTCAGAAGTCAGAAAACTAGGATTCATCCAGGCATCTTCCTCTCCCTCACTTTTCACAGCCATAACACCCCCAAGTCCTGTCAACTTTACATCCTGTGAGCCTCCTGAATGCAGTCACTATCTCTCCCCATCACCCCACACTGGTCCAAGGAACTGCCACCTCTTCCCTGGACATCTGCAATAGCCGACTCATTATTTCCATCCCACCCCTTACCCTCTCTGCTCCTCTAGATGCCAGATGCCGATCTGAGTTATTTGTTTTTTTCAAAACACAAATGTGATCACATTTCCCACCCACGGAGAGCCTTTGTTGGCTCCCTGAGACTCATAGGAGAAAGACCTATCTGTGTACATGGCTGTACAGTGTTCCTAGGCGTGGCCTCTGCCTCTCTCTCCAGCCTCGTCCGGCTGGCTCTCCCATGCTCTCTCTGCGCCCAGCAGCCCTTCGGATCCTCAGGCACGTTGTGTGCACCTGCTATTCCCTCCACCCGGAACCGTTTTCTCGTCAGCCTCCCAAATCCAGCCCAACCCATTTGTCTTAAATAACTCCACTCATCCTCACATCTCAGCTCAAACACCCCTTCCTCACCAGTAGGTGATTCCATGAAATTCCACTGCTATCTCTCAGAGCACATGATCTCACTTTATAATTACACCCATTCTTCACTGTATAATCATACATTCTTTTATGTATTCAAACAACATCTGTTTGCTTTCCACTGAACCCTAGCCCCCTGTTTTTTGATCACTGATATCCACACCACCCAGCTCTGTGCCAGGCACATGTATAATAGCTATTCAGTAACTAATTGTGGAGTGATGGGTGAATATGTGTCTGCATGTCTCTCTATCATGTCCATTTCCAAAGGCTTTGGAATTATTAATCAAAAAATATCTCCCCAAACGGAAGTACTGCGTGGTTTTTTTGCTCCTATCTCTCAGTTATTACACAAACTTAAACAGCATGTGCCTGTACATGCTCCTTGACAAAGTGTTTGGCTATTGCAGATTCATCTGATTTAACTTTCCAAGTTGAACTAAAAAAACTAGAGCAGCTGGTGCGGTGGCTCACGCCTGTAATCCCAGCACTTTGGGAGGCCAAAGTGGGCAGATCGCTTGAGGTCAAGAGGTCGAGACCAGCCTGGGCAACATGGTGAAACCCTATCTCTACTAAACTACAAAAATTAGCCCAACGTGGTGGCAGGCACCTATAATCCCAGCTACTTGGGAGGCTGAGGCAGGATAATCACTTGAACCCAGGAGGTGGAGGTTGTAGTGAGCTGAGACTGCAACACTGCACTGTAGCCTTGGTGACAGAGTGAGACTCCCTCTCAAAAAATCAAAATAAAAAATAAAAAAAACTTGAGCAATACCCATGTAAAAATTTCAGTGAGTCTCTTTCCTTAGATGTGCCTCCATTACAAAGAAGAAATCAACTAGAAATGGCAAATGAAATGCTGTTTTATTCTACCCTTTACCATAACATAATATGAATTCTTTTTATTTTTTGTTGTATTTACTTTATTTTTTCTGAGATGGAGTCTTGCTCTGTCACCGAGGCTGGAGTGCAGTGGCGCAAGCTTGGCTCACTGCAACCTCTGCCTCCCGGGTTCAAGCAATTCTCCTGCCTCAGCCTCCCAAGTAGCTGGGATTACAGGCGTGCACCACCATGCCCAGCTAACTTTTACATTTTTAGTAGAGATGGGGTTTCACAGTGTTGGCCAGGCTGTTCTGGAGTGCCTAACCTCAAATGATCCGCCCACCTCAGCCTCCCGAAGTGTTGAGAGTACCGGTGTGAGCCACCATGCCCGGCCTGAACTCTTTTTAAATAAAAAGAAAATAGAAATGTTTTAAAACATTACAGTAAGCAATCCATATATTAGGGAAATTTAATCAGGATATTGCAGAGTAAATACTATGGAATTTCAAAAAGGCAAGACAAGCTTTGTAAATATATTTTAAATAATTCACAACTGTATTTAGTGTTTCACACACCTGTTTCCTCAATCATATAGAGAGGGGAGGTCTTATTGATCTTTTTATTGCCAAGGGATAGGCCCACATGCTTTCTACCTACTAGCAACAAGTGTTCCTCGAATAAATAATTGCCAGCCTCAAAACTTTCACCAAATCTTTCCTTTTTTCAAAAATAAATAGGAGACCAGATGTGATAGCTCATGCCTGTAATCCCAGCACTTTGGGAGGCTGAGGCAGGAGGATCAGTTGAGGCCAGGAGTGTGAGACCAGCTTAAGCAACATAGTGAGTCCCTGTCTATAAAAAAAATTTTTTTAATTAGCTGGGATGGTGGTGGGCACCTGTAGTCCCAGCTACTCAGGAGGCTGAGGCAGGAAGATCACTTGAACCCAGGAGTTCAAGGCTGCAGTGAGCTATGATTGCGCCACTGCATTCTAGCCTAGGCAACAGAATGAGGCCCTGTCTCAAAAACAAACAAACAAACAAAAAAGTAAGTAGGAGGCATTCAGTTTAAAACAATATCCACAGGCAGGTGGGGTGGCCCACGACTATAATCCCAGCACTTGGGAGGCCAAGATGGGCAGATCGCTTGAGCCCAGGAGTTTGAGACCAGGCTGGGAAACATGGTGAAACCCTGTCTCTACAAAAAATACAAAAATTAGCCAGGTGTGGTGGTGCATCTGTGGTCCAGCCACTTGGGAGGCTGAGAGGTGGGAGGATCACCTGAGCCTGGGGAGGTCAAGGCTACAGTGAGCCATGATCATGGCACTGCACTCCAGCCTGGGCAACAGAGTAAGACCATATCTAAAAAAACCCAAAAACCCAGAGATTGAATCTCCAACGTTTATAGATAGTTTTGTTCCTTTTTTTTTTTGCCTCAAAACAAGATTTATGTTTAAAGAGAGAGTTTTGCTGTTTTTGCACAACATTCTAAGACAGGACAACAGAATCCTCTGTTGAAAGGTGAAAAAATATGGCAAATAGGACATCAGAAATCACTGCTGAAAAAGAAACCAACCTATGAGAAAGATGTTTAATGTGTTTATTGCCGCAGCACCCAGAGAGTTGGTGTTGGATCCACTGTAAGTGTTAAGTAAAAACCCTTTATGACTCAGTTGATGATAAGGCCTCATATCTTGCTTGCAAGAAACTTCCTTGTAGAAGTTTTGGGAACAGGATTCATGTAAATGGCCATGACTGAGTCCAACACTCATAATGGAAATTCTCCCTTATGTTCCAGGTGATTGTCTTAATGTGGGTTTCCCCAGAAGTGGCCCTGAGGAAGGACTTGAGTGCAAGTAGCTTCTTCAGAAGTGGCGAGTAGAAAAATGCAGCAGGGAAGTGGAGAAGAGAGAATCAGAAGGGAAGACAGTTGCTAAAGCTGCATTATCACAAAAGACACCCCTGTGGAAAACTGGAGCTCGGTTCCACTGGGGAACTCATGGAGCCAGGGTAAAGCCCCAGAGTCAGTTATTCCAGTCAAGTGGCAGGGGAGCTGGGGTATTTATACATCAGTGGATTCTTGTTTGAAGGTGGCCTCCGGAGTTGTTAATTCCCTAGCTCTTCCAATCTGTTGTGTGAGAGCCACAGAAAGCCCTTGGGCAAAGAAGGGCAGATGCCAGAAGCTGGAAGTCAGGCCTGTGATTTCTGAAGTGGTAGGAAGGGGTAACATATGGGCACCCATAGCATCTGCCATAGTGACAAATCGTTCAAAATTAATTCCCACTTATTTAGTGCTTGCTCTGTGCATAGGCCCTTACGTGTCTTATTTCATTTTCCAACTCATAACAACCCTCTGAGGTAGGTATAGTTGTTAGGAATTTACAACTAAAAAGCAAAGGTAGCTAGCTTTCCAAGGCTGCACTCCAGTGCACAGCAGAATATATTTGGCTGCAGTCTCAGTTCCGAACCACTACCCTGTACTGGCAGGACTAACCCTGCCCTTCCACAAATACATACAGACCCCCGTTCCATACACAGTGGCGTTGACGCAAGATCAACATGTCCCTCCTATCGGGCACTGTACTCTGCCTTTCCTGATTCTTTCACGTTGGCATGAGAGTAGTGCCAATTATTCAACAGTCAGTTGACCAAATACAGGACAACTTTGTGCAGGGTAGCAGAGCTCTATGGGCCTTTGACTGAAACTTCCAAATGAACATTCCATGTGGCCAAGGGCTCAGTGAGAAAGTAGGTTTAATGAATCTCCATGGTACAAGAGTAAAGGCAGTGCCTGAACCACCCGAGCTTGAATACAATTATAAGGGGGTCATCCCAGTGCTTTGGGGCACAAAGTAACTGTTATCTGAAGTCGGGAAGGAATTTCCTGAAATAGCTGGCAACTGTATAATGAAGCACATCATAAAAGCTTGCTGCCCCGCAGACCCTGGTCACGAAGACAAAATTGGACCAGTTAGGGCATGGATTTAGGCCATGAAATTATTTTCAGAGACTTTTCCTCCAATGGAGAAAAAAAAATCCACCTCCCTAAAATAGTCTCCCTTTAATAGACCGTTGCAGTTAATAAAAGGCTTTATTTTATGGAACCTGCTGTGTATTCAGAATGAATTTGGACCAACCAAATTCCTATCCTTCTGAGAAAGTACAGTAATGACCTGTTATATATTCATGCATATAAGTCACAGCATTTTAAATTTTGTCTTGAGAAAACCTGAACTCTTTAAAAGTTAAGTGCTAACTTTTCAGGGCCCTCATTTTTTCTTCTAAATTATGCAAAGAATCTCTGTAGGCTCTTTGTTTCCATGGAAAGCTCACTGCTAAGAAAAAACAAAAAATCATTTGCCCTGTACTTTTTGAAAACTAGACAACCATAAAATGATATTCAAGAGATAATCACACCAAATGCAGGATCAATTTTTTTTTTTTTTTTTGAGATGGAGTCTTGCTCTGTTGCCCAGGCTGGAGTGCAATGGCACAATCTCGGCTCACTGCAAACTCTGCCTACGGATTCAAGCTATTCTCCTGCCTCAGCTTCCTGAGTAGCTAGGATTACAGCTACAGCCACCATGCCCAGATAAATTTTGTGTTTTTAGTAGAGAGGGGTTTCACCACGTTGGTCAGGCTGGTCTCGAACTCCTGACCTTGTGACCCACCCACCTTGGCCTCCCAAAGTGCTGGGATTATAGGCTTGAGCCACCGCACCCAGCCAGGATCAAATATTTAGGAGAAGAAGCCAGGAGCTCGGCCGACACTAATCCTCCAGTTTTGGCCTGACACTAGTCAATTATCTCTATCATACAAGTTGTCCATCATGGTTCACATTCTCTTGAGGCAAAAAAAAAAAAAAAGTGTGAACATACTCCACTCTCTGAAACAGTTAATTCAAAGGAATATTGCTGCAGACGGGCATCTAGAACAATTTGGAACTCAAATTAGAGTGTGAAATGTTAGGGTCTTCTATATTCCAGCAGATACGGTCTCCTGACATCTGCTTTTCTACAGGGAATTTGGTTTCTTGTGCCTTTAGCATACACATTGTAAAAGCGTCAGTTGATTGTAGGATGAAAGCACATTTAAAGTACCACCGAGAGGAAACCACCAAAAAGAGGGGCCCTGGGAATGACAGGTTTGTAAACCCAGCAATGGGGACTTCTGAGGTTCTGCATTGCCCCTGCCCATTTAAACAACCGACCGCCTCCTTTTCTCCAGCTGAAAGTGGAGAAATGCTTGGAGACGGGCTTTTCTGAAGACGAACTCAAATATCTGTGGTCGGTGCTCATTTTTAAAGGATGCTCTTTCTCCACTAAAATGTTTGCATTGATAAAGCAAGGAGCAGCGCTGACTGTGAGACGTCTAGCTGGAGTTCCTATGACATAATAACTCCTGACCTGTGAAGACTTGGGCAGAGTAAACAAATGTGTGTGAAGAGTAAACAAATGTTTGTGCTCTGAGGAAAAACTGAAGTACTGCCACTACCATCATCAGGACAATCTTGCGTAAGCATTGTGCCTACCAAATGACATCACTTGGTCCAACCAGCACATATTGGGTGACCATAGCGTTGGGCTGTGCTAAACAATACTCAGAAATTAAAAAGTTAATTTTTTTTTAAAAAAAGCGGGGGATGGAGGATTAAGAGTGGTTTATCTTAGTCCTCAAAAAAAACGTATTTCCAACTGGGCATGGTGGCTCACGCCTGTAATCCCAGCACTTTGAGAGGCCAAGATGGGCAGATCACTTGAGGTCAGGAGTTCGAGACCAGCCTGGCCAACATGGCAAAACCCCATCTCTACTAAAAATACAAAAATTAGCTGGGCCTGGTGGTGCGCGCCCATAATCCCAGCTACTCGGGAGGCTGAGACAGAGGAATGGCTTGAACCAAGGAGGCAGCTTGTGGTGAGCCAGGATTGTGCCATTGCACTCCAGCCTGGGTGACAGAGTTAGACTCCAACTCAAAAAAAAATAAAAATAAAATAAAATAAAAGTATTTCCTATCTTCAATCTCAGCAGTTAAGGATCATGCAAAAAATTAGAAATAACATATAGTGATATGGAAAGGCATATTTAAAAATAGTTTCAAACAGAAGATAGATTATTAGTTTTCTATGCCACCTTTTTATAAAGAAAGGGACATATACACATACACATCTAATTATACACAAAATAATCTTAAGAGATAAATAAAATCCCAAAGTGATGGCTGCCTCTGGAGAAGGTCATGAAGGATTTCTTTTTTGTTTTTAACTTTTATTTTAGGTTCAGGGGTACATGTGCAGGTTTGTTATACAGGTAAACTTGTGTCATGGGTGTTTGTTGTACAGATTATTTTTTTACCCTGGTACTAAGTCTAGGACCCAATAGTTTTGTTTGTTTGTTTGTTTTGTTTTGAGACGGAGTCTCGATCTGTTGCCCAGGCTGGAGTACAGTGGTGCAATCTTGGCTCACCCCAACCTCCACCTCCCAGGTTCAAGCGATTCTCATGCCTCAGCCTCCCGAGTAGCTGGGATTACAGGCGTGCGCCACTATGCCTGGCTAATTTTTTTGTATTTTTAGTAGAGACAGGGTTTCACCATGTTGGGCAGGCTGATCTCAAACTCCTGACCTCAGGTGATCTGCCTGCCTCAGCCTCCCAAAGTGCTGGGATTACAACCGTGAGCCACTGTGCCTGGCCCCAATAGTTATTTTTTCTAATCTTCTCCCTCCTCCTACCCTCCACCCTCAAGTAGGCCCCACTGATTGTTGTTCCCCTCTTTGTGTCCATGTGTTCTCATCATTTAGCTCCCACTTATAAGTGAGAATATGCAGCATTTAGTTTTCCTGCATAGCTCCATCCATGTTCCTGCAAAGGACATGATCTCATTCTATTTTATGATTTCATAGTAATCCATGGTGCATATGTACCATATCTTCCTTACCCAGTCTACCATTGATGGGCATTTAGGTTGATTCTATGTCTTTGCTATTTGAATAGTGCTGCATAAGCATATGCCTGCATGTGACTTTATAGTAGAACTATTTCTATTCCTTTAGGTATATAGCCAGTAATGGGATTGCTGGGTCGAATGGTAGTTCTGTTTTTAGCTCTTTGAGGAGTCTCCAAACTGATTTCCACAATGGTTGAATTAATTTACACTCCCACCAGCAGTGTATGTGTTCCCTTTTCTCCATAACTTCACCAGCATCTGTTATTTTTTGACTTTTTAATAATAGCCATTCTGACTGGTGTGAGATAATATCTCACCATAGTTTTTATTTACATTTCTCTAATAATCAGTGATATTGAGCTTCTTTTCATATGCTTCTTGGCTCCATGTATGTCTTCTTTTGAAAGGCGTTCATGTCCTTTGCCCACTTTTTAATGGGGTGGTTTGTTTTTTTCTTACACATTTGTTTAATTTCCTTATAGATTCTGGATATTAGGCCTTTGTCAGATGCATAGTTTGAAAATATTTTCTCCCATTCTTTAGGTTGTCTGTTTACTCTGTTGATAGTTGTTTTGCTGTACAAAAACTCTTTAATTTATTTAGATCCCATTTGTCAATTTTTGCTTTCGTTGCAATTGCTTTTGGCATCTTCTTCATGTTATCTTTGCCAGTTCCTGTGTCCAGGATGGCATTGCCTAGGTTGTGTTCTAGGGTTTTTATAGTTTTGGGTTTTACATTTAAGTCTTTAGTCCATCTTGAGTTTATTTTTGTAAATGGTGTAAGAAAGGGGTAAGTTTCCATCTTCTGCATATGGCTAGCCAGCTATACTGGCACCGTTTATTGAATAGAGAATCCTTTCCCATTGTTTGCTTTTGTCAGCTTTGTCGAAGATTAGAGGTTACAGGTGTGTGGTCTTATTTCTGGGCTCTGTATTCTGTTCCACTAGTCTATGTGTCTATTTTTGTACCAGCATCATGCTGTTTTGGTTACTATAGCCCTGCAGTATAGTTTGAAATCAGGTAACATGATGCCTCCAGATTTGTTCTTTTTGCTTAGCATTGCCTTGGCTATTTGGGGTCTTTTTTAGTTCCATATGAATTTTAAAATAGTTGTTTCTAGTTCTGTGAAGAATGTCATTGGTAATTTGACGGGAATAACATTGAATCTGTAAATTGCTTTGGGCACTATGGCCATTTTAATTATACTAATTCTTCCTATCCAGGAGCATAGATTGTTCTTCCATTTGTTTATGTCATCTCTGATTCCTTTGAATGATGTTTTTTTAATTCTCTTTGCAGAGATCTTTCACCTAGTGGAGGATTTGAAGTCAAGGATAGAACAAGGACACTTACTCTTCTTTCTGTACCTTTTGCACTCTTTGACTTTTTGCCATGGATGTATATTTCTTCCTTTTAAGTACTAAATATTCGGAAATGTACAGCCTCTAGAAAGCAGGAGGAGAAGAACATAGAATTCAGAATATGTCGTGCATGAGTAATACCTCTGGACATTGATGGGAGGCTGAGGCTTAATCTTGTGGGAAGACTCTGGGCAACTGCACAGGACATAAGCCTTGGAATTATGCCAACCCAGGCTGGGGGGTCTAGTCAGGGTATTTATGCGCCAACTTCTGAAGGTCCACCACCTGCCACAATTAGACTCCACTGAGAGCTGTTGGGTAGGAAGGGGTTATTGATTCCTCGGCACAGCAAGGTAGTGTGACTTTGGCTGCTGGGAAGGCAAAGAGTCCTCAGGCCCAGAGAGAAAGATCTGGGCAGCTAAAACTTGCACAGCACCCACGGCACCCCTTCAGGCCTCATCCTTTGAGTGCCATGACAGAGTGGCCCACTAACAGGCACTGAGTGCTCCAGCAGATACCCTTGGGACAGCACCTCACATTCACAGGCCTTGAGTCAGACCAGGTAGAGCTTTGCTTGTGCTTTTAGGAGATGTTACAAGGACTTTGTAGAAAATAACAAAGCAATGGAAAGGACTGGGAATGATCATGAACAGTGAGCCTTGAACAGAAGCAGCAGCTCCATATGCCATCACCGCACCCGGGGTAGACACCCCTGCTCAGTCACGTCGCTCTCCCCTTTGACCTGACCTGGCTCAGAATCCTCTTCAATAGCAGCCGCTCTCAGGTTATCAAAATCAGCCATTGAAATGTCAACTACTTATCATGTCTTTCCTAGAGGATGCAAACAGTTCTGCTAGACTAGGGAGTATTAATAACTTTTTTCTTTTTTAATTGATAAATAAGAAGTGTACATATTTATGGAGTAGTACGTGTGGTATTTTGATACACATATACCATGTGTAATGATCAAGTCAGGGTAATTACAATATCTATCACCTCAGACAATGATTATTTCTTTTTATTGGGAACACTTCTTCTCTTCTAGCTATTTGGAAATATACAATACTGTGTCGGTAACTGTAGTCACCCTGCGACGCTATTGAACACTGCGTCTTAGTCCTTCTATCTAATTGTATGTTTGTATCCGTTAACCAACATCCCCTGCTGCTCCCGATTCCCAGCTTCTGGTAGCTATCACTTTACCTCCATGAAAACCACTTTTTTAGCTCCCACATATGAGTGAGAACGTGCAATATTTGTCTTTCTGTTCCTGGCTTATTTCACTCATGATGACCTCCAGTTCCATCCATGTTGCTGCAAATGATGGGATCTCATTCTCTTTTATGACTGAATAATATTCCATTGTGTATATGAACCACATTTTCTTTATACATTCATCTCTGGATGGACACTTAGGTTGATTCCGTATCTTGACTATTGTGAATAGTGCTGCAATAAACATAGGGGTGCAGGTATCCTTTTAATAAACTGATTTCCTTTCCTTTGGATAAATACCCAGGAATAGGGTTGCTGGATCATATGGAAGTTCTGTTTTTAGTTTTTTGAGAAACTTTCATACTGTTTTCCATAAGGGCTGTACTAATTTAAATTTCCACTAACAGTGTGTGAGAGTTCCCATTTCTCCACATCCCCACCAGCATTTGCTATTTTTTGTCTTTTTGATAACAGCCATTCTGACTGAGGTAAGATGATATCTCGTTGGGCCTTGGGTTTGCATTTCCCTGATGATGGGTGATACTGAGCATTTTTCATATACTTGTGGGTTATTTGTATGTATTCTTTTGAGAAATTTCTATTCAGATTTATTGCTCACTTTTTAATGGGATTATTTGTCTTTCGCTATTGAGTCATTTGAGCTCCTTGTAAATTCTGGATACTAGTCCTTTGTCAGATGAGCAGTTTGCAAATATTTTCTTCCATTCTAGATTGTCTCCTTACTCTGTTGATTGTTTCCTTTGCTGCGCAGAAGCTTTGTACTTTAACATAGTCCCATTTGTCTGTTTTTGCTTTTGTTGACTGTGCTTTTGAGGTTTTAGCCATAAATTTTTTGTCTAATGTCCTGAAGTATTTCCCCTATGTTTTCTTCTAGTAGTTTTACAGTGGCAGGTCTTATGTTTAAACATGTTTAAAATAAGTTTTCTTTCTAAGCTTTGCTGTCTGGCCTCAGGCAACAGAGGGCAGGTGGGTAAGGAAGGGAGAGAGAGTGTCTGCCTGAATATCCTATACTGCTGTCACAGTGACCATAGACTTGTGGCTTACAGCAGCATGAATGTATTCTCTTAGAGTTCTGGAGTTCCGAGTCCAACACACAGCTCATTGAACTAAAATCAAGGCGTCAGCAGGCTGCATTCCTCCCTGTAGACTCCAGGGAGAATCCATTTCCTTGCCTCCTTCAGTTGAAGTCTAGAGGCTGCCTGCACTCCTTGGCTGGTGGTCTCCCCCTTCATCTTCAAACCCAGCAACAACAGGTTAAGTCCCTTTCACATCCCATCACTCTGAGCTCCTTTTCTGCCTCCCTCCACTGTTAAGGACCTTTCTGAGTCCAGTGGGCCCACCGGGATAAATCCAGGATGATCTCTCCATCTCAGGGTTCCTAGCTATTCACTACCTTGGCAAAGTCCCTTCCCAGCTGAGGATGTGGACATCTTTGGGGGACGCTTATTTCTACCTACCACAGGTCTTTATCAATAGTATTTTATCAATGTCTTAATTTTTCATAAAGTGTGCCTAATTCTATGCCATTTCCCTTATTCTTTTTAATCTGTGTAACTTTTGGAACTCTATCAAAGCTATCTATGACTCTTGGCTCATTTGTTCACCTAGAGTTTTACCAGATGTATTCCTCTGACTCCAACTTTGATAATTTTTTAAAAGCATGATTGTGACACTCTACAGAGATTGATACAGCCAAAATCCTACCCCAAGTTGTTGGTAATTGAGATAAAGTTTTAGAGCTAATCCAATACTTCCATTTAATAAATGAGGAAATAAAAGCCGAGAGATGCTACTCCTGGTCACACAGCTGGTCAGTAGCAGGCCAAAGATTGGATTTGGAGTTTTCAGAGCTCTTTCTATGGCATTGTCTCTGGACAGCTATTCATCCCAGAAAGCAACAGTGCTTTAGTGCTTGCCATTACTATTACTACTACTATTACTATTATTTTACCTGACTCAGATAAACATCCTATAACCCATATCTTGACTGTACCTCTTCCTTCATGCTTCAGAGCCAAGAATTTATTAGAAATAGTGATGTATCCAACTAAATACTCAATGTCCCAGGCTCCCTTGAGGTAAGTGTGGCTTTGTGAACAATTCTAGCCAATGAGGTGTAATCTGAAAGCCAGCCACTGTGAGTGGCTTCTTATAAAAAGGATCAAACTGAAAGTGAGCAAGCGCAGTTTGCAATTCTTCCTGCCCAGAGCATGCCCGTGATGCCTGGGTGCTGTCATCTTTGAAGCATGAGAAAGCACATGCTAAGGGTGGCAGAGTGGAAAGCTACACAGGGGACTGTGCCTGTGACATCAGAGCCCCTGCACCTTCCCAGGGCCACCTATCTCCAGGCTTCTTGGTACATGAGAAAAAGAAACCCTTACTTGTTTTAGGTACTCTGGTCAGAGTTCTGTCAGTGCTGCCAAAAGCAATCCTAACTGATGCAGATGGCGTCAACAAATGCTGAGGTTCCGAGAAGAGTCTAATTATATGTTTTCAATCTAATAGGAAAGGGTAGAATTATAGCTTGAATTCTCTCTGCCATTCTCATTCATTATCTTCACTGAGTAGGAACTCAGCTTTCTAATTTCCAGATTGCATGTAAATTTTCTTTAAGATTTTGAGTTTGTATACTCTTTGTTTTAAATTTCCCAACTTGATTTTCTCTTTTGTTCCAAATTATGAAGCTCTTAACTCATTTTTTTAAAATTGTTGTTTAGACAGGGTTTTGCTCTCTGTCCCAGGCTGGAGTGCAGTGGTGTGATCTCAGCTTACGGCAGCCTCAAATTCCTGGGCTCAGATGATTCTCCCAACTCAGCCTGCCAAGGAGCTGGGACTACAGGCATGCACCACCATGCCCAGCTATTGTTTTTTTTTTTTTTTTTGGATAGAGATGGGGTCTCCCTATCCAAAAGACCAGGTGGTCTCAAACTCCTGGGCTCAAGTGATCCACCTGACTTGGCCTCCCAAAATTCTGAGATTACAGGCATGAGCCACCACACTCAGCCTAACTGCTTTTGTAGTATATACATCATTGTAAGTTTTAGACCAGAGAGCAATATTTTCCCAGCAAGAGTTCAATTTAATCATGTTTGATAAAAATTGAGTTGGTATATTCACATTTCTTTAGCTCTAAATTCACCTATTTCCAAGTTCCATATTCACAGAAATATTGTAGAAATACTAGAATTTTAATAAATATTTTGGATGCTGCTGATACATTATTTTATATTTCATTTTTTAATTTTTGTTTTGTTAAAAGATAAAATTTTAAAGGTATTTATGACTCTCATAAAGATATAAAATAAACACCTGTCAAAGATTTTATTGAGCTGTAATTAATGAGGGAACTAGTAAGATGTTACAACAGAGTCAGAGGTGAGTTGAAGTATCATACTGATGGTCTGATAAGGAAGTGTTGAAATTAATTTACAAATGGATGCAAAAACTGGCAAAACTGGTCACTGTACACCAAAATAATCAGTTTTGTTTCACTAGAATATTTTTGCATTTTTATAGACAAGAATCATTTGTGTTACTATCCATTTTCTATGATTTGCAGTTATAAAGTAGCTCAAGGAAATGAAAGTCTGAAAGAATTTAATTCTCATTGAATTAAATTATCTCCCTTGTCAGATATTACATTCCTGTATTTACTAGGATCTATTTCTGTGTTCTCTATTCCATTGACTCAACTATTTGACTTTCCTTATGGCTAGGAATAGCCAGACAAAGCTCTAAAAGTAAGCTGGAGGATAAGCATGAATTCAGGCTGTCTAGAGAATCTGTCTCTAGGTCCTTAGAGGAAGACAAAGAGAATGAAGGAGGATTGAATACGTGTAAATAGTTTGGGGTGAGGAAATATAGCCAGTTTTGGGGACATGGAATTTTGAATTTTGGGGAGGTAGCTACATAATTGGCTGTTGAATGAGGAGCCAGGCAAGGCAGTGGATCAAAAGATCACTCATTTAAAAGGAGAAAAGACCTAGCAGTGAGACGAGAAAAATAAATGCAAGGTCTGGGCCATCAGGGCCAACTTCCTGATACTAAGACCAATTTATATTCCATTCAGAGGGCATCTGATGGTCTTCCTGATGGGAAAGGAACCTGTCTCAGGCTATGTGTGAGTCAGGTGAGTGACTGCAGCTGGGAGAGACAAGGGCTTGGCCAAGGGAAGCCCCATCCGCTAGCTACAGTGGCTGCATTCACAACGCAATTCCATCTCCCCTTTCTCCTTATGCCAGATGGAGACTAGTGGTTCTCAAATTGGAGCAGGCACCAGAAACACCTGGAGAACTCACACAGATTGCTGGGCCCCACTCCCAGAGATTCTGACTCAATAGATCTTGGCGGAGGTGGGTGCTGAGAATTTGCATTTCTAACAAGTTCCCAAGTGAGGCTAGCTGCTGCTGCTCCAGGGACCACATTCTGAGAACCACTTCTCTAGACTTTTTTTTTTTTTTTTTTTTTTGAGATGGAGTCTCCTCCTGTTGCCCAGGCTGGAGTGCAGTGGCGCGATCTCGGCTCACTGCAACCTCCGCCTCCCAGGTTCAAGTGATTCTCCTGCTTCAGCTTCCCAAGTAGCTGGGATTACAAGCACCTGCCACCATGCCCAGCTAATTTTTGTATTTTTAGTAGAGACGGGGTTTCACCATGCTGGCCAGGCTGGTCTCAAACTCCAGACCTTAGGCGATCTGCCTGCCTCGGCCTCCCAAAGTGCTAGGATTACAGGCATGCCACTGCGCCCGGCCACTTCTCTAGACTTTAACACCAAAATGACTACTAATACATGAGAGATTTAAATGTGATAAGAGAAAGCCTCATTTGTGAAGTTCCCTCTGACCCTCTCATGTAGAGTTGATGTCATCCCCCAGCCCCCATGTGCACTGACGAAGTGGCATTTGAGCCATGTGCATCTTAAAGGATATGTGTAAAGTAGAAGATGCAGGAAGTAGGTGAAGGGAAGGACAATGAACAGGTGTGGGAGAGTGAGAAAGTCAGAAAACTGCACGACATTCTGTTTCTTCACTAAGGAAGAGTGGCAGGGTGTGGAGATATGCTGGAGAGGAATCAACAAACAAACTTACCAGGGGCCTTGCAAGCCACCCCTGAGAATGTAGACATGGTGCCTGACAAACTCCTTTGGGTAACAGAGCAGGAGCTGTCAACGGTGCTGCAGAATTGCTGGCTGTGTATCTCGTGATGAGTCAGAAGAGCAGGTGTGGGGCATGAAGATGTGATCCTGAATTCAGCTGAAGGAGGCGGGGCAGGGACGTGTCAAATCCCCCATAGATCTGAAGCTCAGGGTAGACAGCTGGGAGGAGACGTGGGTAACGGTGGGCTTACCGTCCAGCCTCAAGAGTAAACAATAAGTCAGCAGAAGGAAATGAGGCAGTGCTGGGACCCCAGGAACACCCAATTTGAAGTAGGTGGAAGAACAGGAAGGAGTGGAGAGATTGGAAGGAATAGTCAGAGAAGTAGGGCAACAGAGGCCAAGAGAAGCTTGCCACCAGGAGCTGTGGCATGCGAGCACTCCATCAAAGAATGTCAGGGCAGTCCTGCCGGTGAGGTGATTGGAGCCCCCGGGGCAGCATCTCCAGCCACAGGGCAGCTTTCCCCAGAACTCCGTGAGTGCAGGTCAGACCAAATTAGAACCTCACTGTTACTTTGAAATGCTTGCTTTGAAAAAGTACTGTGGTGGCCGGGCGCGGTGGCTCACGCTTGTAATCCCAGCACTTTGGGAGGCCGAGGCGGGCGGATCACGAGGTCAGGAGATCGAGACCACGGTGAAACCCCGTCTCTACCAAAAATACAAAAAATTAGCCGGGCGTGGTGGCGGGCGCCTGTAGTCCCAGCTACTCGGAGAGGCTGAGGCAGGAGAATGGCGTGAGCCCGGGAGGCGGAGGTTGCAGTGAGCCGAGATCGCGCCACTGCACTCCAGCCTGGGCGACAGAGCAAGACTCCGTCTCAAAAAAAAAAAAAAAAAAAAAAAAAAAGAAAAAGTACTGTGGTGTTATGTGTTGACTTGTGTCCACCAAAAAAGAAATGTTGAAGTCCTAACCCTCTGCACTTCAGGATATGACTTTACTTGAAAATAGGGTTATGGCAGATGTAATCGGTTAAGGTGAGGTCACACTGGAATAGGGGGGTTCCTAATCCAGGAAGATTGATGCCCTAATATGAAGAGGTTGGGACACACAGGGGGAGCTCCATGTGAAGATGGAGATGGAGACTGGAGAACCTCTACAAGCCGAGGAACACCAACCATTATCAGCGGTCACCAGAAGTTAGGAGAGTGGCCTGGAATAGATCCCCCCTCAGAGCCCTCAGAAGAAACCAGCTCTGGCAGCACCTTGATTTCAGATTTCTTGCCTGCAGAACTGTGAGAGAATATATTTGTTTTAAGCCACTAGTGACTGGTTCTTTATTATGGAAGTCCTGAGAAACAAATGTACATGGAAAACTAGAAATCCATTCATTGTTGAAGTCATACTCAGAGACTGCATGCTGCCATTTTAGGCATTAAAAAAATGATATTCATGGAAGGAAGTTTAGGGTTCTCAATCAAGACTTGAAAAGCTTTTATTTGGAAGTTTTATATGAATTTCATATTTAATATTTTTTCTAATCCTTTGCATCTTTAAAAACTTTATAATATAAAAAGATATAAATTGTCTACTAAATCCCCCCATAGATAAGTGCTTCAAACCTCTTCCAGTTTATTCCAGTGTGCATAGCATTATTATTATTCTTTCTATGTGTACCATGACATAAAAAGTTGGAAAGCACTAGAAACTCTAGAAGAGAGGTTGTTAAGAAGTGATTAGGGGAGCCAAATAGAATTGTATGTCTGCATAAGTGGGGCTGGGAAGGCGTGCATGTCTGCATGGTCAGAAGGGGTCATAGAAATGAATGGGACGATCCATGAGGGTGGATGGGTGGCTGTTTCAAATCACAAAGCTTAAACAGAATTGTTCACCTGTATAAGCAAATAATGAGCTGCAATGTGTGAGCCACCTTCTCCTTTGCTTCCTCCTGGCCAATGCTGTCTGTAACTGAATATTTCTGAAGGAGTCTGTCACTTTACATGACTTCATCATAAAACTTCCTATCGATGTGCAAATTGACAAGAGAGTTAAGGTCACTATTTTATGGATTTTCACTACCATATACATTTATAACTCCTTCTAGTATTTGTAGTAAATAAGTAACATTGCCTTATACACAAGGCACCACTGCAATGTCATTATAAAATGACCCCATTAAAGGGTTGACTTATATATGCAGATTTTTTTTTTTTTTTTTTTGAGATAGAGTCTCACTCTGTTGCCCAGGCTGGAGTGCAATGTCACCATCTCGGCTCACTGCAACCTCTACCTCCTGGGTTCAAGCGATTCTCCTGCCTCAGTCTCCTGGGTAGTTGGGATTACAGGCGCCCACCACCACACCCAGCTAATATTTGTATTTTTGGTAGAGACAGGGTTTTGCCATGTTGGCCAGTCTGGTCTCGAACTCCTAACCTCAGCTAATCCACCCGCCTCGGTCTAAATATGCAGATTTTTAAAAACCCACCTTGGGGCTTATAAAGTAACATTGCATTTGCACATTTTCTAACATTAAGCTTTGTATGGCTTGAATCTCTACATGAATGGGCTTTCCTCATGCCCTTGGAGGAGACTACGTGGGTTTCTAGACTATACTAAGGGTGGTGAGTTGATACGGAGTAAGCACGAAGTCAGTTACTCCCGACGCCAGGGCCTGGGGCCAAGGAAAGGGCTGTGTTCTGGATATTCCCCACTCTCACACCCTGTCCCGGAGGAATTCTCGTTTTTTGTTTTGTTTTGTTTTGTTTGTTTTGAGACACAGTCTCACCTTGTCGCGCAGGCTGGAGTGCAGTGGTGCGATCTCGGCTCACTGCAAGCTCCGCCTCCCTGGTTCAAGCGATTCTCCTGCCTCAGCCTCTCGAGTAGCTGGGACTACAGGCGCCCGCCACCACGCCCGGCTAATTTTTTGTATTTTTAGTAGAGACGGTGTTTCACCGTGTTAGCCAGGATGGTCTCGATCTCCTGACCTCATGATCCGGCCGCCTTGGCCTCCCACCACGCCTGGCCTTGTCTCGTCTCTCCCTTTGACCTGGTGTGTAGCCCCTCCTCCTCTTCCCCAGCAAGCCCCTCCCCACTTCATGCAGTCTCAGGAGTCAGGACCCAGGCACACTCCCCCCTGAACTCCCATGGTATTTTCTGTGTGCGGCGGCCTCTGCCTTTCTCAAAGTATAGTTTCATGTTCTTCACTCCTTCACTCCCTACCAGACTCTGCATTGATCCGGGACTAGGATGGCATATTTAAAATAAAAATGTATGAAACAGAACATACGATAAAAAGTGTTATCACCTGTATGCACATTTTAAGCAACAATAATAAAATAAATACTTAATGGAGCTTCTCCTCCCTTCACCTCCTGCATCCCAAGACGTAACTGCTTCCCTGAATGGGTTTTTCACTCCCTTTTTAACATAAGTATTACTCTATACAAATGGAATTTATGAATGCATTCTGGGTTTTTTGTTTTGTTTTGTTTTGTTTTTTGAGACACAGTCTCGCTCTGTTGCCCAGGCTGGAGTGCAGTGGCCAGATCTCTGCTCACTGCAAGCTCCGCCTCCCAGGTTCAAGTAATTCCCCTGCCTCAGCCTCCTGAGTAGCTGGGACTACAGGTAGGCGCCACCACACCCAGCTAATTTTTGTATTAGTAGAGATAGGGTTTTACCATGTTGGCCAGGATGGTCTCGATCTCTTGACCTCGTGATCCACCCACCTCGGCCTCCCAAAGTGCTGGGATTACAGCCATGAGGCAGAGCGCCCGGCCATGAATGCATTCTTAGGAGACTTGCTTCTGACCTAGGTATTTCACCCAAGATTATGTTTGTGTGGTTCATCTGTGTTGCTGTAAGGTGGCTGTGGCTTGTTGCTTTTCACTTCTTCGTAGAATTGCATTGCAGAAATTCTCTACTGTTTATCTTTTCTACTTGATGCACATTGTGGTCATATCCAGTTTTATGCTTCTACAAGCAGTGGTGCTGTGGACATTCTGGTGTGCATCTCCTGAGCCCCAGGGAGAACAGCTTCTCTTGGAGAGACCCCTAGGAGGGGAATTCAACCTTTCTAGAGAATCCCAAGTTGTTTTCCAGAAGTGATTAAACCAATCTATGCTCAAGCAAGTCATGCGCAAACGTTTCCATTGTTTCACAATCCTGCTCATCTTTGCTGCAGTCAGACTTCTCAATTTTGACAATCTTATGGGGATAAAATGGTATCTCACAGTATTTTAAAAGAAAATAGCTTTTTTGTTCCCAAATTCCCATCACCTAGCAGAGGATGATGCATTTAGAAGCTCACAAACCTTGTATTTGGTGAATGAACATCAATAATGTAATGTGACAAATGCTGTAACAGAGAACAGCATCAAGAAGATATTCACCAAATAACCAAGTGTCCCTTAGGTCCTCAAATCCAGTTGCACAGCAGAATAATTCAGGTATCCTTTTATTTTCTTTTTGACATTTTATTATGAAAAATTTCAGCCGGGCACGGTGGCTCACGCTTGTAATCCCAGCACTTTGGGAGGCTGAGGCGGGCGGATCACGAGGTCAGGAGATCGAGACCATGGTGAAACCCCGTCTCTACTAAAAAATACAAAAAATTAGCCGGGCATGGTGGTGGGCGCCTGTAGTCCCAGCTACTCGGAGAGGCTGAGGCAGGAGAATGGCGTGAACCCGGGAGGCGGAGCTTGCAGTGAGCCAAGATTGCGCCACTGCACTCCAGCCTGGGCGACACAGCGAGACTCCGTCTCAAAAAAAAGAAAAATTTCAGGCCGGGTGCTGTGACTCACACCTGTAATTCCAGCACTTTGGGGGGGCAAGGCGGGTGGATCACAAGGTCAGGAGTTCGAGAGACCAGCCTGACCAACATGTTGAAACCCCGTCTCTACTAAAAATACAAAAATTAGCCAGGCTTGGTGGCATGCACCTGTAATCCCAGCTACTCAGGATGCTGAGGCAGGAGAATCACTTGAACCCAGGAGGCGGAGTTTGCAGTGAGCTGAGATCATGCCACTGCACTCCAGCCTGGTGACACAGCAAGACTACATCTCAAAAAAAAAAAAAAAGAGAGAGAGAGAGAGAAAAGAAAAAAGAAAAATTTCAAACCTACAGCAAAGTTGGAAGAATTTTTCAGTGAACACCATATACCCACTCCTAGATCATACCATTAGCATTTTACTGTACTTGCTGTAGTAGTCTGTTCTCACTCTGCTAATAAAGACATACCTGAGACTGGGTAATTTATAAAGGAAATAGGTTTAATTGACTCACAGTTCCACATGGCTGGGGAGGCCTCACAATCATGGCAGAGGGTGAATGAGAAGCAAAGTCACGTCTTACATGGTGGCAGGCAAGAGCATGTGCAGGGAAACTTGCTTTTATAAAACCCATCAGATCTGGTGAGATTTATTCACTACCATAAGAACAGCATGGGAAAGACTCACCCCCATGATTCAATTATCTCCCACCGGGTCGTGGGAATCATGGGAGCTACAATTCAAGATGAGATTTGGGTGGAGACACAGCCAAACCATATCACTTGCTTTAGGGGGATTGTTTTTAAAAATACTGATTCCCCAGGGCTGAGAAGTTGATTCTACAGTTCTGGGATGGGGTCAAAGAATCTATTTTTGTTTCTTTGTTTTTAAACTCCCCAGGTGATTCTGATGAACAGCCGCCTTGGAAACTACTGCCTTAGGGAACTTGCTGCAATAAATAAAGAAGACAGATTTGTAATTAGCCTAGCAGTGCTCATTCTTTGTGGTGGTGGTGGTGGGGGGGGAGTTCTGCTGGGTGCCTAAAGTCATTTTCTTAGACCACCCACATTCTTAGAAAATGTGTCAGCCAGTGTCTGTTTTGTGGATGTGTAGACAGGTCTCTGAGAGGGGGTGGGTCAGGTCCTCTCAGCACTGGATGCCAGGAACGACCCAGCTCCAGTCTGCCCTGAGCCCCCCTCCAAACACAGAGCTGAGAAATGAACTTGCCTTTCAGATGCAAGCCAGATTTTTTCAACCTTTGGTTGCTGTTGTGGGCTGAACTGTGTCCCCTCAAAATCCTTCTGTTGAAGTCTTAACCGCTAGTGCCTCAGAATGTGACTGTATTTGGAGATTGGGTCTTTAAAGAGGTAATTAAGCTAACATGAGGTCATTAGGTTGGGCCCTAATCCAATATGACCAGTGTCCTTGTAAGAAAAGGACATTTGAGGGCTGGGTGTGGGGTCTAATGCCAGTAATCCCAGAACTTCGGGAGGCCAAGCTAAGAGGATCGCTTAAGGCTAGATGTTTGAGATCAGCCTAGGCACCATGGCCAGACCTCATCTATATGAAAAATTTAAAACATTAGCCAGGTGTGGTGTCACACGCCTATGGTCCCAGCTACTCACAAGGCTGAGGCAGGGGGTTCACTTGAGCCCAGGAGTTCAAGGCTTCAGTGAGCTATGATCATGCCATTGCACTCCAGCCTTGGTGACCGAGTGAGACCCTGACTCAAAAAAGAAAAAAAAAAAAAAAAAAAGAAATTTAAACACAGACACCCATAGAAGATCAAGCGAGGGCACAGGGAGAGAGGCCTCAGGAGAACCCAACCCTGCCGACACCTTGTTCTTAGACTTCCAGCCTCCAGAACTGTGAGGAAAATTCAGTATCTGTGTGTAAGCCTCCTAGTCTGTGGGACTTTGCTATGGCAGCCCCAGCAAACTCACACAGGTAGAGAAGAAGGCACTGAGCCTGGGATGTGGATGGCAGGGCAGGGCCAGCCCAGACCCAAGCTCCCACCTCCCACACTACAAGAAACTGGCCTCAGTCAACAGCTGGTAACACATCCTTTCCACCTCACAAACACAAGGAATGCCACTGTCTGGATATATGTGAGAAGGGTCTTCAGAGCCACCAACCGATCCCATAGATGGCTGGCTGGGTGTCCCCCAGGGCACAGCCTAATGAAAGGACTGTTGGAGGCTCAGCTTCTCCCACATGGCTCAAATTTGCTCCCTTTTTAGGAGTCTGCTTTACACAACTTCTTTCACAAATAGAGTGGATATAAACTTTGACTCACCCCTCCAAATTTTCAATCACGTAACATAAGTAAATGAGCTTCAGTTCTGCACCTTCTCCCACCAAACTTAATGGAAACAAGTGATGAATGCCTAGTTGCAACAATGCAGAATGTGTAAGCAGCAACTTTCATCAGATGGAGGCTGTCATTCATAGTCACGACATTTAATCTCTTTATTCAGGGCCTCTTAGGTCCAGGTAGAACCTCATGATGAATTTTGGGAACCTACTTGATCGCAGTGGGCTATGTCTCCCAGCACTGACCCATCACCCTCACCACCAGCCACCCTGGCCACACCTGCCTCCCACAGTTGACCAGGCCCCTTGGCGTTTTGTTTTCTCAGCACATTCTTCGTTTACAAGGCTGCCCCTGCAGGTCTTCTACATATGGGAAGGTCATCACTGGATGGATAGGAGTCAGTTTGTTTGTGTACCTCTGTTGGAGGAACAGCAACTTGAGTAAGTGTTGTTTTTTGAGGTGAGAGTTCCACAGGTATCTCTCTGTTTCTTCTTGTCCTGAAATTATCATCTGATTTTTCACACACCTCCAACTGCCTTCCTACTCCTCAGTAATGGGGTCCGACAAAGCCTGTATTCCATAATATTCCAGGTTTCACTCCACCCCCTCTGTTTCCAAGCTGTATGTTCTGGTGTTTCTATTCATACAACATCAATGCCTTTTCTGTTTTGCAATCCTGTTTTCTTTCCTTTTGCTGTTAGTATTTAAACAGTTCCTTTCTTTCAACTCAAGTTATCTTCAGTTGTTCATTAGGTTTAATTCTATGTTGTAACAAACACCTTTAAATATTTCTTACCTCTCCAGTCCCCAAAGCCCTAATTCTGAGAGTTGATTTGGCTTGTGAATATCCTCCCACAGGGAAGAGGCCAGAGTAGGGAGTGGGGGGTGGGGGGGCAGTCATTTTATAATTGAAATCCCTACACTGAGCAAGAGTACTTTTATGAAAGCTTGTGAGGATCTCTCTGATCCAGAATCAAAGACTGACCACGCCTAAGGTGTGGCCAGTGTGGTATGGCCACTGACCATGTGCAAGAGCGGCATTCATCTTGAGGTGGAGAGCTCCTTAAATGTGGGCAAGTGTTTCTTCTGAACCCTCAATTACTCATTTGAAAGCCTTCCAATTGCTGGAGGTTACCATGAGGGAGGAGATGAATGGAAATGCTTAGGCACCCATTTTTACTGGGAGCCAGAGAAGAGGGGAGCTTAAAATGAAGAATGTGTGAACACATGTATGCATGTGCAAGTGTGTGTATCAGTGTGTATGTTGATGGTACAAGAGTAACACTGGGCTGGGCACGGTGGCTCAGACCTGTAATCCCAACACTTCGAGAGGCCGAGGTGGGCGGATCACAAGGTCAGGAGATCAAGACCATCCTGGCCAACATGGTGAAACCTCATCTCTACTAAAAATACAAAAATCAGCTGGTGTGGTGGTGTGTGCCTGTAATCCCAGTTACTCGAGAGGCTGAGAATTGCTTGAACCCGGGAGGTGGAGGTTGCAGTGAGCCAAGATTGTGCCACTGCACTCCAGCCTGGTGACAGAGCGAGACTCCATCTCAAAAAACAAAAACAAAGAGTAACACTCTATCTCCAGTAGCAACAATACTCAGAAAGACAACCTCGCCTATGCATACTCATTGTGGTCTGTTTCTGGTTGGTTTCAGGCCTGTTTCAAACGTCCTATTTCCCGTCTTCCAATGCCCCCTAAATCTCCATCTGGCCCTGCCCTGAAATCTTCGACTTTGGAATTATTCTTCTGTGTATGGCTCTAAAAGTCCAAGTTAACCAGCAAAAGTATTGTCTAGTAGCCTCATCAGCCATTAACACCTTGATGCCAATTGGCTTATCAGACTGGGAAGACTTGGAGCTAAGCGGTGTTGTCTGGTAGCCTTGTGGGTCATTAACACCTCCATGCCAATTGGCTTAGATTGGGCAGCACTGGAGCTGGTTTTTGGGAATTGGGGAGACATAAGCAACTTTAGAAGTGTGGAGGCAGCTGTTTGATGAGAGAGGGCCCACTCTGGTGGGAGTCTCAGAGAACTACTAGAAGGTAACACATAAGGGTGTTGAGTCCCTGACCCCCAACCAGAACCTATATCATTGACTTAATTTAATGCTTCTAGCATCTGAGAGTGGAGAGAAGAGAGGCACAGCACTGACATAATCTGTGAAGATTGATTTCAAAGGAAGGAAAAGAAAGGTTGCTTTTGGGAGATGTTATGTGGAAAATGTTTATTTAGAAACAGAATGCTTGTTCCCTGATGCTGCAAAGAAACAGCACTCGAACATAAATTTAATTATCTCAGCAAGGCCATTATTACTTTCTGCAGAAAGGGTGCTCATCGCAGATGAAACAATGCGAGAGCACACCTGAACAAAGGAAGGAAGCAATTTTTATCCCTTACATAGTTTGTCCCTGAGACTGTGTCCTGTCTCCATTGCCTGGAGCCAGACCTCACAATCTAAACCAAAACCCGATTGGCTAACAGTTTAAAACTTTTCTAAATAGGTAAAAGTAATGGAAAGACAAAGGAAAACAGGAAGTTGCTTGTGCCACATAGGGAAGGGCCATAGGCTGCCAGCTGGAACTTGCCTGTGAGAATGTCCTGCATAAATATCTTGGTTAAGGTACAAGGACATAGAATGTACTACATGCCTGTGAGCTTGTTTAACAGCTACATACGATAGGGTTTAACAAAGAGTTATTAGCACAAAGCAAGGAGGCTTGAAGGAAGTTAGTTTTTAAAAGAAACTATTATTTTTAACATTTATGATTTATTCTTTAACAAGAAGGGAAGGGGAAACTTTGAAGAGGAACTTTTTACATTCTACAGGAGAGAACATTTCCAGGGGCTTCCCTCCTTCCTGTACTTGTATGTTTTAACACCAGATTTTCTACTCCCTGCCTCATTATGCCACTCCTGCCCAACTCTAACTACTTACACTCTTGTACAAAACAAACTTGTCTTTGCTCCCAATTGTAAAGCCTTGGACTAAGATATGACTCATATGAACACATTCAGTCCTAACTGAGGGACAGCGTAGACCACCAGGACCACAAAGACTGGGTAAGTTCTGTCGTCCTCCTGTCTGCACACTCAAGAAAAGCGATTTCCTAGAAGCCCAGGTAGCTTTAGGGCTCCTCCTGGCCCAGGCCACTTCCAAGGCTCTGTACTTAATTTTGTGTTTGCAGTTTTGAGTTGCTAAAGAAGCTCCCCACTCCCCCTTCACTCTGAAAGCTGCCTAAGTCCCAGGCCACACAAAACTAGTGTCCACTCTTGAGTATCAGCCTTGGCCACAACTCAGCAGGAGCATATAGCCAAGTGTGCTTCCATGAGGGTCTTCATTTTAACGAGGAAAAGCAAACTCCTCAAGTTCTGCCGGAATTTTCCTAGCAACTGTATATTGTGGGCCATTTAAATGCCCTTTGTCAGCTGTTTCTCTTTTTTCTTATCCTCCTTTCTCCCTCATATTCTAGAACCCTCTATTTGGAGATTATGTATACCTTCCTGTTCGTAATCCCACCCACATTTATAGATAAACAGGGCCCTTTGATATGACACCAAAAGACAGGGGAAGTGTTTCGAAGGGAAATGGTGGGTTTTGTTTTGTTGTTGTTGCAACTATTGTGACTCTTAGAATCCATGGTCAGCCAATATGTATTTGAATCCATTTTTGACTGAAGTCACTGGTATGAAATGACCTTCTGGACCAGCCAAATTCACAGGGCTGCCCCCCTTCTAATGCTTAATTACTTAACATGTCTCAAACACATACATTCTGGAAACTCAAATGACTCTGCTCAAGAATGGCTATGTCATCTTTGTGGGAGGGAGATCCCAAAACTCCTAAGATTATTATTATTATTTAATAACACATGGGGCACCTCTCCTACCCCCGCCCCGCCCCCCCCAACACACACACACCTGATCACACTGTCAGCCCAGAATGAAGTGAGAAGAGTCTGGCTTTATTTCAAGACCAGCTAGTTAGCTCTTCAGAGCTGCAGTAAATGTTCTCACTCCCTCTACCCTGCCCTTGTATCTGTAATTCATCTTTATTCATAATGTGGCCCATTTAAAGAGGCAGCGTGTGAAACACCGTCTACCAGCGGCGGGGTTGAGCAGATAAAATGTGACATTGTAGCGGGGGCGCTCCCGAATAGGACGCTTCAGTCTTGGGCGACAGCAGGGTTATCCGCGCGATCCACCAGCTCCTAGGTTTAGGCCAGTCACCTAAGGCCGCCTGGCACAGGACGGCATAGTGGGTGGGAGCATTTGGGTGGCATACCCCAGAAACCACAGGAATCGGAAGAGAAAGGGAGCAAATGCCAATCCGTGATTCTTTGGACCAGCTACCAATCTTGGTTTCCAAGGGACGCCACCTTGGTCTCTTTCAGAAGAAACGGCTTCCCAGGGACCGACACGAATCCGCACACATCTCGTGCTGAAATCTCCCCGGGAAGGCGCTGTGATCTGCCCGGTTCTCCTGCTCTCCGCCTCCCTGGCGGCCCGTAGGCCTGTCATCTAGAAAGCTCCCAGCTTTTCCGCGCTTCCGTGGGAATGCGAGCAGGAAAGGCTTTGAGAATGCAAGCATGAAAGGTGGTGTTCTTCTGCAGTCCTCTGGGAACCCCCCCACTTCCCGGAGCGCTGGGGATGCTAAAAGGATCTTCCTTGCTTCCCCACACCTCCCCCCACCGGCGTTGGGACAAAATGGCCAAATGTTAGCAAATAATGTGTGCGGGGGCGGGGGCGCCGAGCACAAGGTGGAGAAGCCGCGGGAGCGCGCGGAGACCCCCCGCCTGGCGGCCCCCAGCAGACAGGGCCGCGGGGGGCGGGGAGGGGGGCGGCTAGGCTCGCGGGAGCTCGCCGGGCAGGGCGCCTCCCAGGAAGGCGGGGAGGGGAGCGCCTGTTTACCCAGGAGGGCTGTGCTGATAGCACGTTCCTGGAGTTTACTTTGCTTTCCTTGAGTTTATTGTAAAGGGGTAAAGTTTTCGGATCCGTCACGTGACCCTGACAGGTCCTGCCTATGGCGCGGCAGACCACCCACGCCGAGGGCCATGGAACTGCTTAATAGAAACAGGCTTGTAATTGTGAGTCCGCGCTGCACTCCGCCGAAAGCCTCCGGCGGCCCAGCGCGCCGGGGTTTTTACACTTTCCGTTCCTTTTGTAAAGACGGAGGAGGAGGAGGAGAAGAAGAAAACGGAGGAGAAGAAAAAGACGACGACAGGGGAGACAAAGAGACCCGCAGCGACAAGGCAAGGGGGAGACGAGGGAAGACTGGGAGAAGACGGAGGAGCGGAGGACGAGGAAAGGGGGGCCAGGGAAAAAAAAGGAATTGATGTGAAATCCAAGCCCAGCGTCCGCGCCATCGGCACCCGCGCTCCGAGCAGGGGTTGACGGCCGGCTATGGTGAGTGCAGCCAGCGCGGCGGCCGCCGACGCCACCTCGCCCTCGCCCTCGCGCGCCGTGCGCCTCGGGCGGCGCGGGCACACGGGGACGCGGGACGCCCCGCGCGGCGGACGGAGGAGCGAGCCCCGAGCGCCAGGCGGGAGGGGCGGGCCGCGCGCCGGGCCGTGGGGCCGGGTGGGCTGCGCCGCCTGGGCGCGGGAGCGCGGGTCCCGCGCCTCCACGCTCGCTCGCACGCCCGGGCCCCCGCCCCCGAGGCCAGCCCTGCTGGGCGGGGAGGGGGGCTGGCCGCGGCGGACCCCGGCCGAAGAACGGCTCCGGGGGGAATTCTCACGGAGGGGGTCGCCGGGGCTCCCATTTTCACGCCTGAAAGGGTCGCCACCTTGGTTTCCGCTCATCAGCCTGGTGGTGGCTACTGACTCGCCAGCGGAGGCAGAGCTGGTGATGGAGGGCTGGTGCTGAGAGTGACAGCGCCGAGGGGAGGGGGCTCCGAGCGCGCGCGCGGAAGCCGCTGCCGCCCGCTCGCGAGAGCAGCCGCAGCCGCAGGGAAGGGCACGCTCGCGCCCCGCAGACTCGCTCTTGAGCCCGCACGCACGCCTAGGGGAGCGGGACACCCAGGCTAGAAGAGACGCACCTTACCCATCTCCCCTCCCATGCTGCGGGAAAAGGGCCAGAGGGGCTTTTGGAGTTCAGGAAGGGGCGATGGGTAAGAGAGGTGGTATGCGTGACTCTTGTGCCCACCGATTCAGGCGTTCGGGTGCCTGCCACCCTTACAGAGATGGGCGACCAGCCCAGTGCTGAGAGTGCAGAGTGCGGCCTCAGGGGAGCCCGGGGCAGGGCCGGACCGATTCGCACCTTACAGGCCAGGGCCCAGCACTGAACCCCAAGACCCCCAGAAACTGTGCCTCTGGGTGACATGCGCTGTGTTTCCACGTATTTAGTACGTTCATGTTTAAAATGATGCTAGCGTGTGGATGAGCACACTCTCATGGAAACTGATCTGTTTCCATCACCATATGGGTGGGTGGCTGTGGAAGACACCCACAGACCTGTTTTCCTGCACCTGGGAGGGAAGACCGTCTTCCTCACTTTTTATCCTTTCTTCCTCCCTGGGGAGGAGAAATACAAAAGAACTAGACATAAATAATAAAGAGCCACAATGGGTGGCTCTAAATATTTAATAATTGGATCACTGAGGTCTTGAACTACCACAATAGCCCTTTTTCAGCATTCTGTGTGTTCATTTCTTTTAGGTTTTTATTTATTTCTGTGTTTATTGGCGACAGTAGTTCAGCATGCAATTAATCGCCTCCACAAAGAAAGACAATGCTTTATGGTGTCATCCTTTGTTATTGCAACTTAAAATTTCTGGGTGGTACTCCGGATAAATTGTTGCCTCAGGTGCATGGAGTGCCCAAGTTGTAAAACAAGGGGCTTTCAATTGTGAGTTTGTGTGTGTTCCAGTTGTCACCCAGCTTCCTTCCACAAGGCTATAAAATGCCTTTGAGTCCATGATCTGTTTCAATTAAAATATTGAATCAAGGTAGACATCAATAGGCCCCACCATTCTCAATTTGGGGTATTAGCTTCATTTCAAGCTCACTGTGAGTGGTGTATCTAATTTCTGGTTATAAAGTAGTCATAATCTGACAAGCTATTTGAACAAAATTTAGAACCATTTGGAATTATTTTCTAAAAAGAAAAAGGCTGTTTTACAAATTATCTTCAACTTTCTATAGATAAACTGATGAGGTTAATGTGGATTAAAATATGTCTCCCCTGTTTTTATCCTCATTCCTCTCTCTCTCTCTCTCACACACACACACACACACACACACACACACACCTTTTATTTTCTCCAGCCTCTGCCACAGTGTATAATGCCCTATTGAGACGTGTAGGCGTGATGTGTAAACCGGATTAGCAGTATGAAAGACACACAATAAGCTGGAATTGTTTTACTTCCCTTTCATTTCTCATGCCTATATTTCTAATAAATTTGTTGCTCCAGCAGTGGGTCAAAGGGATCGTGTTGCTCAGCTTCATGCAGGACCCAATAGCAGAGATGACTGAAATGAATGGTGTGCCTCCTAGCAAACGCAAAGCTTGATAGAGATATATTAGACAGGGAGATAGAGGCGAGGAGAGGGAAGGATGCAAAACATGTTCAAAGTCTGGGTGTTTCAGGAATACATCTCTATCCATGAGAGGAAAGCAATGTGGGTAAGAATATATTTGGAGAGAGGGGGATCAATGCAGGGGTCAATGCTCTGTTTTCTTTCAAGTTCATAGTAGGCTCTGAACGTTCAGCAGTTGGTGACATGCTTAGCAAGAGAATACCAATAGCTTTTGGCAATACATAAAGTCTAATTCCCCATTCAAGCTAGTATTTAAACCTGGAGTAATCAATGTGGAGATTTCTGGGACCTTCTCAGGACACTCCCCTCTGCCGCTTTCCCCACCCCCAGCTCACTGTAAGCTCAAAAAATGCCTGTGCTCCCGGGTTTGTGCTGTAGACCCCTCATTTACTCCTTTGTGGAGTTAGGAGCAGCTTCCCATTAAAGGAGATCAGGGGTAATTAGCAGCATTATTTTGACAAGTTGGCTAGAGCTGTTCCCTTTCCTTCAGCCTGGGGAGGGGGTAAATAAGGGGAGGAAACAGAAGGTGGAAGGGAGTAGGGGAGGGGAGTCAAGCCCAGTAGTTTTACATTTTATAGCTGCTGAATCTCCCCCCCACCCCGCCCCTGACTTCCCTGAAACCTTTTAGACTCATTTTCTACCATCACCTTTTAAGAATATACAAAAGCTGCCAAAGAGAAAATAGGTATTCTTAGGGAGCCAAGAAAATGTGGTGGATGGTGGCACATTGGCTTGAGTTGAGTCGACTCAACTCATATTCAAAGTACCTGCTTGGAACTGCTGAAGCCCTGCCTTGACCATCACTCACATCCTGTATCCTGGGCTCCCCATGCAGTAAAACAATATTGCATCAAATCCCCAATTCCTCTCTCCATCCGACCCTCTCAACAAAAATACTGTAGGACTTAAAATCATGTTTGCAATTCCTTGTATTTCTGGAAGAGAGTATTAAACTCAGTAGACAAAATTATAAATGGCCCCAGGGTCAAATTACTGGAATACATTAACCCCTTTATTCATTTATACTCTGCAAAATTTAGCCAAATTACACTGGATTTTAAAGACTCATTTGGTTCGATCTGAGAAATCAGTGAAAAGTTAAATCTCACTGTGGTTTTCATAACTCCACCAAGTCTGGCTTCCACAATTGCTTACCATTGGAACATCCCAACACAAAGGGCAGATGTTTTATTTCATTGTCATCATTTGGATAATCTGATGTCATTTTTGAAATGTGTGTGGCGTGGCCATGGATATTTGTAGTATTGGAACAGAGAAGGGAGGAGATGTGAGGGAATCCGGAGAGCTTAAGGCATCTGCTTTGAAAACTACACACTCCAATGAGAAGTCTTGGATCATGACTGGGAGACCAAAATGACAATTTATGCATTGAGATGAACTTTACTTGGAAAGGGGAAATGGAACACTCAGCTCTTGCTTCATAGAGGCTGGCAACTCCTGCTGGCTGATAAGGCCCCAAGTTCTCACTTATTTTTATTTGGTAACTGTCACAAGGGTGCCAGAGGCAGAAGGGCTATTTAAAGAGACTGTCTTCCCGGAGGACACCTTAGCAGGTCTGGCTGCCCCAGTCAGCCTCATCTCAGGTCTGTGGAATCCCTGTGGTTAGTTGAAGTTAACAGACCCGGTGTGGCACAGCAGTCCCCTGCACAGGGCATGCATATTAAAGCCGACAATGCTTACAAATGTAAATAAGGGCAGATTGATTAGGAACAACATTATCGCTGGGAATGTCGCACTCGCATGCATCAGCAATGAGGCAAATTGGGGGCAGCCTCAGCCCTGACCACCCAAGTCGAGGAGGCTTTTACACTGGCTCCTCTTCCCTTTCTTAAAACGTTACAGAAACAAGGCCAATTAGATCCTCAAAGTAATTCATCTCTGAGTATGAAAAAAGCAGACCACAGGGGAAGCGGCGGGTGGGGGGTGGGGAGATTAAGATAGCGCTCGTTAGAGCCGAGGCTCCGGAGTGCGTCCTGGAACCCACGGGTAGAATTTACAGGCCGGGACCATTGTCTGAGATGCTGAAAAGTTAACCCATCAAACAGCGGGCTAGGGGGTTCAGGGCACTGAAAGCCCCGGGGATCAATGTTCAAAACGTTTAGGAATTAAGTCAAACTAAGGCATATGGGCCTGAGTGGAAGAGGCTTTGCCACTGAAATGACGTGCATGTGGCAGCCGCCGGAACCAGAGGACATGCAGCCGCGTGCGGAGAGTGAAGCGGATCCATTACGGGCACACAGCTTACCATTTCCTTCCAGAATTCCTTCATCCAAGCAGCTATACTGAAATCCCTCTAGTAAAGATTGAGACGAAACACTAATAGTTTTGGGCCAAAACGTGGTGGAGAAGTTTGAAAAGACAAACATAGCAACGTGTCTTTGGCTACATGGTTCCTTGCCCTCCAGCAAGCTTGAAAGATAAAAAGGCTGACATGCAAAACTAGGGGTACTACCCCCCTCCCCCAGTTTTTAAAAAGCAATTTCCAGAAGCAAACACACAATGGTTCCACTTGAAGTGTCTGCATAACCATTCAGTAAGAAAAGCTAGAATAGTAAACTTCTTTTCCTGTTTTGTGCTATTTATCAAACCTAATAAACATCAGGATCATACTCAAAGATGAAACTGGCAATGTGTAGAACCGTCTGCGCTCTTTATCAACTCAGTGTCATTTTCCTCGCACGCTGCCCGCCTGCCTTCCGAGTTTCCGCAGCCCTTCCCTGAGCCACTCACAAAATCACGTGCTCCTTAGCGGTCTGAGTTTTGAATTTCCGCGCTGGCCCGGTGCTCAGGTCCCCCTCCGGATCCCGCGAACGCCCCCAAACACCTCCACCCTGTCTCCCTCTCTTCCTCGGGGCATCCCGCCCTGACCCCGGCACCGCATACGGTTTGCGGGTTAGGGGGTCGGGAGAAGGGCCTCCCCCTGAAGCCGGGGAGGAGGAGAGGCTGGAGGGAAGGTGGCCAGGCTGGTGGCGGAAGGGGGGTTGAGGGAGGGAGCGGGGCAAGGGAGGAAGGAGAAGGCGCAGGCCGAGGGAAGGAAGCGGGGAGGGGAAACCGCCGGGGAGGAAGGAAGGGGGCGGGGAGAGCCGGCGGACTGGCCCCCTGCGGGAGCCGCGTGGACCGCCCCGGTGGCCGGCGCGCCTCGCCGCAGCCCCTACCGCGCCCGGGCAGCCAGCGCGGGGCCGCTGAATGGGCAGGGACTCGTGAGCGCGACCATTGGCCGGTCGCGGGGAGGCGGCGCGGGCATTGGGCAGCGTAAGGGGGCCGGTCCGCCTTCAGGAATGTACTACGGCGCGTCCGGCACGTCCGTCCGCGCCGGCTGGGCGCACGCCTCGCCTGGGCTCCCGGAAGGCCGCGCTGGAGGCCCGGAGCCCGCCCGGCGCCCGCCCAGCGCACCCGCCTCCCTACCTGCTCTGCCTCGGCCGCGCGGGCGCGGGGAGTCCCGGAGCCGGGCACGCGCGCGCGCACCCGGGCACACGTGCGCGCGCGCACAAGGCCTCCTGGCGCGGGGTCACGTGGCCACCGGAGCTCCGCCTTCTCCCTGCTCCTCCCCCTTTCCCTCCATCTGGGTTTCTTTCTTTCCTTTCCTTTCCTTTCTTTCTTCTTTTTTTTTCAATGAACATACACCGTGTGCATCTTAAAGCCACACCGCCCCATTTCACGACTTCACTAGGCTTCTCGCTACTGCGAGTCCCTCCGCAGTTCAACCCCGTTTAAAAAAAGAAAGTGAAGCAAATCAAGGGTTTGCGGGTCGGGCTCCTACCGCAGGGACGAACGTAGTAACTTGGAAACGTAAGAAAAACACATTCCACTTTCCGAAAACAAAAATTTTTTAAAATAAAAAGCCTAGTTGTGTAGACGTGTCTGGCTCCAGGATCCACCTCAAAGGGTCGCGTGTTTTGCTCCGCGGGAAGCGAATCCCCGGGATGTCTTGGTGACACTGGACGCGGTGTCGGGACGAATCCTCGCGATCCGCGCACAGTTTACTTTGAATGAATCCAGCATCGGGGCATTTATAATCTCTTACGTCATACTATTATTAAATATAACATGCATACCGAGTTTTGTAAAAAAAAAAAACTATATAAACATCTGGTTAATAAAAAGGGGGGGTACAAATGAACCCAAAATAATCAGGAAAACTTTACTCTCTCAAGGAAACAATTCCGTTTCTCTGAGTTGTAAAAAAAGATTGTTGTTTCTCTTTTACTTATGTCACATTCGAGATTCAAATAAAAATGCCTCTGCCTCTACAAGACTGCTTCGGTGTCTGGATTCCACGTTTATAGAACACTGACTCCTTCAAACCAAGACTGTGGTTTTTTTTTTTTTTTTTTTTTAAGTTGGGGGGAGAAAGCGGCGGGGGGGCAGACGGATTTTAAGAAAGGGTGGTTTTTCCCAGCGTCCTTGCTTTCCTCTAACTTTCCATTCTGTTTATCTTAATGCGAGGCGTTGTTCCCTGCAAGAGCCTAAGTCTTCCCTTTAGTTATAAAAGAAAAGAGAAGAGGAAAAAAAAATCTGGCACACACTGGCGCACTATCCAGCACGCTGTCATTATTGGTGCAGGCCTGGGAATGCGAGCCGGACCTCCCAGTATTTGCTGCAGCTTGAGGCCAAGGTGCCTCTGAAAGGCTTTTCTTTGAGGAATTTGAGAAATTGTTTAAGCGCTTAAAAAAATATTACATTTCCCCCCGTGTCTACCGCGAGGCAAATGTTAGTGTGTGTGCGTGCGCGCGCGTGTGTGCGCGCAAAGGGCATCCCACAAAAAGAAGACACTTGAAAAGAAAAGGAATAAGAGAGAAAGGAGGGGGAGCATTCCTTAATGGAAGTATTGCATGCGAGAAGGTTGGCGCTCTCAGAGGCTGCCCCAAAGCCGGGGATGCACACACTGGGTTGCCTACCTGGGTGGTCTCTCTACTTTGGTGAGCTGTTGCTAAGCAGCTAATAATAGTCATGTTTGCTGAGTAATTTCTGCCCTCCGCGAGCCAATCGCGTCGCAGAAACCCAAGCCATCTGACAGCCCCGGGGGCGGGAGCTCCAGCCTTTTTCTCTTTCGCTCGCTCTCTCCCCCTCCACCCCCTCCCCTCCTCCTCTTCTTTCTCCAAATGGAGAGAGTTCTTTTTTTTCTTCTTCCATCTCATCTATTGAATCAAGGAGCTGCTGCGGCCGCTGCCCGCTGCACACACACAGAGCGGAGTCCCCAGGTCCCGGGAGCGAGAGAGGCGCGCTGCACGGGGACAGAATGGTCCAGCGGGTTGCTGAGGAGCACAAGAAAGCAGAGTCCGGGACCGAGCAGCCACCGCGAACCCAGCAGCCAGAGCCTGAGCAGCCCGAGCAGCAGCTCCTGGAGCCGCCACCGCCAGCAGCAGCCACCGCGGGAGCAGCGGCAGCTGCGGCTGCCCGGGCCCGGCAGCGCTGAGACCCGCCGGGCACCCTCGGACCCCGCGGCGGCGGCGGCTCTGCGCTTGCCCTCCGCGGCCGCTCGGGCGACCCGGGAGGCGCCGAGAGAGCCAGCGCGGCCGGCGGGAGCGGCAGGGATTCGCTGGCTCTTTCTGCAGTGAAGGGGTCGCGGCGCGGGGCGGGGGGCGGGTAGGGGGAGTTGGGGACCGCAAGGAGTGCCGCGGAAGCGCCCGAAGGACAGGCTCGCTCGGCGCGCCGGCTCTCGCCCTCCCGCGAACTGGATGTGGGCAGCGGCGGCCGCAGAGACCTCGGGACCCCCGCGCAATGTGGCAATGGAAGGCGCAAGGTCTGACTCCCCGGCAGCGGCCGCGGCCGGAGCGGCAGCAGCGCCCGCCGTGTGAGCAGCAGCAGCGGCTGGTCTGTCAACCGGAGCCCAAGCCCGAGCAGCCTGCGGCCAGCAGCGTCCTCGCGAGCCGAGCGCCCAGGCGCGCCAAGAGCCCGCAGCAGCCGCAGCAGCGCGCCGGGCCGCCCGGGAAGCTTCCGTCCCCGCGGCGGCGGCGGCGGCGGCGGCGGCAACATGGCCTCGGCTGGTAACGCCGCCGAGCCCCAGGACCGCGGCGGCGGCGGCAGCGGCTGTATCGGTGCCCCGGGCCGGCCGGCTGGAGGCGGGCGGCGCAGACGGACGGGGGGGCTGCGCCGTGCTGCCGCGCCGGACCGGGACTATCTGCACCGGCCCAGCTACTGCGACGCCGCCTTCGCTCTGGAGCAGATTTCCAAGGTGCATTTCAGACTCTCTCCTCCCACTTTCTCTTCCCTCCTCTCTTTGGGATCGCCCCCGCCACACACAAACACACACACTCACTCTTCCTCTCTCTCACACACACACACACACACACTCTCACACCTTTCCAGGAAAAGCAGCAGACAAGTGGGGATTGAAAAATTCAAACCCTCCCTCTGGTCCTGGGAGGAAAGGGCTGTCTGAGGTCCGCAGGGGGTGGAGGTGTGTGCGTGCGTGTGTGTGTGTGTGTGTGTACACACGCCCTCCCCGGCGTGCCTTTTCCGGAGCACTGGAAAGCCGTCCACGGCGGACCACCTCAAGGGCGGCCGCGGCACTGCCCTGCCCCGTGCCCCCTGCCCTGGAACTCCTTCCTCCTGCGCCCCTGCCCCTATTTGCAGCCTAAACCCCTGTAATGCTGCCACATTTCTTAACATCTTGGAGGGGGAGGTGGAGTGGAGAGAGGCGGAGAGAGGAAGGGGGGAGGGAGCCGAAATAAAGGTGGTTTCCTTTTTTGGCAGCCGGTTTTGCTTTTGTTGAGCATGAAATCTCTGCTCCCTTAAAAAATTATTCTCGGAAAAAGATATCCCCCCCGTTTTCCAGGTTTTGAGCCGCCTCTCCTTAGGGCCTGGTCGGGGGAGGGAAAGTTGTAAACAAATTGCCACCTTAAATTCGCGGTGCGAGTCTGCGGAGCGGCCGGGTTCATTGTGTTTACGAGGCTCGCTGAAATGTGTGGAATCCAGGGAAGGCGAGCACCCAGACGGGGGCCCGCCGGGGCCGCGGCCAGCGCCGGGGAACGCCGCGCCGGGGAGCAGCCTGCGCCGGCCTGAGCCCTTCCCTGTGCACTCGGCTGTTTCTTACGTTTAACCAGAAAGGAAGGGAGAGGAGGGAAAGATCCATGTGGCTGCCCTCTTCCGATCACACATATTGTCGTAAGTTGCAGATGGCTGCCCCACTTCCTAATTCAGCTCACACAGCCTCTCCCAACGCTATGGAAATGCGTCGGGAGTGAATTCCGGCGGCCGCGCTCACCACGTGGATCCCCACTTACTACCATTCTCGGCGGGGGTCCAGTTGGGGGAACCCGCAATATGTTGTTCCAAAGGGCGCTCGCCCCTAGCGCCCGTCCCCGAGGGTGATGGACAGAGCAGAACTGGTTTGCTGGCTCCTGAACCTTGGGCTCCATCGCTGGATTACGCAGCCCCTCCCTTCTCAGGTCTGGGGTGAATATTGCCTGTGTCGAGTGGTTTCTCTCCTGTCTACCTCGGCTTCCTCTTCTGTATTGCAGCCCCAGTGCCCCAAGTCGCTCAGGGATCCCGCGGGTGGGGGCGCCCTGATGTCCCCGAGGTGCAGCTCCCACGCTGCAGCCCGGCTTTGATTTATGACCGAGCCCCCCCCCCATGACGCTCAGGTCCGCCGGGGCTGCAGCCTCGAGGGCGAGTCCGTGTGCCGCGGCCACCCGCGCCCCCACAGCTATTGGGGGCTCACCGGGCGGGTGCGCGCAAGCGGGCGTGGGCGCGCGGGCCGCAACTCCCCGGCGCTCACTCCTCCCTTCTGCTTCGTCCCCAGGGGAAGGCTACTGGCCGGAAAGCGCCGCTGTGGCTGAGAGCGAAGTTTCAGAGACTCTTATTTAAACTGGGTTGTTACATTCAAAAAAACTGCGGCAAGTTCTTGGTTGTGGGCCTCCTCATATTTGGGGCCTTCGCGGTGGGATTAAAGGCAGCGAACCTCGAGACCAACGTGGAGGAGCTGTGGGTGGAAGGTAAGAGCGCCCGCCGCGGCGCCCGCGACCCCGGCCCGGTCCCTCCTCGCGGTTGATAGAGATATTCGCCAGCGCACACCTAGAGCCTGGCTGCGGCCGGCGAAACCCCCTGCCCGCACCCGGGGGATTGTTTATTGTTTGGGCGCCTGGCCAGGAGCCAGGCCCGCCCGACAAAGGCCGCGCTGTAATCTACTCGGGGCGCTGCGCCGGCCGAGGTGTGGTGGGAGAGAGCGGCGGGGGCGGGCCGGGGGCGCGGGGCCCCTCCGGGACGGACCACTCCGCGCGCTGGGGGCCCCGGGCCCGCCGCCGCTGCCGCTGTCCGCCTGAGCCGCGCCCCGAGACGCGCCCCGGGGCTGGCCTCTCCCGGCCCGGCTTCGCGACCCGGCTTCCTTCTCTCCCCCACCCCCACCCACCGCGTCCAAGGAGAAAGGAGTTGGGGGGAGCCAGAGGCCACCCCTCCGGCTGGCTGGAGTGTGCGCGCCCCCGGCGGCCGCGGCCGGCGCGCTGGGGAGGGCTGGGGGCGGGCGAAGCGCGGGCCTGCGGAGGCGGCGGCGTGTGTGGTCCTGTTTTTGGACAGCTTTCAACTCTGAGGGAAAAAAACATTTGTCTCAAGGTACAAAAAAAGCGGGGTGGGGGTGGAAGGAGTGGAAAAAAAATAGTAAGGCACAGACTGGAACGCATGTTTGCAAAGTAGATTAATGTTTCCTCGCGGGTGGGGGCTTTTTACATGGAATTATTCTGGGGGAAGTCTGCATTTTGCAGGCAAAGAAGAATGTTTTAAGAACGCGGGGTTGAAGGGACTTCTCAGAGGGGTTCTGCCAGTCTTTCATCCACGTTCCTCAGTTTTGGGGTTCTTGAGACCTTAGCAAAGCAGTTGCAGATTTAAAATAGATATATATTTTTTCGAAGACAAACATTTTTACATTATTTTGGTGACACAGGTTTCAATTTTTTTCCCCCGCTGGTTTCTTATTTATCTTTTTGGCAAGTTTCAAATCCTGCTATTTGGAAACAATTTTAACCCTAAACACCACTTTGGGCATCCCTTACAAGAGGGTAGTAGGGGAGGGTAGAGGTGACTATGTAGATAATTCAAACCCACAAAATACCTGGAGCATTCCTCCGGACAGCATGTGGAAGCTGAAGAGTTATGCGCATAATCGCTTCAGTGATCCCTTTCAGGATGCTGTTGGAGACGAACCTTGAAGAATATTTTCTTAATCTCTTCTTGTTTGTGAAGATTCGGCTTGCAGAGTTTTGCAAGCCTGTGGTGGAGTTGGAGTATTTAGTTGAGAAGTGACAATTAAAATGATAGTCTACGTAATTAAGACAAAATATTCCTGCCTTAAGTAGTTTGGTAATTAATACAAAAGCGTTCTTTGGATTGAATCCATGGAGTAATTTACCTCAGTTCAGCGATTCAGTATCACTGGTAGATAAAAGAAGGGTTTTATCGAGCAGCTATTATGCTCCTAGTAACAAGTTTCCTGAGCACCTATGATGTCCCTAGCACTGTGTTAAGCACCATAAGAGACTCAAGTGTGTGCGACACTGCACAATTTAAAACTATTAGAATTCGATGCATTTGGACTACCTTTGGGTTCACAGTTGAAATGGGCTGTGAAAGTTACAAGAGGGTGGTAGGGGGTGGGGGGAGAGAACTGGAGACGGTGGGGGAAGGAGGGCATTTTAGGCATGGGCATGACACCAGCAGGGGCCCCAGCTGAGGAGTTTGGAAGTGATGTGATTGGCTAGACTGTAGGGGCGCTGCCGTAGATTCTAGGACAGAATAGGGCATGAGCACAGGGAGGGCTGGGTCATCCACCACTTTCCACCACTTGATCCAACCTGTATTTGTTGCCATCGATGAGGATGACAAAATGTGATTTTGTGGTGTTCTTAGCAAGAGTTTTCAGTGGACCTTTAACATGTTGAAGGAGAGAGAATGTGATTTATTTTCTTAACATTGCATATTTCTGGAAATAACTTGCTTTCTGCATAACACAACCCATTTCAAGTCCTGGAAGGAGATGCAGTGTGCTTCTTAGCAGTTTTATTGGAGCTGCCAGTTGTGTAGTGAGAGGGAGTAAAGCTTTTCTTTTTCAGTGGACTGGATGAGGACACTTGTGAGGGGCACACTCACTTTGCTTACTTTTGGCAGTTTCAGCATGGCTCACTGGTCTTGGGCCAAATGTTATTTCCTCAGTACTAATACTATCACTTGTTGAGCAACTGCCATGTACCAGGCATTTGTTATATATTATCACATGCCTTACGACTCAATAAAATAGCTATCTATTATTATCTTTATTTTGTTTTTATAACATGATAGTGGATGTAATGTCTTTATGATGAGGATTGTCCCATTTTACAGATGGGAAACTACGGGTTGTCTGTGTGTCTCCAGGTCTACTTTGCCTACTAATGACATAAGTCACTTGTTCTCCTGTTGCCCTGTCCTTGATCTCTCATTCATTCATTCTGTGCTAGATTCTCCCCCAGAGAAGAAGCGACAGTTTCATAAATGCAGATAAACCCAACTAGAGAGGTGACTATACAACAGTAGCCATATAGATTTAATTTCATTTCAAAGCAAAAGTGATTGTGTAGAGATCTTGTTTGTGACACAGTGAGCTGAGTGTTCACACGTCAGCAGTAAGTAGTGTGAGCATTTGCATTCAGGAGTAAGAATTCCCTGCTGTCCTAGACCTCCGTAGACATCCGTGAACTGAAGTGAGTAATAGCTCCACATTTAAGTTCATTTTGTGCATCAGTCTCATAGATAAATGCCTCATCGCTATCAGCAAAGAAATCTGTTAGATGCTGCTTTCTTGGTAGGTCGTTCTTAAGGTTCTAGGCATGAATTTTTATATGAACTGGGCATCAACAGAGTGCTTGCTACACAAATAAATGAAATGGATAGAGGTAGCCTATTGCCCTAGTTAGAAAACAACAGAAGAGAGGAAAGTATGAGATTTTAAGGGGAGAGGGATGCAGAGGGATAGTTTGGAAGAAGCTCTTTCTCCTGCGATTTAAAATCACAGGAGCGTGTGTATGCACATTGTCTTATTCTGCATATCCTCCTATCTGCCAAAGGCATGTTAATGTTATCTTTTTAATACAGCCAGCAAATTAAAGGGATCCACTCGAAAGGCTGTATCTTCAAATTGACTTTCATGCTTCGTTTAACATGCTGGGGAAATGTGGCTTTGTAAAGAGTTGGCTTTATAAAGAGGGCAGAATACATCAGCCACAATGTGCAGACTAATATATGCTAGATGAGGAAGAGTCCATGTGCATGTGCGCGTGTGTGCATGTGTAGGAATTGGTGATAAGAATTATTGTATTCTGTTGTTAAAATGTCCATATAATGATTGCCTTTTAATAAACTGTCAATTACATGTTAAGATACCAGTTTGAGTTTTAGGGTTATAGTGTTTGCTAATCAAAATTGTCAAATCAGTTTCACATATGTGCGGAGTAATGAGGTTTGATAGAGAATATGTTGATTGATGTAGTGGACATCTGCTGTTGCAGAAACACATGGCCATGGCAGCAAGGTGGGGGAGAAACTAATTGTCATTGTATAAAAATAGAAGCGTTCATTCTGCACATGTTCTCGGTACCTACTCTGCACCACCATTGCAGAAAGCTCTCCAGAGAGATGTTGGTGAAAAGCCACAGTCTCTGCCCTCAGGGGAACTCCATCCAAACATTCAGCAGGTACACGGACTGGTGTGTGGGTAGTTAACATGAAGGACAGCAGTGCCAAGATGGCAGGAATATCGGGGACATCTTCCAGGATGGCCTCAAGGGTGGAGGCCTGAGCCAGGCACAGGGGGTGGAGGCCTGAGCCAGGCACAGGGGCTGGAGGGGAGAGGGTAGGGGGCATTCCAGGCAGAAGGAACAGCATGGGCAAAGGCTCAGAGAACAGGAATGTGGCCTCCTGGAGGGCAGCCTCCCTTTGTGGGGGTCGTTGAGATTGGGTGGGAGCCTGGAAGCTGGGCTGGTCCCTCAGGGCCATTTCACAAAAGTCTCCCTGCTTGGCTGGGGGCTGTCAGCTCTTCCTGCTAGCCATCCCTGTCTCATGAGTGTGCTCACGTGTTGGCCTCTAGTGTTTTCCCTGGAGCCATGAATGCTTCACCTGGATCTCGCCCTTCTGGGCACAGACTGGTTTTATTTTTAATCTTGCCTGTTTCTTTGTTGGTGTTTCCTTTTTGTTAAGCAGTTTTAACCCATCTCCCTCAGTATCTATTTCTTTTCATATCAGCTCCCTCACTCCAGCCCTCCCTCAGAACAAGTTTCTTGTCAGGCTTCTCCAGCGATAGAACATTCGTTTATCTCTTTGAGCTTTTTGTTTTTTCTAAAAGCTTGCCCAGCTCCTGGCCTCCTTTTCTGCAGAGGGCAGCAGCCTTGAAATGAATCCATATTGCCTTGTTGTTTGGATGTTAACATTGCTGCAGGCCAGCGTCAAGGGAGGAGGAGGCAAGTTGTGACTGACTTTTTTTTTTTTTTTAAGAAAAATAGAAGAAATTGTTTTTTTAAATGCATGCTTGGTATGTGTAAGTGCTTTCAAGTTTGTACCTTGCTAGTGTTAATGCTTTCAGTGTTCTTGAACTCAGGCAATCAGTTGTAGGAGATAACTGAGTTTCACCACTCCTTCAATTTGGAGCAAGGTCCCTCAACCTCAGGACTATTGACATTGGAGCTGGATCATCCTCTGTTGTCGGGGGCTGTTCTGTGCACTATAAGATGTTTAGCAGCATCCTGGTCTCTACCTACTAGATGCCAGTAGCACCCTCCCAGTTGTGACAACCAAAATGTTTCCAGTCATTGCCAGATGTCACTGGGGGAGAGGGTGTCCCAAATCATCACAGTTGAGACCCACTGGTTTAGATGATAAAAAGATTTTGATTGGAAGACTCATGCTGTGCAGATGGAAGACGTTTATTATGATGGAGTTGTGGCTACGATGCATTGCAGAGATGCAAGAGTATTAATCTTCTTTAAGATAACTCCCCCATCCCATTCCTGTATTTACAGACCCAGATAACTATTTTTCTTAGAATGACATTAAATGTCAAAGAAAAACACCGTGACGGGTCGAAAGAGGAAAGAGGCCATGGAAGAAAGAAATAATTTATATTTGGGTACCTTTTGGTGGGGGATATCTAAATTTGCAGAAAGACTGGTTGCACCTCAACCCCAGTAACCTGAAGGTTTTTAGCATGGTTGACTTTCTGAAAAGCTTTAATAGAAGACACCACTGCCTTTGTGCATATTGAAATAACAGCTCCTTCAGAAGCCTGGCTAGTGTGTGAACTCCTTGGTGGTCTCATTCTCCTCCAGATGTTTCTGTCACAAACCACTCCCCCTTGTCCCCCAGGAGCCCTTGTGGAGCAGAACCAAGGGACAGCAAGGGACCAGTCCCAGCCAGAAGGGCAGAATGGACTCTGCTGTCACTGCCCTTCCACAGTGAGCACCTGGTTTCTTTTCTCTGGGGCTGCCATTCTGGGGGCATTTCACAAGGGACAGGAAGAAAAATGCAGCTCCTTTCTGCTCCCTGGACCCCCATACCTGGTTTAGAAGGAAGAATATGTTTGTAGGTATTTATTAGTTTCTACTACTGGGTATGCACATTTAGGTGGAAGCAGTTGTGATATTTCTTTGATATTTGGAGAAAAACGATTGGAAATGAGAAGCCACCGATGATTGTTTAAAAAAGAACAAATAGCCCTCAGGTGTCTTCTACACAGGGCAGCTGACCCTGCGAATCCTCCCTATCTCTTTGCTGTCTGCCATTCTTGACCCTTCAACAAGTTGAGAGGACAGGTTGGGTAATGGGGTGTTTAAGATACATAGGATGCCGCTCGGAGGTTGCAGAAGATGACAGCTTCCAGATGTATGAACAGCCTGATCTGTGTGTTTAGATTATGCACCACGGCTGATGCCGAGATTAATGCTGGCTGGACAAGCCATGGGAGATTTGTCTGGTTTCCACAATGCCATGTTTATGTTTCATTTGAGTTTCTCCTTCAAAGCTGACCTGCCTGTGACCCCGGGCTCTGTCCACTTGGGGCAAGCTGAAACTCGTCTGCCCTGCTCTCCTGCTTGTATTGGGGTAGGGGAGAGTCACAATTGGGCAGAAAAAGGGGGCGATCTGGTGGCCACCTCCCGCCTCACCATGCCAGCTATCTGCCCAGATTCAGCCCCTGATGAGTGTTCAGTTCTCCTCGGGGATGTGTTTCATTGTAAAAGGTTTTTTGGCTTTTAAAACAAATATGGAAATATTATAAAATAACTGTAAAGGAGACCAGATTTAATAGAAGCCACTTTGCATAAATGTAGTATTTTAACTTCTGGCACTCTTTAGACACTATTTAGGGGGAGAAAAAGTTGAGGGAATTTCAGCTATGTCAGGCACCCCCACATAATAACCATAGCTGTGTCATCCTATTATAATGCTATTAATGTTTCCTGTGCCCCTCGCTGGCTCCCAGAACCTCTGCTGCCTCCTCCCCCTCCCCCCTCCCCCCTTCCCCGGCCCACCCACTCTAACCTGCCCACGTCATTTCCTTCCAAGTGGGTCTCTGCAGTTACTAGTGTGAACTCTGAAATGGTAGTAAGTCTGGCTAATCACAAACTAAGAGGAGGGAATGAGAACATTTATTATTTCAAGCCAGCTGCGGGAGATAGTAGATACAGAGCTGCCATTAGCTTGGCATTCTTATTTTGGTTAGGGTTGGTTCCAAGACCACACTCTTTGATGGGCTCTTGGCAGAAGATGTGATTCCCCTGTTGAAGAATCATGACTTTTTTTAATGGACTGCTGAGGCAACTTTAAAATCCATTGACAAGTTTCTTCAACCCATACCACACTGCCAGAGAGAATGGGAGATAAGTCTTGGTCCCCTGTGCTTACCGTGGCGCATGGACAGTGGAAGAACTGGGTTCTGTAGCATTTCTGAGACAGTGAGTGGAGCACAAACCATGGCTTTCCCTCCCAGGTGCCCCACTTCAGGCTTTCCTTGCTTAGAACTCCCACCAAAGCCAGTGGGCACATGAAGCTTGGCTAGATTGAAGACGATGGAATTCCTTATCCAGATTTTGGCCGACTCTGAAGCTTTATATGGTCCATCCTCACAAGAGGTCTTGGTTGACATCCAGAGAGCAGAGGGCCTTGCTGGTGAGGGCACTTTTGCCTGCAGGAGGAGGAAGCTCTGCGGGATTCTCTCAGTGGGAACATTTCTTGAATACACAGATATAATCAGGGTCATCAAAATATAAACACTTCTGTTACTTTCTCTTCTAATCTTTGAATTTGGGTGCTTATGATAATACTCACTGGAATTTTTTTTTCTCTTAAATTGGATTTAGGGCACTTTTTTTCCTTTACACTGCAATGTCTAATGCCTTCCTTATAGCAGAATACTGCCATTGAGAAACTGCTGGGCTGTGGTGGAGGATTTTAGGAGCCGGTGTACAGGAAGATGCGCCCCATCCTTAGTCCCTCCAGGAAAGAATATGACTGTTCCATTTGGGGTTTAGAGCATGGCTGGAGAAACAGCTGTCATGTGTTAAGGAAACTGTATTGTTGGTGGGCAGTCAGATACCTGCTAATGAATGGCAAGTTTGTTGTTGAAGAGATTTATAATGTGGGGGCAGGACCTTATTTCTAATCCAGAAACCCAGGTGTGAGTTGGCCCAAATAGTCCGCTCTGCATGTGGGTCACATAATGCCACTGCTATGAAAGCAAGACCAGTGAGAAGCAAGTCCCCATACCACAGTGCAAGCTTTATTTATTATTGTTAGGATAAATGAAAAGAAGCAGTAGACTTACCCAATTTAGCAACCAAGATAGTTTTCAGTTATTAATGAGACATGTACAAAAGTAAGCAAAAGGAACTGGAAATGGGCTTTGTTAAGTCAATGTGCATGATTTTTTTTCCCCCTTAAATCATTGCTTAAGGGCTTCTGGCCCCTAGCTCAGGAATCCTGCCCAAAAATGCCAGATGTATTACACAGTCAAGTATTGCAATGTAAACACCACTCTGTGCCACGAGGCAGGGTGGTCCATCTCCTATTTAAGAAGAGTGTGAGATTGAGAGGATGAGGGGTGGGGAGTAAGCCCTCTGCTCTGTAGTGAGCCCAGTGGTGGTTGTGTCATTTGTGTTTTTGGCTGCACAGTCAAGATTTGAAACTACAAAACCCAGATAAACACATTGGAATGGCAAAGAATAGCAACTTGAATTGGGATGCCAAACAAATCAAGATGTGGCTTGGATAGTGTTGCTTCATTGGGTCAGATAAGTTTATAAAATGTGGGACAGAATGGAGGGTGGGGAGAGACAGGAAGAGCACTCTTGTCACAGTAGCATCTTTAAGTTGCGTGAGCATCCTGTTTTTCATTTGCTGGTGGTTAAATGGAAAGGTGAGTGGAAGCGAGGCCTAGAGAGCCCGAGCCTCCAGGGTGACCTCCTCCGTGGGAGGAAGCCGGCTGGGTGGGTGCACCTTCCAAGCCTGGAAAGCTGATGGGTTGCAAAGCCAGTCTGGTGTTCTGCGGCACTGAGGGATGTAGCCCACAATATGTTCTGAAGTAAATTGCTTTCCAGTTTTCTCCTGCTTTCTGCATTTCTGAAGTAAGAAGTCTGCTAATGATGATTGTTTGGAGGTGAGAAAGTCACTGGCACTTTGGGCCACCCTCCGGTATAACGTGTCGTACGATGCTGCCAGCAATGACAGGAAATTGGAGTGCCCAAATATTACCTATCCATCCAGGTAGCCTAACATGAAGCAGCCCTGAGAGTGACTACATTCAGGGTTTTAAAAAATTAATATGAACATGTTTTGTGAGTTAGGAAGAAATAGGATTTCAGTTTGAATTTGGGGAATTGTTGAAATACCTGCACCAATATTCTCCTGATTAAGAAATTTATTCTACAGAGTGATCTGAGAAAACGGCTTTAAGAAATGGTGATGATAAAAACAGGAATTTTGAGATGAAGGAAAATGTAGGCTTCTTGACTCCCTCTTTCTCCTCCCACCGCTGTTTTTTTTCCTTTTGTGAATTCTTCCACATTCCCACCCCCACTCCCTGATTTCCTCTGCTCCTTTAGTGGGAAACCAGCAACCTTCACAAAATAGACTCAAACATCACACAGCCTCTTTTTAAATGGAGGCTTTCTAAGAGAAAATAACAAAAGAATTTTTCCTAGCTGCCTAAGAAATTATTTCTTTCTTCTTACTTTATTTTAGTCATGAGATTTACACATTGTTGTAATAAGTAAAAAATGATAAATATGATACCATCATTTTGGTCTACACATGATCCAGAAAAAAAAATTGCACATATTTAATACCTTGCTTAATTGCAAACAAAGCTTGCAATTTGAGAGAATTGGGATTAGGGCTAAATATCCATTAACTGCTCTTTCTAGAGATTTGGGGAATAGGATGACCCTTTTTTTTCCTTTTTTTTTTTTTTAATAGGCTACAGTTTCACATGGCTCCCAAAAGAAATCTCTCTCCCTTTTTGTTTCCCACACCAATTGATTTATCATTTTGCTTGCAAGCAGATCCAGAATGTTAGGGCAAGAACACACTCACTTTTTTCTCGTAACTTTTTTGTTGCGGACCGAAACCAGTTGACTTGAATAAATTTTTCTGAGGCCTGAATGTAGCCAGCAACGTGGAAAAATCTTGCCATTCAGGGCCGTCTGAATGTACATTTCAGCCACACAGTAAGCTGCATTGGGAGGCGCTGGACTGCTAAATGCAACCATTTTTCGCAGCAGCGAGTTAGACAGGTGATTAGCATAATTAGCACTGAGCAGCTATACATATGGTAATGCTGAGTGTGTAAATGCCAGCTGCGGTGTAAAATTTATGTCAGGGGTCGGCAGGGCTGTGCGAAAGTATTGTGTTCCAGCTGCAGGTCAGGGCCGCCAAAGCTTACCTCCTTTTCTCTTGTTGGTGAATACGCCAAACAGAAGAGAAAGACAGAAATATAACAGATACGGCTTTGATGGGACAGCCCAGTTCTGTGCAAGAGGGACTGCTCTATAAAACACACACACTCGCACACACTTGCAGAAATCCCATTACTTTCTGTAGAAATCGTGTGTGTACTTCATGCAGGGTCCAGATGAGTGGGGCCGGGATGGAGGTAGGTAAATGATTCCCTGGGAGGAAAAAATTCAGTCATTGAAGTTTTAAAAGGAGTTAAAAGTTCTGTTTTGTTTTTCTTCCCACCCATCCTTTTACCCCCCACACCATTCCCTTCACCACTCTCCTGCCCACATTGTCTTATTTCACATTAGATGGGGGGATATCCTTGCTGGATGGGATAGCATTGGTCTTTTAGAAGAGGAGGAACTACCATCCTGGAGGTGTTAGCCTTGAACAAAATATAAGGTTTCAACAATGCAACTCTTCCCAAACTGCTTGACTAGCTTTAGAAAAGGGCTAAAAAAAGCTTTTGTGGGCTTTTTGTTCTTCCTCTGGGTAGCTATACTTACTCGCCTACCTATACTTACTCCCCCTACCTCCACTGTCAGACCCACCAAATTCTTTATAGATTAAAAAAAAAGAATCACATGGGTTTCTTGTTTGAAAGGATAGTCTTGAATGGCTCACATACCTTGAAATGCATGATGTGGGAATTTATTGCTATAATGAGTTTATACATTTTGTGCTTGAGGTATTTTCTCTACCACGCCCCCACCTCCACCCTCCCCTTTTTTGGTTGGTGGCTATAAGAAGTGGTGGTGTTGACAGAATATAGTTCACACCACGCTGACCCGGTGATGAAACTTCCTCACGGCACCAGGGGGTCCTTATGTACCGGCTCCTAATCCAGCTAATCCTGATGGCAACAAAATCATGAAAGTGGCCCCCAGTGACGTGAGTCTCCCTGCACAGATGCAGAGGGAAGGAACAGTGCAGGAGATAAATGAGGCCAGCGTGGTATTCCCCGGAGGCCAGGGAGCCTGCGTGCAAAGGTGGAGACTCGCATTGTCTTCTCCCCCATGCGGGCTCAAGTGGGAGGCCAATGAAGAGAGGCCCAGGCTGGATAATGGCAAGAAGACTGTTCAGAGCTGAGAGGTGATGTCAGCCCCACAGAAGCTGAGAGAAGGAAACTGGGGTTAATGTTATGCAATGCCTGAGTGCTGTGATGGAGAGCCTGCCGTGGAAGCACTTGGGTTTTGTTGTTGTTGGGTTTCTTTCTGTTTCTATTTTTTTAATGAAGACTTTAGGACGTTTCAACTAAGCTTGATGAAAACATGCTGTGTTGGTTCCTGGGTTCTGCTGCCTGCTGGAGTGTGGCCTCTGAGCCAGCGCGCGCTCTGCATCACACCTCTGGGCCCGCCCACTTCCTGCAGAGCGACGGCACCTGGGTGTGCATCTGCCTGCCTGTTGCGCTTGAGCGGCCTGGTTGCACCTGAGGTTGTGGTAGAACCTGGGACAGTTCCCAGCTTGGAAAGTATGCCGTTCCGGATGGAAGACATTTCCGCCTGTGCTCTGCAGGAAGTCAGCAACGTTCTTGGGCCTGTCTCAGGTGGCGCGGTGCATAGCCCTCATTTGCTAGTGTGGCAAGTAACCAATGAAGAAGGGGCCTCCTGGCAGATGCAGTGTCATCTCGGGAACTCGTGGCTCCTTGGGAGCTGGTGGGAGCTGCGACAGGCAGCAGGTCCAGCGTGGGCAGAGTGCCGGGCTGACCTGATTGCATCTGACAGGGCGAGCAGGTCTGCGTCAGGGAAAGCCATTCAGAGGGAGCAGCCTGGGCAAGGCTGATAACAGATGGCACTGCCAGCAGCTGGTGGGGGCGGGGAAGCTTGCTGCCGGCGCATGTGCCGTGCGGAACCCTGCGCCGGCGCCTGCGCACTACCTGCGCCCAGCCTGCCACGTGCCCCGTGCGGTCCCGTGCAGTCCCGTGGGCAGGTGGGGGTGTCCTTTTCTCGTTATGCTTTGGTGGTTGTCCTCTCAGTGGGCTCACTTCATGAAGGCACATTCTCTTTGGGCTTATTGTAGCGTTTTTCCCATGGCAACACGCAGGGGCACAATCTCATAAGGAGAAAAACGGCCCAGAAACTTGGACAGCGGTTGGCTCCTCCTGAATAAAAGAGATGGGTGGGAGAGGACTAAAATTCACAGCCCGTGAGTTTGCAGCCAATTGCCCACATTACTGAATCTTCTTTTTTTTTTTGTTTTTCGATTATAAAAAAGAGGCAGTGCTAACAATTTTGCAGTTACACCCGCTTAGAGATTTGTACTTTTTCGGCCTCACAGTAAGTAAATGCAACATTGAAAGGAGGACCTGAGCAACTAAAAGAAAAAGAAAATCTCTCTAGAGGCTGTTAGATAATTCATGGGATTAATCAAATGCAAATGCAACGCTTGCATATACACAGACCCTATTTTCCTAATTGGACTCTGAGTGGGTACTTTTCAGGCTGAAAGGGTCATTTGTTTTGACTGATTGACTTTTTGAGGCTTTCGGGGGAATTAATAACTTATACAGATGACTGCCTGTTCCCAAGGCTCTGTATTGAGACCGCGCATTCATTTATTCAGCACACTTGGTGCGCCATGGCCCTGGTGCCCCTCTGCGTCCCTCACATACGGAGGTGCATGGGCAGGACTTGAATTTTGTGGAAAATAACTTCGGTTGCTCCCTCAGATCATCTTTATGTGGATCACAATAAGCTTTTGCTAAAAGGTTTTTGTGTGAGTGCCACAGACGTTTTTTAAGCTCTGTGCAGAAGGCTGTGCTGAGGAGGGGCACAGCAGGGAAGCGTGATGAGGGAAACATCTCTTGTCTACAGTGGATTGGAATCATATTGGCCTAGAAGTATGGGCCTGTGGGTCAGCTGGCATCCCACCTGAGCTAGCTAGCCTTTCTTCACTTTGGAAAGTTAAGCCTGGCTTGATTTGGGGATGAGAGGATCAGCAGAGCTTGATCAAAAACTTATTTGCAGAAGTGATGCTTCTTTTGCCTTTCAAAGAATTGGCTTTAGCCTTGGATTTCTGGAGAATAAGATGGCAGAATTTGCAGGTAAAGAGGCTTAGGGCTGCATGTTCTCTGTGTGCCTTCATCTGCCCCCTCTAAGGCAGGCCTCTCTGGGGACCAGATGGAAAATGAGGCCTGTCCACTGTGACCCAGGGAGCCCTATTGAAAAAAACTGCATCTCCTCACTGGCTGAGAAAAATCTTTGATGCAACATGGTTGTACTTTAAATAAAAATACGGATTATTGTCGTATTTCATGTATTCTAAAATTCTAGCTGTGAGCGTAATACAGGTTGGGTATCCCTTATACAAAATGTTTGGGATCAGAAGTGTTTGGGATTTTGGATTTTTTTGGGGGGAGGGTGATATTCACACATATGCATAATGAGACAGCTTGAGGATGGGACCCAAGTCTAAACATGAAATTTGTTTACGTTTCAACTACTTTATGCATCTAGCCTGAAGGGAATTTTATAGGATATTTTAAAATAATTGTGTGCCTGAAACAATGTTGGTGTACATTGAACTGTCTGAAAGCAAAGATGTCACTATCTCAGCCACCCATGTGGACAATCTGGTTGTGTGGCATTCCCATCCTTCCTGGCTTAAAATTTATATGCTACCAGTAAGCAATCATTTTCTTAAACTAATTCACACATAAGTACTTACCAGTAAAAAAAACACGACATTCCATTAATGCAGTGAAAAAATAATGTATTCAGGGTACCCAAGCAGCACAATAGCATCACCAGATACCTGCATCAGTGGCTAAACGACAGCAGCTTCCGGTCTCCACCTGCTGTGCTGTGTTTTCACTGAGAGGTTACTGTACACCATGTTTTATTTTTTTAGGTGAGAAGAAACATCAGAAGCAGTTGAAGGATCGGGGAGTGGGTCCTGTAGGGGCGAGGAGACATCTGCTGGATGGCTTTTCAGAATGTTTCCTCCAGCATCACCAGCCTCATTAACAATAGTTTCTGTCTTAGACGTCTCTCTTTGATTTTGTGAACTGACGTGATTTCCTGTTTGGTTGTGAATGCACAATGCGTTAGTTTTCAATAAGCCCATCACACATTTTCACCAGGTCTGCTATAGCTAACTTTTTGTGCAGTTGTAACAATGTCATCTTCATGTTTGTGAGTCTGTTTTGACTGTGACTGATTACATGAGGTCAGATGTGGAATTTTCCACTTGGAGCATCATATTGGCACTCAGGAAGGTTTTGGAGCATTTGAGACTTTCAGATTAGGGATGCTCAACCTGTCTAGTGTGCTCTGTGGAATTTGGCGCTCCTAGGCTACCTCCTCCTGCTGTACTCATGTTCTCAGCTGGTGCTCAGAAGCCATGAGGCTCGCAGGGCAGTTGGACTCTGGGTTAAAGGGTCAGTTCTGCCTCTTACTAATAAGGTGGGTAACCTTGGGCCCCCAAACTCTGCAGCTATGCCCCCTCCCCTGTAACATCAGGACAGTGAAACAATGCTCTGTGACAAAGGCATGGTTGAACAGACACTTGCTCAGCTCTTGGGTAAGGGTCTGGGAAATTTCACACACATTGTCAGCTAAGGCTCTCACAGTCCTGTGAGGTTCATCACAGCATTTGTTATCCCTGTTATCCTCAGCAACCAGGAAAGGTGGCTGAGGCTCAGCTGTGTCAGGGACTTGTCCTAGATCTCTCTGCCACTAGTGGCAATGCTGGGGTCTTCCGATCTCCATTCTCACCGCCTGTCTGGTACAGCTGGCCCCAGCTTGATGGAGGAGCAGCATTGATCAAAATATTTCCAAAGAAGTAAAGAATACAGTTTCAAAGGGCTTTGCAAATGGAAAGCACCACCCAAGTATAAAACGTTATTTTGTGTCTCAGGATCCTGAGATAATGATTTTTCTTGAGTCTTGTTCAGAGGGGTTATTACTTTTTTGTTAATATAAAAGGACTTCAGAGTATGATGAAGGTGCATATGATTATTTTTATAATTTATTAGTATTATTGATACAGAATACTGTATATATTTGTGGTGTACATGTGATGTTTTGATATAAGCATATGATGTGTAATGATCAGATGAGGGTAATTGGAACGTCCATCACCTCAAACACATTCATCATTTTTTTGTGTTGAGAACATTCTAAATCTTCTCTTCTAGCTATTTTGAAATATACACTGTATTGTTGTTAACTGTAGTCTCCCTACTATGCTATGGAACACTAGAATGTATTCTTTCTACTTAACTGTATGTTGGTACCCATTAACCCACCTCTCTTTATTTCCCCTCTCATTCTTCCCAGCCTCTGATAACCCTCATTCTACTCTCCACCTCCATCAGATTAACCTTTTTACCTCTCACATATGAGTGAGAACAGAGATGCATATTTTTTTTTTGCATTGAGTTTGTTTTTAATTCATATCTCTACCAAGTAGCTCTCATAGCTATTTTTCTCTTTGTGTGTGTGTGTGTGTGTGTGTGTGTGTGTGTGTCACATAGAAGGTTTTGTTTTTCTGGTTTTTGTTTTGTTTTGAAGTGGGGTCTCATTCTGTTGCCTAGGCTGGAGTGCAGTGACACAGTCACAGTGCACTGCATCCCCCAACTCCTGGGCTCAAGCGATCCTCACACTTCAGCCTCTGAAGTAGCTAGAACTAAAGGCGGCCTCCGCTACTCCACAGCTATTTCTTTAACTTTATATTTGTAGAGATAAATATGTTTATCTGTGTTGCCCAGGCTGGTCGTGAATCCTGGCCTTAAGTGATCCTTCCACCTTGGCCTGAGCCACCATGTCCAACCAGAGAAGTTTTTAATTATACTCTTTCATTGCAGAAAAATTAATAGAAATAAACTAAAAAAAGTAAAGTGCGTAAATATTATCCATAGTCTGGCCAGGTGTGGTGGCTCACACCTGTAATCTCAGCACTTTGGGAGGCTGAGGTGGGCGGATCACAAGGTCAGGAGATCGAGACCATCCTGGCTACACAGTGAAACCCCGTCTCTACTAAAAATACAAAAAAAATTAACCGGGCCTGGTGGCGGGTGCCTGTAGTCCCAGCTACTTGGGAGGCTTAGGCAGGAGAATGGCGTGAACCCTGGAGGCAGAGCTTGCAGTGAGCTGAGATTGGGCCACTGCACTCCAGCCTGGGTGACAGTGAGACTCCATCTCAAAAAAAAAAAAAAAATTATCCATAGCCCACCACACAGCAAAAATGGCTATTAGCTTGGTTCCCTATACCTACATCTACATAACAGATACTAGATTTAATAGTTATTTTCTTCTGCACTATTTCATGAACATTAGATTATTTAAAAAATATATTAGGACTTTGATCCTGACAGTGGAAAAGAGTCATGCCTGAAATCCCAGCACTTTGGGAGGCCAAGGCAGGAGGATTACTTGAGCTGAGGAGTTTGAGACCAGCTTGGGCAACATAGTGAGGCCCCCGTATCTACCCAAAAAAATGAAAAATTAGCTGGGCATGGTGGTGTGTGCCTGTAGTTGCAGTTATCTGGGGTATTAGGGGAGGAGGATCACAAGCCCAGGAGGTTGAGGCTGCAGTGAGCTGTGATTGCGCCACTGCACTCCAGCCTGGGCAACAGAGCAAGACCTTGTCTTTAAATAAAAGAAAAAGAAGGGAGAAACCTATTTCTCCAAGACCACGACCTTCAGCTCAATCATCTAAAATGGGTTCTGTGGGACTTCCTGAGCTCAAAGCTTCACACTTAGGGATGATAAGGAAGACAGCAAGATAATGAACAGCTTTCAGCTGTCATTCAGCAGTGATTTAGGATAGGCGTTTGCTAGGGTAGCAAATGTCAGACGAGTCCGTAAAATTGCTCTATCCTGAAGGGTTTCTGTTTTTGGCAGCTTGTTCCAGAGTGCATTGGGTCAATACTGATGTCAGAATATATGAGTGTCGTGCACTTTATGACACAGTTATACCCGAGAAGGAGCTGAGTCTACCAGTGCACATGGTGAATGACACAAGACTTAATTATGGTCTCACCAAGCTCTGCCACACTTGCCTCCCTTCTCTCCCTGCAACAAGCCAAACCTGAGGGCTTTGCAGTTGCTGATTCCTCTACCCAGAACGCTGTTTCTCCAGCTCTTCAAAGTCACCTAAATGTTGTTTCCCTTTAGGTCTTCCATGCTATCCCATTTGAAGTATCTTTTCCCCTTCCCCACTACCCAACATGGCATCGCCATCTTCGTTTTCTCCATCACACTTGTGCTATGAAGGTATCTTATTGCTTTGCTTAGCTATTGCCTGTTCCCTTCACTGACCAGCATGCCTCTTGGAGAGAGACCACGCTGACTGGTTTCGTTCACCACATCCCCACTGCCTGGACAAAGTACCCACCCACCCACAAATGCTTGCTGGATGAATGAATCATGTTACAGCTATTGGTCAGATAAAATGGATGGCAACTAAACTTCATTAATGTTTTTGAATCATTTTGCAAAACATTCATATTTGGTTAAATATAAGATGAAATGTTAGATAAAATATAACCATATAATATGTAAAAGTGAATTGCATTTACTAGTATATATGGCATAGGTGGTTGAGAAAACTGTAGACTTCAGAGTCTCAACTCTAGTTGCTTGGCCACCCTATCATGATAGTCTTAGTTGAAACATCACATTGGCAAAATATTTGTGTTCATCATTAGAGCAAAGAGATGGAGGAGCGAAAGGTTTTCCAATTCCAGAGAAAGGACAAATCCTTTCCATTAAAATGTTTATGTAAATATACATCTTAAAACATCTAAAAAGGGGACATGATGGAGACCCTGAGATACATTTTATATCTTGTAGAAAATAAATGCCATTTCTGAAACACCCTGTGATAAAATAACTGCTCCATTATGAGGTTGGTCTGGAAGAGTCTGGTAAAAAGTTCTTAGCAGCACAAACTTTGTGTTTGGTTTTGCCATTTTTGTGCATATTGCACTCTCAGGTCACTTCGAGGGTTATATAGTTAACAGGCAGCTGCTCTGCCAAGGCTCGAGGGGCAGAATCCTGCTGAAGCCAGGCTGTCTGTCATGGACTGCTCCTCACTATAACGGCACCTAGGTCACCATAATAAGGGTAGGGGCTGTGCTTTGTTGCTATTGTTTTTTAATTTCATGGGTTTAAGTCACCTGATATGTTAAGCTTCAGTAAAGGTGCAGGAGGTCCAACTTTGTAATCAGAATGAAAAACCACATGCATGCTGATGTTTGAGGAGGCAGGTAAAAATGGGAATGATTCTAGGTTTGTGGCATTAGATGTGATAACACCAGGAAAAAGAAGGGGTGAGCAAAGGCTGCATTGAGCTCCTTGGTGGGCAGCTCTGCAGCTGTGACTTCTGGAGTCATAACTGGCTTTTTAGCCTCATACAGCTTCTGCACTTCTAGGGGATGTGGGCTGGCTCAAATTCAGTTAATTGGTTGGAAGTCTGCGTGATGTTAGCGTGATGTTAAGTACTTTGCTTTCTGCTAGAGTGGGCAAGCCCCTGCCTTCAGGCAGCTTTCCCAAGGCTTGCAGAAAAGGCCAGCCAAGTAGGTAGATGCTTCTCTGTGCAAGTTGTTTCCCAGTGTTTTCCTGTGATTTTTCCTTAACTTCACATTGATTGCAAGGCCCTCGGCAATGCCCCCTGGCATTTTTGAAAGTTTTCTGCACACAGAAGTCTTATTCCTTTTTATTAACCAACTGATACATTCTCCCTCCTTCCCGACCCCACACGCAGTATGTTAAACCTCACCTCATGGAGCTCCTGGCCTTGGCATCCGCGTGGACCTGCACAGAGGGTCCTGCCAGGCGGTGAATTTGTACTGGTTTTCCTAATGAGGGCATTATTTGCTTTTTAGCCTGCCCCCTTGTTTATAAAATATGCCAAGAGAACTAAACAACCCGCTGTTCCCAGTCCTTATTTACTTGTCCAAACCAAATGTTTATGTCCTTGAATACTAAACTTGAAGAAAAAGGATTCCTCCTCGTGGGAAAGCTATGATCACTGAGTTTTTTTCTAAACTGTCGCTGCAGGCCTGCTTTTCAGTCAACATGCAACTTATCAATGACTTTAGTAACAATTCAGACCCGCTTCCTTTGCCCTAGAGTGTGGGGTGGGGGACCTCTAGGTTCCTGGGTCTATGACTATTAGTATCTCCCTGAGACACCTCCCGGCCCAGGTGCAGCATTCAGAGCTTGGCTTGGCCCAGAACCGTTCATTGAACATAACCTTGGGCCTAAGGATGTAAAAAGGAGAGGAAGAGAAAAGGCATTTGGCAGTCACAGTGTTGATGGTTTTCTTTGGTCACCTGTGCCTGCGCTGGCTTTGGGCATACCCCGTGCTGGCCAGCTTGCTGGAAAGCCAGGTTGGTGTGAGGCAGGACTTCTCAGCCTGGGCAGCAGGTTCAGGATCACCTGGGGTGCTTCCGGAACACAGGCTGCTCGTCCCCAGCTGACTCAGAACCTGGCACCTGTGTTTTCTGGATGCTGACCAGGTGAGTCTGATGGAACCAGGTTCCAGGGACTGCCCATGATGGCTGTGGCTGATACATTTTGTTCCTCTCAAGTGGGATTTCCCCATGGGCATCTGACTTGAATCACTTTATTTATCTGGCAAGTTTTGTGCTGAACACACACTTGCCACCTTTCCTTGTTTCTTTTTCCACAGAGGAGAAACATTTCCTTGTTACCTTTGCCAGATTACTTAGGAGAAGAGTGTAAATTGAAGCCATTTATCTTGAAATGTGCTGCAGGGGCACATTGTTTATACAAGTGAAAGAAATTGTAACAGAGTTATTTGGTCTGGTCTGCAAGGAAAAGGTGTCTCAAGTTTTCCTTTCTGCCCTCCATTTTCGGCACAGTGTATTAGTTAGAATTAGGTTTGCGTCTGTGACAGGCGGGACAGCCATTAATGGGCTTAGTGAGTATTTTTTATGTTTACTATTGGTAAAGTTAACATTGCCATTAATAAAGTGAATGTTACTGCTCACACATCAGCCAGTCTCATGACCAGAGTTCATCTATTGTGTATCCTATGGCAGGTAGTCAGATAACAGATAAAACATGAGTTTGCAGTGATTTTGCTATTCTAATTAAACCTGTACATGTCTGTCAGTTGGAGGACGAGTAAGTCGAGAATTAAATTATACTCGCCAGAAGATTGGAGAAGAGGCTATGTTTAATCCTCAACTCATGATACAGACCCCTAAAGAGGAAGGTGCTAACGTCCTGACCACAGAAGCGCTCCTACAACACCTGGACTCGGCGCTCCAGGCCAGCCGTGTCCACGTATACATGTACAACAGGTAAGGCCCGCCGCGTCCACCTACTAATGAGCAGCAGGTAAGGCGGTGGGAGAAGGCTGCTGATTTAGGCCCCGTTATTTTAGTAAATGAAGTTGCCCTGGAAATGCACCTGGAGTATTAGTTCAACTAGCTTTGCAATGAAAGGATTTTTTTCATCTTGATTTATCGTTTCTCGAGTTTGGTAACAAAGTAAGTGCGTTACTTGATAATGTATTGCCAGTAAGTATCTTGGCACTGTCCCGAAAAGAGGATGACGCTGAGCCACTTGGGGACTATACACCCAGGCTGTAAGATCTTTCATTGCTTAAGAGATTTTTGGAGAGTGATATTTTGAATTGCCCTTACTGAACTTAAAAACAATGCAGAAAATGAAGAGCTGCTTCTTGTGACTTTGTACTCATAGTTGTTTTGTGTCACACAGCACGTTGGGGGCTGAGCCACCATGGGAATTGTTGCTGACACCTTTTGATTTATTTTTTTGAGACAGAGCCTCACTCTGTTGCCCAGGCTGGAGTGCAGTGATGTAATCTCGGCTCACTGCAACCTCTGCCTCCCAGGTTTAAGCAATTCTCATGCCTCAGCTTCCCCAGGAGCTGGGACTAGAGGTGCCCACCACCACACCTGGCTAATTTTTGTATTTTCAATAGAGATGGGGTTTCACCGTTTTGGCTAGGCTAGTCTCAAGCTCCTGACCTCAAGTGATCCGCCCACCTCAGCCTCCCAAAGTGCTGGGATTACAAGTGTGAGCCACCATGCCTGGCCCACTGACACCTTTTTAAAAAGTTATATTTTAGCATCATATTGCTAATTTCACAATGCTGTGAGTAGAGTAAAGCATTAGGAAGAGTTCAAAACTCAGTCCTTTTTCTTACGTATCTAGACTGTTGGTTACTACAGGGCAGGGGCCACCTCTCATCTGTTTTCACCCCAGCATTGAGAACAGAGTGAGCTTTCAGTTTGTTGATTGCTTTTGAGGTTGGCATCACTAAACCCCATTTCCAGGGGACCTCTGAGTTGACATCACCCAACCCCATCGCCTCCCCTAGGCTTTCAGCACCTCTTCACTGAGGCTTTTGCTAGTACCGTTTATTTTTCCTGGAAGAGGTGAGGAAGTAGCAGTATAGGCATATTCAGCAGCCAGGGAGAACCAAAGAAGAAAATAAAAATAAGATTTTTCTTGTCCCTTCTCTAACCTCTGCTTACATTCCAGCTTGACAGGATCCTAGGGACAGGCACAGCCAGGGTCGAGTCACATGTCTGGCACATTCTTGTTTGCTTATCTGTAACCTGGGCTTATGGTCATGTGTGCTCATATCCTCCATGGTTCCCAGAACAAGACCAGATATATGAATGCAAGGGCCTTAGAAAATGTAAAATCATGTTTCTGCCAGGCAAACTTGCCCTGTTGGTCTGTAACAAGCATTGTAGGGAAGCAACTACCCGGTGCAGTTTTGCAGAATGTGAAGTGGCATCCCTGTGGGGAGCCAGTTGTCCTGGGGCCACTGCAAGCATGGCCAATGCATTCTTAGTGTTTGTCACCTACACGCTTCAGGAGAAGATGTGAGGGTCTGTGCAATTAAATTACACTCTTAAGCTGAGATGGGTCCAGAGGAATTTTATGCATTGGAATGAACTTTAAGAACATGTAGTTCAACCCATCCCATGTTTTAGGTGAGAAAAGTGGGAATTAGACTAATTAGAGCATTTGTCCAAGTTCATGCAGTTATGAAATGAGAGAGCCAGGTTTCAAAGCCTTTTTCTGGCTTCAAGCCCATTCGTTTTTCTAATGCGCAATGATGTCCTTCTCAAGAAGTGTAAATGAGAGTTGATCAAGTAATATAAAGTGAGAACCTACTCATGCCAGATAGTCTATGTTGATGCTGTATAGAATTAAAATATAAATATGTCCATGGATGTGTGGCTGGGTGGAGGATGGAGGAGATATGGGTAACTTAGGCACAGCTCTCAAAGAGAGGAAAGACATCAGTATAGATAGACATGGACAAAGCAAACGTGGGCGGTCCCCATGACAGCTGCGCCAGGTTTCAGCAGGAGATCTGACCAGCCAGGGCTCTAGAGTTCAGGAGAAAGGGGTCATTTTCAACAAGCTTAACACGGGGGTGACATTTCAACGGGCGCTGAGAGACAGGAAGGCACAGGGAAGAGGACACAGTAAGCTCCCTGGGTGAAGACAGGCCTCCCTTAGGAGGCAAAGAATAGAGCAGTTGGGAGGGAAGTTTTTACTTTGCTTCTTTCTTTCTTTTTTTTTTTTTTTTCCTTCCCTTGGACTTTTCCATCCCCACTCTTGCAGATTTTCTTTTTTTTTTTTTTAGTTAGACTGATCTCCCTAACACACCTGGAAAGATATGGGCATAACACTTTTCTAGAGACAATAAAACTCCAGATTAATTCTTTTTTTTTGAGAGATAGGGTCTTGCTCATCTAGGCTGGAGTGCAGTGGAGCAATCACAGCTTACTGCAGCCTCGAACTCCTGGGCTCAAGTGATCCTCCCACCTCTGCCTCCCGAGTAGCTGGGACTATATACGTGTGGCACCACTCCTGGCAATTTTTTTCATTTTTTTGTAGAGACAGGGTCACTCTCTGTCGCCCAGACTGGAGCGCAGTGGCATAATCACAGCTCACTGCCTCAGCCTTCCAGGATCAAGTAATTTTCCTGTCTGTATAGCTGAGACGACAGGCATGCACCACTGCGCCCAGCTAATTTTTTAAGTTTATTTATTTATTTATTTATTCATTCATTCATTCATTTATTATAGAGATAGGGTCTCACTTTGCTGCCCAGGCTGATTTCAAACTCCTGGCTTCATGCTGTCCTCCTGCCTGCACCTCCCAAAGTGCTGGGATTACAGGCATGAGCTGTGGCACCCAGCCCTAAATTAATTCTTGATCTGTATATTTATTCACATTTCTGTAAGATAGGAATAGAAGAGACTGTGAAGTTAGAATTTGACCCACCTGGTACATGTTGTTATTTATAATATTAATGGTTAAGAGCAGGAGAGTTCATTTTGAACACTACCTATTAAGGACATGATCTGCCAATAAAACATCTCCACACCTGAATGTGTGTCAATACTTTGCAAACCTAATTTAATCCCCACCTATTTCGAATTTGTGATAATTCAGCTGGGCTGCCCTGAAGTTGTTTAATGTATGTAGAAAAGCAGATTAATGGTGTAAACAAGATTATTGGGAGAACACTTAAGAAAACAAGACTTTTCAAGTACTTTGGTAGCATTCATTTACATAAACACCCTACATGTTAATTACGATTGAGTATTATCTATTCATTAAAGCAGGCTTGCTGGGTCTCTACTTGGCAAAAGCTCTGCTCGTTTTGACAGATGCTTAAAAGTGATCGAAATTGCAGTTCTTTTTATATGTTCTATCATTTCGAATTTGCACTAATTTTCTTACCTTATTACAGTGAGAAATTTTTGTCTCTGCTTTTCATTTTATTAGGCAGTGGAAATTGGAACATTTGTGTTACAAATCAGGAGAGCTTATCACAGAAACAGGTTACATGGATCAGGTATAGTTTCTTCTTGTTGGCAAAAATTTCTCAGGAACACCCCAGTAGTATGCCTTAACCTAACGCATGGCCTCTTCTTTTTAACTTTGACAGATAATAGAATATCTTTACCCTTGTTTGATTATTACACCTTTGGACTGCTTCTGGGAAGGGGCGAAATTACAGTCTGGGACAGCATACCTCCTGTAAGTGTGTGATCACGCTTTCTGATGTCTGTGACTTCTCTAGGACTCAGTGTTTCTGATGTTGCTTATCATTGTTTGTTCCATTTCAGTTTTGAACAAGAAATAAAAACATTGAAATTCCATGTGCATTTTTTGAGTGAATAGTCGGGGGAGAGGGGATTTCAGCAGAATGTTTTTTCTCTTTTCAAAAAACAATTCTGTAGGCGTCATTAAATTTCATTCACTTTTACCAACCTATTTATATGCAAATAAAATGCAAATTATTGCAGAGTACGTGTGATTTTTTAACTCTTTAAAAAATGTTCGTAGTTTCAAAGACTAGGCATTTAGACACTTATTTTTTAAGGAGAGACTTTATTAGTGAGTAGGTTCACATCAAAATGAAACATTTTGAGTTTGACATCTTCCTGTGAAGTAAAAAGCTAACCTTTCTTTAGATCACACTAATGGCATTTAAGGGGGAAATCCACTATCTGTGAAGGCCACAGTAGGGAATGCTTCACCGTTTAGCAGTTGGATATTATATATACTGCATCATTTAAAGAATAATTGTTAATCAGCATAGACATTTTCAGTTAATTATGCAAGAGTGAGAGCTTGGGTTATTGTTTCTGTCCTGGCTTGCACGTATCTGCAAAAGCAATTTGCAGTGGCCATCCCCTGACCTTCAGTGTACAGTTTTAGATGGGAAATAAGGGGTTTTGTGTTTTCTGGTTGGGAGATTCCGAATAATGACTTCAGCCTGGTTAAGCAGCTACAGTGTGGTTTGAACCACATAACAGGCAGCCAAAAGCCTTTCTGGTCTGTCAACAGCACAAATTCAAAAGTGAGTGTGGGGGGAAGTGGCTGTGATGGTGGTGATGGCAGAGGCCGCAGGGGGCTTGCCCATTCCATTGCCAGGCTGAGAGTGCTCATAAGTATGGGATTGTTAAAGGTAGCAGAGATCAAATATTTTGATTGATGACATTTACAAAGCATTTATTAGGCTGCCAAGTGCTAATTTGATGTTGTGACGCCCTCTTTTTTTAAAAAAAAAATTTTAATTTTGGATCTGTCTTTTGGCTAATTTCATATGTAGATATTAAATATACAATATCAGCAATTAAAGATTATTCAGTGCCCTCATTAATTTATGAGTACTCTTCCTGCTTAGCGTCTTCAGTCATGAATTATTTTCCTGACCTAAGTTTACATGCAGATATGCTGGAAAGGAGCATTTGTTTTGATGCCAGAGTCCCAGAATTGCAGCATTGCCAGGAACCTCCTACAAGGCGGATGCAATGGGTGCAGCCATGTTACTTTACGATGGGTTTAGAAGGCTCTTTTCATGGTCTCGTCTCCTAATTTCTTTCGCAGAGGTAAACCTCCTTTGCGGTGGACAAACTTCGACCCTTTGGAATTCCTAGAAGAGTTAAAGAAAATAAACTATCAAGTGGACAGCTGGGAGGAAATGCTGAATAAGGCTGAGGTTGGTCATGGTTACATGGACCGCCCCTGCCTTAATCCGGCCGATCCAGACTGCCCCGCCACAGCCCCCAACAAAAATTCAACCAAAGTGAGTACCAGCAGTGAGCGCTCTCAGAAGGGGTGGAGAGCAAAACACTTTTTTGTGTCCATTCATCATTCACTTTATTATTTTCATTTTTAACATTTCATTCTCCACTATCGTCTTTGTCTGTGGAACTAAGTTTGTTTATAGAGCTAAGTTTTACTGTAAGATTTGCCATATGCCTCCCATTGGCCTTGCTGTTAATGTTCTCTCTGAAACACACAAACCCTTAATGCACTGGATTTTAACAAGGCATGTGACCTGCCTACTAATTCCCGTAATTATGTGGCTGTCTTTTTATTTTAGCCTCTTGATATGGCCCTTGTTTTGAATGGTGGATGTCATGGCTTATCCAGAAAGTATATGCACTGGCAGGAGGAGTTGATTGTGGGTGGCACAGTCAAGAACAGCACTGGAAAACTCGTCAGGTAAGCCAGCTCCCGAGGGCAGTCTATGCCCTGTAGTCTTCTGACTTTCCTCAAAAGCCACTTCCCTCCTGACATCGGCAAGTGTATTTGTATTAATACTTTAAACCGTTACCCTTGCTAGCCAGGTGGCGTCATAGAATATTAAGAAATACTAGCAGACTGCAACAGCTTGAAAAAGCACCTTGTGGGGAATTTTTCAAGAATGGATTTGTAGTTTTCATCAGGACCATAGTTCCTGACTGTAGGGTTTTAGGAGATGTGCCCATTATGTAGAGAATGGGGGCAGGTGTAAAGTAGGCCGGGACACACTGGTCAGAGAGAGTTCGTGGCATGAGCTGCACAGTGTCATAGACTGTTAGGAAAAGACGGAGAGCCAGCAGCTCAATAAGAATTATCCTTTGTGCACTTGTGGACTCTGGTCAGTCAGGTGTCTCCGTTTCGTGTAAGATTTCTCCCCTGGGAACGCCACCGTCTGGGATTTCTGCACAGCGAGTATGCATCGCTGAGCCCGGTGTATCTGCTCAAGCTATCTGTTCCTCTCCCCTTCCTGTTTCATGGAATGGAAACTGTGAAAGGAAATTGCCTATTAATTTAATTTTGGGGTATATCTGTAAAAGGTTTGTAAGGTTACACCTTTAATATGGTACATCAATCTATTAAATAAAATAACCATCCTGGTCCCATTTTAATGGAAACATGTGCTCACAGAGAAGGAAAAGAAGTGCAGCCAGTGAGTTGGGGGAGCTGGCTGGGGATTTGAGGCAGTGGAAACTGCTTCCTGGGAATACTGATGATGTGCCTTCCCTTGGCCTGTGCCACAGCGCCCACGCCCTGCAGACCATGTTCCAATTAATGACTCCCAAGCAAATGTACGAGCACTTCAAGGGGTACGAGTATGTCTCACACATCAACTGGAACGAGGACAAGGCAGCAGCCATCCTGGAGGCCTGGCAGAGGACGTATGTGGAGGTAAACCCACCTTCGAATCAGCGTGCAGACTCGCTGGTTACGCAATTCTTCGTTTTCACCATTATTTAAAACATTTATTTCCATTCAGTTTATTTTCAAAACATTGCAATTCTGGAACTTGATGGGATGAAAACTTTTTTCTTCTTCTTTGATATTGAAAATCCTAGGATAATATCTAAGAGACTAGTTCTAATTGGGTTGCCCTGAGACATGTTTAGTAACCAGTTGTGAATTCCAGAACTAAAGCACATAAGAGTTTAAAAAAACACTTGGTTAGCAAAGGTGTCTGGAAAACATTAGCAAGGCATAGAATCTGTTCACAGCTGCAGGCCCCTTGGTCAGGTCATGTGACAGGAGCTGGCCTTTGTTTCCCAAGCAGTGACCTCTACTGAGCTGCATGTGACCTTTTAAAAGTGGCCAGCAAATGAACAGGGGGAGGAGGGCCATAAGAATAGGTTGTTTTGGATTAGGGGGGAGCTGATGGGACCACAAGTCAATTGTGAAGTTACGGAGAAGAGACGAGCAGTCTCAGCCCTGAGTAAATACAGCACTCAGAGTGAACTCCAGCGACACCAGCCCTCAGCAGCACCCACTGCCACTGATTAGCCACGGCCCTTGTCCTAAAACAAGGTTCTTTAATGTTAGCCCAACTTCAGCTTCCCTCCCTGCCCTGGAATCACGTAGAACTTTTTTAAAAAATGCATCAGAAAAAAAAAAGGGCTGGGCTGTGTCACCTGAGATCTGTGGAGGCTTGTGGAACTGTTCATTGCATTTGGGCATTTCGCATTCTGCTGTGACCACAGGTGGTTCATCAGAGTGTCGCACAGAACTCCACTCAAAAGGTGCTTTCCTTCACCACCACGACCCTGGACGACATCCTGAAATCCTTCTCTGACGTCAGTGTCATCCGCGTGGCCAGCGGCTACTTACTCATGGTAACGCTCGATGCCATGCTCCTGGGGGCTGGAGTTTGGTTCGGTTGTTTTAGTCTTTACTTTTCCATGACCGCTACTGCTGCTTAACTGCTCTTAACATCCACGTGCATCCAGGACAGAGAGAGCGTGGCTTCACAGTGGTTTAAAAGTGGTCGTGTAAAGCGTTTTTCCCATTTGCTGTTTGCCTACCTTTGACTCCTGTCATTTTATGTGACATCCTTGATGTAAAGTTTTGTTGTTGTTGGATAAGTTCTGCCTTTTGATTTGGGGTGATGGGTGGAGGGAAACATTAGAATCACAACACATTCTAATGTTCGGCGTTTGTTCTGTGCCCCCATTGTTCTGCTTGCAGCTCGCCTATGCCTGTCTAACCATGCTGCGCTGGGACTGCTCCAAGTCCCAGGGTGCCGTGGGGCTGGCTGGCGTCCTGCTGGTTGCACTGTCAGTGGCTGCAGGACTGGGCCTGTGCTCATTGATCGGAATTTCCTTTAACGCTGCAACAACTCAGGTACTAAAGGAGACATTCATCTGTCCGTTGACAAACGCCCCCCAGCCCCCAGGCTCGGCCCAGCCAGCCTACTGTGTGCTGTGTGTCCTTCTCACCAGAAGGGTCTTGCAGCCTTTTCCACTAGGATGCTACTGGTTTCAGGGGGATGCTGTCTCTTGATGCTGTCCGCCCTCAGGGCAGTGGGTAGGAAGTCTGTTGGGCTTATTGGTTAGTAGAGACACTTGGCTGATAGGAATGTATGTCATTGACCAGGGTTGTGGCTCTCCAGCTCTGGTGGGTATTCGCATGGCTTGCAGGGCTTGTGAAAGCTCAGATTGCCAGGCCCCACCACCAGAGTTTCTCAGTAAGTCTGGGGCCAGGGCTGAGAATGTGCACTTCAGGGCAGTTCCCAGTGATGCTGGTCCATGGGCCACACTGCGAATCATTGCTTAAATGAGTTGGATTCCTTCTCATTTACTAGCTTAAAAAATGATAGTACACTGACCTTCGAAGTAGAAACGTGCAGGATCTCCTGTGAGCTGAAACAGCTAGGCTTTGGGATGTCAAGTGAATTCTTCACCGTGATACAGAAGCCCTGCTTTAGGAGCTGTTAGGTGCTGGTGGCAGAGTCCTAACTAGCTTTAGAATCATCTGAATTGGATCTCACGTGTCTAATGCCACCATCCTCTGTTTTTGCTGTAGGTTTTGCCATTTCTCGCTCTTGGTGTTGGTGTGGATGATGTTTTTCTTCTGGCCCACGCCTTCAGTGAAACCGGACAGAATAAAAGAATCCCTTTTGAGGTAATGCAAAAACAAAAGAAGAGAGTTTTGGGGACATTGCAGCTTCCTCTCTTCCTGAGTATTTGTCTTTTAATTTTCCTCAGTCTGACCCAGTAAAGATTTCAGTCCCATGTCAGATGATGTGTCACTGGCTGCCAGTCAATGAAATAAGTTGGAAGACTCTCAGGACATGTATTTGCTATGAGAAGTCCCAAGAGCTGCATCTGGGGTGCCTTTAGGAATACGGGTGTTTGTTTTAATGTGACACTTTACCCCTAACTGCCATACCTTTCCAGAGCCTGCATTTGCTTCTCTGGAGATGTCTGTCACTTAGCCATCACCTCTCTTCACTCCCTTTTAAAATTATACTTAAGCTTTAAGTCATTATCTTGCAGCTTTCTGCTCTGGATGCTAATAACCATGAAGAATTGATGACTCTGTAGATAGTACTGAATAATGCTGGTGTTAGGGGGTAAGGCAGGTGTGGCTCTTTCTCTTTCCCTAATGCCAGCATGATAAGCTGTAATAACAGTTCTGTTATTCTGCCACGTATCTGCTCACACAGTCTGTGCTCCAAGGGGACCCTGTCCAGTGCAGCTCTCAGCGCTGTGGTTTCTTATTCCCAGGACAGGACCGGGGAGTGCCTGAAGCGCACAGGAGCCAGCGTGGCCCTCACGTCCATCAGCAATGTCACAGCCTTCTTCATGGCCGCGTTAATCCCAATTCCCGCTCTGCGGGCGTTCTCCCTCCAGGTGAGCTTCCGGTGATGAAGGCTGCGGTGATCCTGAGCGGGGCACTGACTTCCAGCATCCCATGTCTGCGGTCTCTGCTAAGGCACTTCAGTTACTCATGAAGTGAAATAGAAATGCCTGTGTTTGAGGCTCTGTTTAACTGGGTGGATGCTTCTTTAAGCTTATAACCCTGACACTCCCTCTAAAAAACTAAGCCCTTCTGGAGTTTTTCCTTCCTTTCTAGCCCTATGAAGCCCAGAAGCCTGTTGCCTTGTAGAGTGGTCATGTCCTTTATGCATGGCTTTTGGGGCTACTCCGTGTTGCCCTCTGGGGTCACCAGCGCTGCAGCCAGCTTCTAGGCCATCCCCTGCTTCCAAACACCACTCCCAGTACGTGCACTTACCCCCTCTCCCGCTGCCCACCTCATCCCAAACAGGCCACCTTTTCTTTCGCTTTTGCCAAAGCAGTCCCAACCCAAGACAGTATTAAGCTTGAGGTCGCGTGTCAGACGGCACTGCAGGACTGGCACTGGTCGCGTGTCAGACAGCACTGCGAACTGGCCAGGCTGCCGTGGAGAATTTCCTGCAGGGTGCTCCTCAGTGGGCCCTTGCTTTCCACCTCCCTTTCCTAAGTTGGCCGCCACAATCTTTCCTGTCCCCTCTTCTCTTTCCTTTTGGTCCCCTGCTCCCCTCTCAGGCTGCCCAAGCAGACTCACGATCCCTCTCACTTTCCCATGCAGAGCATGTGGGCCCCTCGTGACTTGTCCTCTCCTTCCAGACCAGGTCCTGTCACCCCCAGAGGCCGTCAGGGTATTTTCTAATCGAGACTCAGCTTCTGTGAATTGTAAGCACAGACAGTTCCCTGGGATGGGTATAGAGCTGTAGTGCGTTCTGCGCCTGGAGTAAATTACTGACATCGCCCTTGAGTTACCTGAAATTCGTAGGAGTCCTAAAATTAGTTACTGCAGCCAGTAAAGCAGAGACTTCACCAGTTTGTGCCATGGTCTTCCTCAGCACAAAGTGGCCTGGAGTTTTGATATCTCAAGATGTTGTGGGGGTTTTGTGAATTAATTTCAAATTTTAAAACCTCAGTTGTTTCCCCTTTCTTTCTCTGTGATGATATGATGTCTAATTCTCAAGCTGGCCAGGTTGTTAAAGGAAATGACTTCTGTGTCACTTTTTCACTTGTTGTTAGGATTCCCGGCACACTCACACAGCTTTACTCTACTCACCAAGAGCTCCTGCAGATGCGAGCAGGAAGAGAAATTGACCAGTCTGGCATCTGGTTTCTGTTTATATTTTGTCAATATGTTTAGCTCTTTCCTAGTCTTTACGTTTGTCATATAAGAGGAACCAATCAATCACGTATTTGAATGTCATTTTGCTAGTAACCAAGAGGCCTGGGCAGCTACTGATCCTACTGGGTTTGGGAATGGAGGCATCTTTAGTATTTAGTGTGAGGCACAGCTGGAGAAAAGATTCTATGCCAATTGCCGTAACCGCCAGCCCCAAAAGAAACATAAAAGGAAAAGAAAACAGGGTTTATTTGTATTATAAATTTATATAGAAGTAAAAATAGTGAATCAATGAATAACGTTCAGATCTGATGCTCAAACCAAAGCACAGGACAAGGAAACTCTCTCTGATTGCTCAGTGGCATGAAAGGTGAAGCAGACTCGCAGTGCAGCTGAAGTTGTAGAATGCCTTTGTGCGCAGGTGTGCGTCTGCTCAGCACTCTGTGGTACCCCAGTCTCATTTCACGTGCAGCAGGTGCTGGTATTGAGAAACTCTTCTAGAGTCTTATAGTCATGGGACCCTGTCTGCCCATTCTCTCTCCTCTCCCCTTCTTTTCTGCTTGCCTTTTTGCTCACTTTCTATATCTGCTCACACTCCTTCTTTTCTTCTTTTCTCTCTCATTCTCTCCTCTCCTCTCTTAGTACATACTGATGGCTCATCGAGGCCGACTCTCCTTTAATGATACCCTATGGTGTGGTGGTCTGAAAAGCTACATGAGGTTTCCTTACGAGGAGTAGCCTTATAGAAAATCCAGTGCGCTAAGTTCTCCCAAGGTAAGCACCTTACAGAGACAAAAATGAGTACTGTTGGTTTTTGTGTTTCTGTTTCAAAGCACCGCAGTATCATTGTAGAAAATTGCAACTATAGCTTCCAAGAGTCCTCATCTTATTGAAGAATACCTCCTCATGACACTAGTTAACTCTCTGTCAAAAGAAAAAAGGAGTGCTGGGCACGGTGGCTCACGCCTGTAATCCCAGCACTTTGGGAGGCCAAGACGGGAGGATCACAAGGTCAGGAGATCGAGACCATCCTGGCCAACTTGGTGAAACCCCATCTCTACTAAAAATACAAAATTAGCCGGGCACAGTGGCTCACGCCTGTAATCCCAGCTACTCGGGAGGCTGAGGCAGGAGAATCGCTTGAACCCAGGAGGCGGAGGTTGCGGTGAGCTGAGATCGTGCCATTGCACTCCAGCCTGGGTGACAGAGCAAGACTCTGTCTCAAAAAAAAAAAAAAAAAAAAGGATAGAAAATGCAAGGAAAAGAGAGAGTGTGCAATGATTTTTGCAGTGGCCATCAGAAAATTTTCCCTGGTTCTGTTTTAAATGTATTGACCCTCAAAATTGGCCATTATGTAGCTTCTCTTTCCGTTGATGAACAGTATCACGTTTGATTCTGGGTGTTCAGTTGTGTTTATATTTGCAAGATGCTACAGATTAAACATCAAAAGGGAGTGACCCAAGGTGGTTCTGTCCAATAGTAAACCCGCATTACCTTCAGAATTTTCCATATAAAACTCCTCCAATTTTGTAGCCTGACCAAATAATTAGATATTTTTTTCCACGAGGAACCTGTCTTAAACCTCATCAGCCTTTATCCATCTGCCTAAATGCCATCTCTACACCAGAAATCACTGGCATCAGCTGTAATTCTTTGTAATTAACTAGGGCTTGCTGGTAGCCCAGTAGTGTTTATTCTTCAATGAAAACTCACAGAATAGAACCCCTTGTTGTTCTGTCTGGTCTAGGAGGGTTCAACTGGAACCTCCTCTGCACATGTCCCAGCCTTAGCTGCTTTGAGGGGATGGGGCATTTCCTATGAGCACAATAACTAGAATTGATTCACAGTTGCAGTATCATCCCCATCGTCTTCTCTGGTTTACTTACACTCTCTTGCCTTTGCGACAACCCTTTTCGCTTTCTGAGCAGCCCTTGCTGGTTGTTTTACTATTGGTGTATACCTGGGGACCTGGTGTTGAGAAAATACTCCCCTATACATGTAGGTTATGAGAAAGGCAGTAAGACGGGATGCTACTTGAGGTTCTTCCCTCATCCCTTCATTTCCGTCACAGACACGGAGCAAGGTGCCCAGCAGACTTCTCTGACCGATGAGGCCGGCAGGTGCCCATGCCTGTGCCCATGGGGCTCCCTGTGTCACGAACCTCTGCTCTCCTCATCCTCATGAACACGTGTCCAAATCGGGATGCCCAGGGTCTCTTCTCTACATTCCACTCCTCAATTCTAAACATGACTGATTTTCAAAGCTAAAAGGATTCGGCCCCCAGGATTACATGCTCCTGGAAAATCTCCGTTAGAATCCTACCTGTTCTTCCTGCCATCCCCTGCTGTCTCATGGTCAGGTGTCCTAACCCCCATCCACAGACATCCTCTCAGTAAGGGACCAGATCTCACAAAACTCCCAGTTCTCAGCTGAGCTGGGGGCTTGGCATCAAGTCTTTGTTTGATCTGATTTACTGGATAATCTCAGGCAGGCGACTTGACTGCACTTCGGGGACTTTATCAGGTAATACTGTCAAGAGCAGTGAGAACCTCCTGTTTGCTATGAATCAGGTATGAATGATCTGATCTTCATAGCTTCTCCTTTCTCTTCCCCAAAGTGAATTTCAAACCCCTACAGTACAGAGGTGCTTGAGCCAGGTGTCTCCTCTTGCACACTCTGTGTTTTTTTCACAGGGAGCACTTGCCATTCCCCTGCTCCTAACTGATCTCTTTTTTCTTTTTTTCTTTTTCTTTTTCTTTTTTTTTTTTTTTTTTGAGACGGAGTCTCACTCTTTTTGCCCAGGCTGGAGTGCAATGGTGCGATCTCAGCTCACCACAACCTCCGCCTCCTGGGTTCAAGCAATTCTCCTGCCTCAGCCTCCCAAGTAGCTGGGATTACGGGCATGCACCACCACGCCTGGCTAACTTCTTATTTTTGGTAGAGATGGGTTTCTCCATGTTGGTCAGGCTGGTCTCGAACTCCAACCTCAGGTGATCCGCCCGCCTCGGCCTCCCACAGTGCTGGGATTACAGGCGTGAGCCACTGTGCCCGGCCCTCTTTTTCATCTTCTAAACCCTGCTGAAGCCTCTCCCGGGAAGCCTGCCTTGACTGACCACCCCTCCACCCCACTGAGCTGCTCTGCAGCCTGGCACCTGCCTTCATGACGCCATCCATCATTCGAGATTGTCATTTGTGTATAGGTCTGGCTCTGTGAGAATTGAGAGTAGGATTTTGTCTTATTTATCTTTGTGTCTCCAGCACCCAGCACAGTACTAGACTTTTCTTTTTAAAAGATCTCTCTCTTTCTCAGGTAAATTCTCTTGTCACAGTGGTGATGAGCTTATTTGTGTAGGTCTATCAGACAGGTCTTAAATACATTAGAGTGGTAAGCTAACATGCTTCATATTTTTCAATTGATGAAGGATTTTCAAGATAGACCAAGAAGAAAGAGGTTAGGTAGTTTTTAGAAGAAGACCCTTGACAGGGAATTAATTATTGGAAGACATCTCTCCAGAACTCAGGCTTGCTGGTTCACCTTCAGCATAAACTCACAATTCCCATCCAAAGCCCTTTGTGGAAGTTCTCCCTGGATTGTGTTAGGTGCCAGTTATAGCCACGTTTTCTTTCCTCACCCTAGGATATTTATCAGTTTGAGGTTTGTGAACTAAGCAGTTCTTTGAGAAGCTTCGTTTTTTTATTTTCTTTCTTCCTTTTTTTTTTTTGAGACGGACTCTCACTCTCACCCAGGCTGGAGTGCAGTGGTGCAATCTTGGGTCACTGCAACCTCCATCACCCAGGTTCAAGCAATTCTCCTGCCTCAGCCTCCCGAGTAGCTGGAACTACAGGCGTGTGCCACCACACTCAGCTAATTTTTTGTGTGTTTTTAGTAGAGACGGGGTTTCACCGTGTTAGCCAGGATAGTTTTGATCTCCTGACCTCGTGATCCACCCGCCTCGGCCTCCCAAAGTGCTGGGACTATAGGCATGAGCCACCGCACCTGGCCTCGTTTTTTATTTTCAAGCCATGTCTGGCAATTTCCTGGCTCCTCAGCATTGCCAGTGCGTTTCTCTGTGGTGCCCCTTCTGCCATGCCCTTCCGAGCTGGGTCGATTTTCCACCGGCCTCTGTTGGCTTCCCCTATTAACAGCCCAATTTTGTAATTTTTACTAGGTCAGCAGGAGATTTGCCAACGCACTGCAGAATCTAGCCCTGTGTTTATTCTAGGTTATGGAGTGACTTTTGAATCTGTACTTATTTATTCTGTGTACTATAATCACACACAGGAATTTCTTTCTGCTTAACTCTCCTTGACCTTTTGTGTTTCTTGCTCTCATACCCCACAGTCTACTCCAGAGGCAATTTGGAATGTGCCTATTAAAACCTCAGAGGACACGTGTGAAATTGTATTTCACGTTTTAAAGGGGGACATTTTGATATACTCGATCTGCTTTATATAAAAATGTTTAACTGTAAAATCAGGGTCGCGTGACCTTTTGGAAGCATTCTGGAAGGGAACTGCTTCTGTTTGTTTTAAATTCTATCTCGAGTGTGCTGTCTGTTCTGCCTTTGTGGATTTGGTTTGGTTAGGTTACTAGCAACACGTTAGTTGAGTTCCCAGGTTTGTGCCTTATCAGTTTATGGAATTATTAGAGATAGAAAGGCCCAGAAATAGTCAAGACTATTCCTGTCAAATAGGCTCTTGATGATGTAGCAAAAGAAACTCTTAACATCTGTCACAGTTTCAAACACTTCAAGAGGAAAGGGAAAGAAAAATATTGTTTAAAAGCATCTCTATTTTCAAAGCAGTCTCTGATTGGGCAGAGGCATGTTGGTGACCTCTGAATTTTTTTTCTGCTCCCAGGCAGCGGTAGTAGTGGTGTTCAATTTTGCCATGGTTCTGCTCATTTTTCCTGCAATTCTCAGCATGGATTTATATCGACGCGAGGACAGGAGACTGGATATTTTCTGCTGTTTTACAAGGTACATTTTCAGACTGCTGTGGCCTTTTGATTGGGTGCAGAATAGTGCTGTGAGAGAACTCTTTCAGCCTGTGGACTTATAAAGGAATGTGGGTAACGGGGTTTGTGCTGCTGTGGAGAACGTAGGGGAGAGATTGGACAGACGCTGCTTCCCTAGGGGGACATCAGAGTCCCTGGGCTTCCTTCTCCCCTGCCCCAGCTGAACAGTCTCACAGCCCTCAAGATGCTGGTACCAATGACCCCTTTTTCCATCATGAACTGATGTTGCCGATTGTAGGAATGTTTCATATCTCTGCGTTAGAGCAGAACAAGATTGAAAAACACCCATCTAGAAAATATATAGTCCTTTGATGGTAGTTTGGTTTTGTTTGGAATCATGCTTTGAAGGATTCGTCATCATGGAACTTGCTTTTGAAAGCCAAATTTAGGATCAGTCCTCCGTGTGGCCTCCTCAGACTGACTTTTATCTAGTTCACTGGGCGGTGAACTAGGTGATGTTATCAACCAGGCGATGTTTCTGGAGTTCAACAATGTGATGTTTCTCTCCTAAGTCAGAGCTGTGTAAAATGGGTATTCTCTGTACACAGTGAAAAATGGCAGAATGAAAGCACCATTTCCCTGTTTCAGCATAACATTGCAACATGTTTCCCCTCCTTTCAGCCCCTGCGTCAGCAGAGTGATTCAGGTTGAACCTCAGGCCTACACCGACACACACGACAATACTCGCTACAGCCCCCCACCCCCCTACAGCAGCCACAGCTTTGCCCACGAAACACAGATTACCATGCAGTCCACTGTCCAGCTCCGCACGGAGTACGACCCCCACACGCACGTGTACTACACCACCGCCGAGCCGCGCTCTGAGATCTCCGTGCAGCCCGTCACCGTGACACAGGACACCCTCAGCTGCCAGAGCCCAGAGAGCACCAGCTCCACAAGGGACCTGCTCTCCCAGTTCTCTGACTCCAGCCTCCACTGCCTCGAGCCCCCCTGTACCAAGTGGACACTCTCATCTTTTGCTGAGAAGCACTATGCTCCTTTCCTCTTGAAACCAAAAGCCAAGGTAATCTGCCATAACTTAAGACTCTTCCTGTCTTCAAAAAATAACAGAACCTTCGGAGTTCGTCAAATTGCTTCTACTTTCCTTTTTCCTTAAAAAAAAAATTCATATAAGTATGATATATTTCAGTCCTCCAAAAGTCAATGCTTTTAGAGCATAGGGCCATTTTAATGAGGTCATATTCCATGGGAGTGAACCTCTATGCAGCAAGTCTTTTTATGAATGAGGTTATTTAAAAATATGATTATTGCCACTTGCGGTGGCTCATGCCTGTTATCCCAGCGCTTTGGGAGGCTGAGGTAGGAGGATTGTTTGAGCCAGGAGTTCGAGAACAGCCTAGGCAACAAAGGACGACCCTGTCTCTACAAAATATTCTAAAAATTAGCCAGGGACAGGTGTGGTGGCCCACGCCTGTAATCTGAGCACTCTGGGAGGCCAAGGCCAGCAGATTGCTTGAACCCAGGAGTTTGAGACCAGCCCAGGCAACATGGTGAAACTCCATCTCTACAAAAAATTGCCTGGGCATGGTGATGTGCCTATAGTCCCAGCTGCTTAGGAGGCTGAGGTGGGAGGATCACTGAGCCCAGGGAGTCAAGGCTACAGTGAGCCGTGATGGTGCCACTTCATTCAAGCCTGGGTGACAGAGTGAGACCCTGTCTCAAAAGAGGGGGAAAAAAAAAGGCATGGTGCTGTGTACCTGTAGTCCTAGCTACTTGGGCAGCTGAGACAGGAGGATCATCTGAGCCCAGGAGTTGGAGGCAACAGTGAGCCCTGATTATGCCACTACACTCCATCCTGGGAGACAGAGTGAGATCTCAACTCAGATATATAACAAAGCAAGGCTGGGCACGGTGGCTCCCGCCTGTAATCCCAGCACTTTGGGAGGCCAAGGCGGGTGGATCACCCGAGGTCAGGAGTTCAAGACCAGCCTGGCCAACATGGTGAAACCCTGTCTCTACTAAAAATACAAAAAAAATAGCCAGGCGTGGTGGTGCACACCTGTAATCCCAGCTACTTGGGAGGCTGAGGCACGAGAATTGCTTGAACCTGGGAGGTGGAGGTTACGGTGAGCCGAGATGGCACCACTGCACTCCAGCCTGGGCAACACAAGACTGTCTCAAAAATTTTTATATATATATATATATATATATATATATATATATATATATATATAATAAAAATGTGATTACTATGATTTTATCCTTTTTCCTATGGGAGAACAACCCCTACAAGCTAAATCAGGTCAAGTGTGGTGGTGAAAACAAGGTATTAACTAGACAGCTTCTCTTTGTCCAGGAAGAGTCAGTGGGGTCTGACCTTGTGCCTCTTCTGTTCCAGGTAGTGGTGATCTTCCTTTTTCTGGGCTTGCTGGGGGTCAGCCTTTATGGGACCACCCGAGTGAGAGACGGGCTGGACCTTACGGACATTGTACCTCGGGAAACCAGAGAATATGACTTTATTGCTGCACAATTCAAATACTTTTCTTTCTACAACATGTATATAGTCACCCAGAAAGCAGACTACCCGAATATCCAGCACTTACTTTACGACCTTCACAGGAGTTTCAGTAACGTGAAGTATGTCATGTTGGAAGAAAACAAACAGCTTCCCAAAATGTGGCTGCACTACTTCAGAGACTGGCTTCAGGGTAAGACGCCATGGGAGGGCTTTCGTCCTTTCGGTCTTTTGCGTGTTCAGCTTCAACAGGTTCCTTTGTCATGATTATGAAGGCATTAGATTAGAATGTAACACTGACGTGTTTCATGGACTTTCAAGAGTTGCTCAAGATTCTTACATGAACTGTTTCTGCAGCAGCCTCCCAGATCTGGCTTTTACCTATAAAATGATGCAGATAATTCAGATGAGCTTCTGTGAGAATGTACAAGTGCACGTCAGGAAAAGGGGAGCATGTTGTAACAGGTGGAGCCGAGGCTTCTGGTGCTGTTTCTTCTTGGATAGATGGTGGCTAGTTTGGTGACCACATGAAATCAAAGTGCGGCTGGGATTTCCAGACTGATTGTCAAATTATAGCTTATTGCACCAGGAGATGCTAGATAAGCAGTGGACATAGTCTTAAACTCCATATTTTGACCATCTCTTAAAAAATTGTTTATTTCTAATTGACTTTGTTTTTAGAGCAGTTTTAGGTTCCCAGGAAAATTGAGCAGAAGGTGCTGAAATGGGCCATATCCCCCTTCCTCACCCACGCACAGCCCCCCCAACTGTAAACATCCCGCACCAGAGGGATGCATTTGTTACAGCTGATGAACCTGCACATTATTACCCAGGCTCCATAGTTTATGGTTGGGTTCATTTTGACCATTTTTTGATTTGGTACATGAAGTAAAGTTATAAATGCTTAATCACATTTCACATTATTTTATAAATAATCAAATTCTGTTTTAAAATGCCTTTCTTGGTGGGGCACAGTGGCTCACACCTGTAATCCCAGCACTTTGGGATGCCAAGGTGGGCAGATCACCTGAAGTCAGGAGTTCGAGACCAGCCTGGCCTACATGGTGAAACCCCATCTCTAATAAAAATACAAAAATTAGCTGGACGTGCTGGTGGGTGCCTGTAATTCCAGCTACTCAGGAGACTGAGGCAGGAGAATCGCTTGAACCTGGGAGATGGAGGTTGCGGTGAGCCTAGATTGTGACATTGCATTCCAGCCTGGGCGACAAGAGCGAGACTCCATCTCCAAAAATAACAAAGTGCCTTTATTGGCTTCTTCGCTCTTAGAAATGTTTCTAGGAAATATTCGTTAGCTGGAGGGAGAAAAAAAAGGCTAAATTTTCTCCTGACTGACTGCACATAAATGTATGCAGTGATTCCAAGAACATCTGTTCATTTATTCTGCGTTGACACATGCAAAGCCAAGTAGAGAATCAGGATAATTATCCACCCAATTCAAGCAAAAACACTTTTACTGGAGTACCAAATCATTATGGCCCCCAACATTTTTTGGCTTGGATTATCCAAATGATTGTCTTAATTTCCCACTTAATTAGGCTTGTTTAAACACAGATGTAAGTGCCTTTTTTGGTCTGAAGTCAATACACTTGTATGTAAAGACTCAGCAGCCAGTTTCCCTGAGAGTTTGCAGGAAATGGTCAACAACTTGAGGTTGGTGGAGGATGGTTCCATACAGCTTCTGGCCTTGACTTGTGTTTACCAGAACTTTGTGCCTACATGTACACCCAATTTGACTTTCCTTTTGGAGGAAGGTAAAGAGAACATGCCATGATTATTATTTATTAACACCCTCCTGAGACAAACATGAATTTGTTCCAAGTTTTATTTTTCACATTTGGTTAGAAGCAATGGTTTTTGGGATAATGAGTTAAAAGAGAGACAGCGAAGAGAGTCCCTGCTTTTCATTTTCCCCCCATTGACCAAAGACATGCAAATAACTTGCCACAAATGACAAAGAGATCTGCTGTGCCCTGCCAGCCTCTGAGCAGAGGAGGGTTATTGTAGAGTGTATTTCAGTGTCTTTGGCCATTGCTCTGGAGGCTCAGTGTGGCATGTTAGGCAGGGATTGGGAAGTGGGTAAAGGGGGATTGTCTCGAGGCAGTGCAAAGGGTTAACCTTTTTATAGAGCATTATAGATCATCTCTATGCATTTCTTCATTTATAGATGTAAAGCAGCTGGACTTGAGATTTTTTTTTTAAGGTGCATTTGAATCATGTTTTGATTGCTATGTGAACAGCATACACCTAGACCAAGTGAGATCCATTGGTGCTAAGCAATCAGGGTCCCAGGTAGCCCTAGGACTCCATGACTGACTCTTAACAGGGTCTGCTAGAGCACTCAATACAGAATGACCAGACACTGGAGCCCTTTGCTGCCTATACGTTTTTCAGGCCTGTTGAGTGGTTGATGTGGTCTTTGAACATTTTCTACAAGGAAACAATTATCCTTGAGTCAGCTTTCCTTGCTAACATTTTTGTGTGGCTTTTAAATGGTGGGAGCCTCATTGGTTTTTAATGGAATTCCCATTAAAACTATGTCATCTCATTGGTCTTTATCAACATTCCAATAGTTTGTCTTTGATTTTTTTTACTCCTAAAACTATATAATGGTTAATTTCAAAACTATCCCACATGTCACATCTTAAAACATACATGCAAATAAAGCGGAGTCAGATAAAAACCATGCCTTGAATCATGTGAAAATTTGTTCATTTTTATTTCACACTGGATTATGCAAACAAAATTTGATTAACATTTTACTTCTAGGGTCCCATAGCTGAAGGAAAATGGGCAATCGGGTTATTCCTTTGGCCCAGAACTTTACACTAGAAAATAATTATTGGCACAAAATATTCATAAGGGGAGAACTTCCAGCTAAGATACTAAATTAAGGTTTGCTGTAAAATAAGTAAAATGTCACAATTTTCTAGAGTGTGCATGCATTGGAATATGAAGCACTGGCTAAAGGGCAGTGGAAACCCAACCTTATCCCTTGTTTTGTGTCCAGGGTCGTACCTTGTACATGTGCTTAGGCCAGCCCCTTGTTACTTGAGCTTTTTGGTGATTAGTCAGAAAATACTGTAGTAATGGGGAAAGAACTTAACTGTTCCAGAAAGTCGATGACTGTTTCATATTCATCTTTGAATCCCCAGTAGAGTGAATGGCACCTAAGGGACCAGCAGTGTGGATTCTGAGTTGAATTGAGTTTCCAGCAAGGCTGACCTCCCCAAATAGGATCTTTCTTCCTTGTTTCACCCTCGGTGTCCCAAAAGTCTTTGTGTGTGAATATCGTAAAACCGCCCTCAGATTTTGGGGATCCTGTTTGCCACCAGATGTTGCTGATGCTGGAGTTGAACCTGCTTGTCTTACTCATGCCTTTGACACATCCTTGGGTACCACGGTGTGTCCCGGCATCATAGGCCAGTGAGTGGCTCCAGCTGCCTCTGGTGACTTGCTGCCTGGGTTTGAGCTCCATCCAACACTCACCTGCTGGGTGGCCTCCTCCAGTCTCCCCTTTCCAAGCCTCAGTTCCTCCATCTGTGAAGCCGGAGTGATTAACTCTAACGGGGCTGTCCCTTGGTTGCTGTGGGATGCCCAGCACCACCCCACACTCACCAAGTGTGAGCCTCTCTTCAGGATTAGCTGGTTAAGGGAGAGGGGCTTAAAGCCCAGGACACGTCATGACATCATGAAAATTGTTACGGCTAGGAAAACAGACGAGGCCTCCCTTTTTGAGGGGAAAGGAGGAGCAGTAATTTTTCTTCTCCTGTTTTATTTTTTTTTCAAAAACAGGAAGAAAGGGCTTTCAGTAATAAAATAACATCTGCTCAGTACCCCGTGTGTGCATGCCTCCCTATGAAAACCCGTCTGTCTGAGAGGTGCACGTCCCACCCGGTGGTCTCCTGTCCCGTCTCCCCTCCACGCTCACCCCGACAGGGCCTCCTTTCACCACCGAGTCCACTGTCATCCCCAAATTGTTCCTCTAGCCAGTAGTGTCAGAAGGAGGGTTTCGCTTCTTAGACAGAAGGGGACCTGTGCTCCCCCTCCCTCCCCCCACTTCAGACCCCAAGAGCTTAACCATTCTGAGCACTAACGCAACCAGATTTTTTTTTTTTGAAGCCTTTGAAGTCATCTAAGGCATGTCCTGAAATGAAATAAACCCTTCTCCCTTCTTACTAGCCGTGTCCAACCCATACATGTACAGCTTGTTCAAAAGCTGTGGTTTCCTGAGTTGCTGGGGCTTGGGAGCTCTACTTGGGAGGTGGCTGGGAGGGGCAGGGGTGGGTGAGGGGGTGGGGGTGTCCCGGAGAGCGTGCACACCAGCCAGCGCTCAGACGCTCAGACCCTAAGGCCGGGTCACCAGTGCCCTGTTTTCTCTTCCAGCACGCTTATCTCTTTACAGCTGCAGCCAAACCGTCAGGTCTGTAATGATGGTTTTGATTACTGAGGCCAAGCGCAGCTGTGTGTGGTGGGCTGGCGGGCTCGCCCATCCCCCAGGCCCAAAAAGCTCTTTCCTCCCCCTCCCCGGCTTGTGGTTTGTCATCTGTTCTCACAGAGCCTCCTTGTATTGGCCTGTGGCTTCCTGTTTTCAATCGGATCCAAATTTACCCTGTGAGGTATTTCCCTGCGCGCACACGAGCGCCTTCCTTTCCTTCTCCTCCACCCCCTTTCCTGAGGAAGGGTGGCAGAGAGGAAGAGAGCAGTCGAGAGTGAATAGGTGTTGGCTGTGATCTTTACACAACCTGGCAGCGGATCCCACAGCTTGTGTTAGCTCCACAAGTCGAACAGATGGAACAAATTGACAGAATCGTGTTCGCTCACCCTGGGCTCCAGAAGCAGCTGAGCTGCTGTTTGAAGTTGGGAGTTTGAATGTGCTTTTTCCCCTCTGCGTGGAATTTCTGGTTGTATTGAAGAACCCATGACTTAGCACCCCGAGTGGCACGAAACGGTTAATGACCCTGGTGCATGTCTTTCCGTCGCACTCTTGCCTTCTTTTGTAATTGTCATGGGGCAAAAGGAGGAGGGAGAGTGGTTTTTCTTAAGATAATATATGAGTATTTGTTTCACAGAAACAGGTAATCTCCTTCCCCCTTTTGAGCAGTGGCTGGCAGCAGCTGCAGTTCATTCATGAAAGATCCAGTGCTTTCAGTCAAAGTGGATGTGGAACACAGAGGATGTGTTTCTGATGGACGTCTAAGAGCCCCCTGCCCTGCTCACTCTCCTTAGCCCACCCGGCTAGGACCAGGGTCCTTCTGGCTGCGAGTTATAATGTGTTTACAATCATTTGCCATTTCTAGGACTTCAGGATGCATTTGACAGTGACTGGGAAACCGGGAAAATCATGCCAAACAATTACAAGAATGGATCAGATGATGGAGTCCTTGCCTACAAACTCCTGGTGCAAACCGGTAGCCGTGATAAGCCCATCGACATCAGCCAGGTACTCCAGCTGCTGGGCACCAAGGGTGCTTCCAGGGCTGCTTGACAGCATGTGACCCCACCCTGTGCTCTCTGGAAACCTGAGGCACTGGGAGCTGGTAGAAAGAATATTGGGTCACTGTAATTCACCTCCTCCCACCAGCTAATTGTGTGACCTCAGGCCAGCCAGTGCACCTCACTTTCCTCATCTGTCAAATGGGACAGGCGTGTTCCTACCGCCAGAGCAATTGTCAGAATAAAGTGCAGCTCAGAGAGTGCAGGCTCTTTCCAATGTTAGAAATGCGGCGGCGTGTGATTCTTTCAGTTCTAGGACTCGGTACTATGTTGGTCTTGATGGTATTCAAGCTTGGAAAGATGGATTTCTTGGGTAGCAGTCATCTGGATGAGCAGAATTTGGGGTAGGTGGGTGGGTTAGGAGATTGGAGAGGTGATAGAAGGATGGGAAGATTTGTTACATTTGAGATCTTTGGGTGGCCCTGGCCCCAGGAGTAGACAGATCGCTCTGTGATGAGTGAAGCAAACGGAAATATGCACCCTTGGAATCAGAGTGGCCGTGCCATTCTGCTCACTCCTGCAGTAATAACTGTTTCTGTTTGGGAATCATATTCTCCACCTGTGTTTGCATCTTCTTGCTGCCATTTGGATTCCAGCATACCCCTTTTGGCTTCGCAGGTGTGTTCAGGAGTGTGTTTGGACTCCTCCGATTGCACGGGGCCCGGGCTCCCTCAGCTTCCTCGGAGCCTCTTCCCTTGGCTCTTTTTAGCTTGCTTGCTTCACCTTCAGGCAGAAAACTGTCATGCTAATGATCTTCTCAGCAGCTATGTTTATTGTCTCCCCTTTTTTGCTGGCATTCAAGGTGACAGATTTACAAAGTACATTGTTCAGATTTGTTATGGAGTGTGAAACTCTGAGCTCACAGCAGCAGGCAGCAGACCGTCACGTTTCCCAAGGATGCGGGCAGAGGAGTCTGCCTCAGAGACACCAGGGAGGTGCCCAGGCAGCAGGGCTGGGCGAGGGACCAGGGACACTGTGGGACAAATGGGATTGGGCCAGATCCCCAGATACCATTTCCTCCTCCCGGGAGGGAGAAAGGCGTGCCACATGCATGGAGGCCACGGGCTGAGCTGTTTGATTCCAGGGATGTGTTGAGGACATACAGTTGTTACATATCCTGTGGATTAATTGAATCCAGATCCCCAAAATCCAGTTCTCTCACTCTCTCCCTGCTCCTTCTTCCTTCACTCCTTCTCTAGGAGCCGCTGTCACTGGTGTTTTTCATTTTGTTTAAAAAAGACCCAAAGCGAGGAATGAGGCCTGAATCTAAAATAAACAGGAAACAGAATTTTTCTATGTATATAAAATGTACATACACATACTGAGTCCCACAGAGCTCCCCACCTCAGCAAAGCCCACAAGCCCTCCTGCCGAGGGAGCACATTTGGCCACGCAGAGGACGTGGTGTGCCGAGTACTACGACCTCCGAGAATAAGATCACCTGGTGAGGCTTGAGGGTGCGCACTCGTCCCTTGCACTTTCTGGCGCTGAGCATTTTTTGAATCCACAGGTCATAGGAGGCTAGTGTTAGCAAAATTTATACAGATGTTGTTTTATTTTTATAGCTCTCCTCCATTTACTGGGTGGCATTTCCTTCAGTGTTAACAACAGAGGTTAACTGCACACAGACGTGCATGGGGATTCTTGCCAGGTTTCTCCCCCTTCCCCTCCTATAAATATGTTTCTCCAGATTGTTCATTCTCTGCCTTGGCTGCAGACGGTCTTTTAGCATTCAGATTTAATTGGTTCAGCCAATTCCTGGGCCATCTGCAGAACTGTGTTTGTTATAAACACGCCAGTGATTGCATCCTCCGATAAGTGCACATTGAAAGAAATCAAAGGTGTTCTGATGGGATTTTCGACACTTTCAACAGTGGGCATTCTATTCTTTGTTGTAATGCTGTGTGAAGCTCAGCTTCTGTGCTCTCAAGGCAGAACTGTGTTTATCCCCAACCCCATTCTCAAAGGCCTCTGTTCTTCCCGTTTTTGTAGTTGACTAAACAGCGTCTGGTGGATGCAGATGGCATCATTAATCCCAGCGCTTTCTACATCTACCTGACGGCTTGGGTCAGCAACGACCCCGTCGCGTATGCTGCTTCCCAGGCCAACATCCGGCCACACCGACCGGAATGGGTCCACGACAAAGCCGACTACATGCCTGAAACAAGGCTGAGAAGTAAGTAGCGTTTTATCGGGGGTCTGGGAACTTACAGAGGTGCTTCCCTGGTTCTCCAAACTCAGCAACAGCCTTCGTCCATTGACACTACCCAGGGTTCAAAAGTGTAAACAGAACAATCTATTTCTTCTCGTTTAAAACTCCGGGAGACAGACGAGGATGTGTAATGGGATACAACCCCGCACTCTATCATGTTGGGAAATAAGTGTCTCATCTCCGTTTGTAGCTTCAGTGCTAAGACGTTCATTAGGCGTTGCTCTCGCATGCCAGCTGTTCCCTGTGAACACCGGGGACGCCTCCAGGTTGAGTGTTATTTTACTATTACAGAGTTTTATCGCTGGGGATTATATGTTTATCTTAACTTTGTCAACTCTGGTGTTGAAGGGATTTTTGGCACATTGGGTCATTCCTATAAGCCACCAAGCACCTGCACTCTGTCAAAGCTGTTTAAACCGGAGCAGAAAAGTCTGTGTACAACAGTGTCCTCTTCCTTTCACCTCTCAGCCCAGAGTTTGAAAGGTGGTTCTGTATGGATTTCATTTGCATTTCTGGTGGAGATATTAGTAGCGTATGCTTTGGATACTGGGCCAAGGGAGGATGTGAGAAAGAAGACGGGTCCCCTTGCAAACATGGCTGGAGACTCAGCGAGTAGTGCTTCCCCAGATCCAAACCCCAGAGCCCTGTGGCAGGCAGCCAAGGCTTGTCTTAATGAAAATTTATAGTTGAGATTATAATAGGGCAAATCATGTTTAGCAAGTCAACTGAATGACCCCAGAGGGTCTGGAACACACAACGGCAGTAACTAAGTGCTTGTTGTGTAAGGATTTCTTCCCCTGTTGCTGAAGACTTAGCATTGCATTAGAAAAGAAGCATACAAGGTTGAAGTTTGTTCAGGCACTAAAAGGATAAGTGAAGCATTTTTCTCAGGAAAGCATGACTCTAGAGTTCTTTTGCTCTTGCAAGTGATTGAATAAAACTGTGAACTTGGTATTTTCATATGTGTCAAGGGAACAAAAAATGTTCCCAAAATGTAAGCCTGGAGTTTTTAGACCCCTCGCAAAGAATGACTGCTGGAAGATTAAAATCAAATGTTAAAAAATATACACATCACAGAGTTAAGCATTTTTAAACCAAATGGGAAGATCGTAAAGGCCTGGAGGCTATGATCAGCATTGTTTGTCCTTTGTATCATGTAGAATAGTAGTCAGTAAGCTTTCATGCAAAGTTCTTCTCTCTTTCCATTGAAACTGTGACGCTCCTCTCCCCTGGGCCGCTCCTAACCTGTGCCCTTCTCTGTCCAGTCCCGGCAGCAGAGCCCATCGAGTATGCCCAGTTCCCTTTCTACCTCAACGGCTTGCGGGACACCTCAGACTTTGTGGAGGCAATTGAAAAAGTAAGGACCATCTGCAGCAACTATACGAGCCTGGGGCTGTCCAGTTACCCCAACGGCTACCCCTTCCTCTTCTGGGAGCAGTACATCGGCCTCCGCCACTGGCTGCTGCTGTTCATCAGCGTGGTGTTGGCCTGCACATTCCTCGTGTGCGCCATCTTCCTTCTGAACCCCTGGACGGCTGGGATCATTGTGAGTGTATTATAAGGGGCTTTGTGGAAGTCAAATTCCTTTCAGCATAGCTCTTTCTGCAGCCGGGAAGTTTTGTTTATGTCTGGGCCTCTGGAGGAGGGTATAGCTTGCATCATCCGTAATATATTTATTCTACTCGAGGTGGTGAGGTCCATGGTTAAGGTAGAACCTCTAATGGCCTTATTCTTAGGTCCTCTCTCCCGTAGCTTGAAGATTTTTGTGGAAGGATAGGGGACTTTTTAAAGCGCACTTTCCATCACAGCTCTGAGCATTTATTAAATCAAAACACTCAAAGCCTAGCTCATTTTTTCTTTAATTGAAAAGTGTCATTTTGTGACCTCATCCAGGCCTAATAATAACATAGCAGGTTCTTCTACATTTAACAAGAAAGGACAGTCAGAGAAGTTAGTGATATATGGAGAAAATGATTTTGTGTGTTTTAAGTCCTGGGGGGAAATGATAAACTAATATTACGAACCTGTTTTTTGGCATCCCTTCTCCAAAATACTCTCAGATTTGACATAAGTTTCATGTAGAGTCTAATAAACCCTGGCAGTGTTTAAATTCTGTGAACTATGGTATAGCCTTTAAAATGCCAAAATTATAAAAACAGAGGCCAGATTTTGTGTCTGCACCATGAGTCTGTGCAGCAGGTACGTTAAAAGGTAAATGTTTAGTCTGTGAGAGTTTTCATGGCACTTAGCAATTGATGTTGTCCATCTTTCATCATTCCTTCCCCTCCCTCCACCTCTGCCCACCACCCACCCCCAGAGAAGAAAGATCATTTTTCTCCTTCTCTTCCATCTGGGTAACTTGTTGTTTATTTGTATCTTCTCCCCTTTGGACCAAGAAACTCCAAATCTAACTCACAGATTTTATTTCCATTTCCCCACAAATTTTTACGAGGAAGATGAAAGGCAAGAAGCTTTTCCTTGGATTTTAACAGTTGGCTCAGTCCACCCCAGCTGTCCCCAGCTCTTCAAAGTGCAGGGGTCCTGTAACCTGACAGCGTCAGCTGATGACAACCTCCCTGCTTACCTGGCCCCCACATCATCTTCGCTTAGCCTACAGGTTCACCCACAAAAGCAAAACTACTTTCACCTGCAAGAACTTCTATTCACCCCGTCCTATCAGCTTTCTTTAGAATGGAGAGTTAGGCAACCAAAAACTTAATGATGGGTTCACGGATGGTCTCTGGCGGCTGAGACCCAAGCAGGAGGAGAGATGGATCTTGTTGTAAACTGTGTGAAATTCGCAGCTAAGTGATGCGGCCATCCTTGTGCAATTCCTCGTGGATTGCTCTGGTGGAGTTGTTCTGTATGTTTTTTGCTTTCTGGAGAAGGTATATTGGAAAATAATTTGCATTAGAACACTCTACTTTGCCTTCTACAGCTTTACACATCAGCTGTCCCACAGTCTCCCTTCCCAGCGGGAAGATGAATTAGGCAGTAAAGGTGGTGTCCAGAGTTAAAGCAAGTCAGTCCATTCATTGTTTTGATCTGAACTGAGGACACCTTAGCCCTCTGGCGACCTCCCTCGTGGGCAGCCTCGGAGGGTGACCTGCCCACCCACTGACCACTGTGTGCCCTGCTCTAGGTGATGGTCCTGGCGCTGATGACGGTCGAGCTCTTCGGCATGATGGGCCTCATCGGAATTAAGCTCAGCGCCGTGCCCGTGGTCATCCTGATCGCTTCTGTTGGCATAGGAGTGGAGTTCACCGTTCACGTTGCTTTGGTATGGGAGACATTTGAAGCAAAACCTTTGTGAAAAAACAACCCATTTCCTCTGGCTCTGTTTGTCTCCAAGTGGGAACCTTGGCATTCTCCCTGTGCGTGGCAGTGAAAAGGCCTCAGGGCACAGGGGCCCCCTAGGAGAGCCTGCAAGATTTCTGGATTCCTTTCTCTCGAGGGAGGCTAAGGAGAGGGGTGTGGAAGGTACATGGCAGTGGGCCCTGTCAGCCATAGGCAGTGCAGGGTTGGTGTGTTGGAGTGGGCCTGGAAGGGCCGTGCTCACCTGACGTTGACTGTCATTATACCCCCACGATTCCTGACGTTGTGACGTTTGTTCATAAGGTGGATTATGTGGTGTGTGGGTGGGCATACACAGAGTTTTAAAAACAACAGGAACAGTGGGGATAAAATGAAACCACACTCACAGGCTTGGGGATGGCATCACTGAGGGTGAGGTGAGCTGGCAGCCAAGGAAGTACCCTCAGGCTTAGGAGTGAAGGCTCCATTGTTCAGCCCCGGGGAACTGGCTCTTCTACCTAAGCCCACCCAGCTCCTCAGACCTCCCAGCCTCTACATTCATGATAGCAGAAAGTAAGAGAACCAGTGTTGCTTTCAACAGACATTTTTTCCCCTCTCTTTTTCTCTACCTTGCCCTGTGAATGCTTTGTTGGAGGTAATTAAACTTCAGAAGGAATCTTTAGTCCAAGAGATAAATCTGTTATATACATTTATCAAAGAATTATCCAAAACCTCACAACTGTGTAAATTATGTTCCATCTGCAGATTAGAGCCTAAGAACTTGGGGTTATCAGTAGGCATTCAATAAGTAAATGCGTTCACCTATTAAATACCGACGTGCGAAATACCCTAGCTAGGAAGCCAGCACTGGGCTTGGACCAAATCACCTCCACCGTGCTTTTGCAATCTCCAGCACAGGTTTCCTTTGGGCTCAGCACATGGCACATGCATGTCTCCACGTAGGCTGCAGCCTTGTGCCTTCTGCAGTCTTTCCAGGGCTACTGTGATACAACTGAGAGATTGTAAACTTTTGTGTTTTGGAAGGAATGCTGTGTTGAAGTTATCCCATTTTTTTACAGTGTATCATAAAAAGCCAATAATATAGAAATAGTATTCTCTAAATTTTGAGCCTGCTCAAATTATTTTCTTCCTTTGAGCTAGGAGGAGGGACTATTTTTTAAAAGAGTGCCAGCCTAGAGTTTAGAAAACCCATAATTCCAATACAGTTCTTCAAAAGGGAGATAAATTTGCATGTGAGTTAAGAATCCACAAGTTATTTTATTCTGATGCAAATGGAAACCACCTTTTTTGGAAGCTAGCATGGCAAATGGGTATCCCAGAGCAGATTTTTACCATGGAAATACTAACTACAGTCTCTAAACTCTAGGACTTCTAGTCCAAGTCATTTTCAGTATTCTGATCCTCTATGTGAAATTGCATTTAGAGTTGGCAGTTACTGCTCTTTCAAGGTTTGTAAAATGGTAGAATAAGGCTGTGAAGAAGACTCTTCTTTCATGAATGTCTTTAGGAAATCAGTGGGTTCCCGTTCATTTGCTGTCTCAGTAACATAGAAACAGCATATGACAGGGTAGTCACAACTTGGCCCTTATGGCCTCATGGCCCAAATATGACGCAAGCCAGCGTGGCTGAAAACTCCCTTGGTGCCTTGCCCCAAGAGCAGAAGGCAGCCATATTGACCCTAATGTCTTTACCAACTCTGAAAGAGTAGAACCTGTTTGAGAGAAAAGTATGAAAACTCTTAGCACACCTTTGTATATTTGTATTTTTTCATCTGTTAAGGAGAGCGACCGTCTCAGTCCTTCCGCAGGGAGGTAAGGGATAGAAACGCATCCTGCCAAAGACACCCAGCCCTCTCCTCTCGGCATAACCCAGAGCAGCCTGAACTTCAGAGAGAACTTGTGCAAGGCTCAACACTCCCTGCAGGGGTCACACGTTCAGGCCAACAGTCTGATCTTCCAGAATTTACTCTGCAAAGTTCCCATTTAGTATCAACAGCATTTCTGGCCTAGGAGAGCTTTAGGATTGCAGGAAGAGACAGGGATGTGTCCACACAGGGTTCAAAAGGGCTTGATTCAAATGTATGGTCCTGTGTATTTCCTGCAATACACTCATAGTGCTTAGATGTACTACAAACATAGCCTGAAACAGTGACAGAAGGTCTCACCTCTGCATAATCGTGAGGAAGTGTGTGTAGCACCCAATTGCTTGGGACAGTGAGCTAAGCTCTTGGCCATTCAATGCATTAGCTAGAATCCTGTTGCTGTGGGAACTGGAGGTCTCATGTGTGAGTGGTGTGAGATCATTTAAGTGGGGGAAGACTTCGGGGTGAGTAGCAGTGAAAAGAAGGGGACGTTTCTGTCCATTTTTATATAGTTTTGGTTTTACTGTGTTCAAGATTTATGTCAACACCAAATATGACCCAGTGTCATGAGGTCATCTTAGTTTAAGTAGGTGCAGCTAGTTCAGCTACTCTAATTACACGTTCTAGCAACTAAAACAGTAAGTGTGAGCAGTTCTGAGAGCTTGTAACATTTAGGACAGAGCTGAGCATTTACCAGGTGAAGTCCAGCAACCTGATCTTGTGAACATCCTCATTGCACAGGCCTTTCTGACGGCCATCGGCGACAAGAACCGCAGGGCTATGCTTGCCCTGGAGCACATGTTTGCACCCGTCCTGGATGGCGCCGTGTCCACTCTGCTGGGAGTGCTGATGCTTGCGGGATCTGAGTTCGACTTCATTGTCAGGTAAGCAGGCATGTGCAAGGAGACATGTTTTAGAAATCATTGTGATTGGACTGGGTGCAGTGGCTCACGCCTGTAATCCCAGCACTTTGGGAGGCCGAGGCGGGTGGATCACAAGGTCAAGGAGTTCAAGACCAGCCTGGCCAAGATGGTGAAACCCCATCTCTACTCAAAATACAAAAATTAGCCGGGCGTGGTGGTGGGCGCCTGTAATCCCAGCTACTTGGGAGGCTGAGGCAGAGAATTGCTCGAACTCGGGAGGCGGAGGTTGCAGTGAGCTGAGATTGCGCCACTACACTCCAGCCTGGGTGACAGAGCAAGACTCTGTCTCAAAAAAAAAAAAAAAAAAAAAAACCCCAAAAAAAAAAAAACATTGTTATTAGCTCAGGTGATCTTCGTTGCTTATTTCCTTCTGTATCTGGTAGATTGCAGCACCTCATCATTGTGACTCTGCTTTCTTTTGAACTTGTTAACGTAGAGATACTCGGAGGTATAAAGACAAGCTTTCTTCTAGAGCTGTCTTGGGGAATATCTTGAAAACAGAAGATAAAGGATTTGGGGCTGGCAGCAAAGACAACTCTGCAGCTTGAAGCCAAAGGATCACCCAATAGGTGGCCCGTTATTGTTGTCTTGGGTTAGAAACACAGCAGAAAGAGATGCCAGATTTGACCTATGCTCCCTCTCCTTCAAACTGTAGAAAGGAAAACTTAAAAATACCTAAAATTGTCATCTGACTTTATTCTTTTAAGAAGTGAAAATGACGTGCTCAGATTCCATATTCGAGTCCCTACAATTAGGAAGCATTTAGCATTACACTTTGGTGTCAACTCTTGGGAATCTAAGCCTAGTTTGGATCTCAAGGCAAGTTGTTTCCAGTTGATTTAATTAAGAATATGACTTTGTGAAATATAAAAGAACAGCGAGTTTTCCTTTTGAAAAGAATTTGAGAACTGCAGAGGAGGAAACCACTTGCTTTGAGCAGCCTCCATGGCTTTGTGAGGGACCAGCTCTTGGATGGAACTCTGCTACTTTATGGAGCGCTAAGGCCAGAGTCACCAATAAATAAAAGATAGTCCAGGATTAGAGCCATGACAGGGCAGAACCAGATGTGAGAAATGATTGGTTTGTTTGGCACACTTCAGTACTGAGAGGTGGTGTGTGTGTGTGTGTGTGTCAGAGAGAGAGATAGGCTTCTCATCTTCAAGTAAAAGAAGAGGGTTTCAACTAGAAGTTTTCGCCAAAGTTTTATTACGGGAAAGAGATGACTCCATTGGTTGGCCTGCGGCATAGCCCACTGGGCAATTTGGCATCGTGGAGGCTGCCTTCTTAGAATGAGTGCCAAGCTTGCTTGTTGTAGTTTTTGCATAGAGTGAATGGTGAAGTGGAATCGCTGTAGACCAGCGCTTCTCACACCGATGTGCTGAGGAATCATCTGAGGCTCTAAGTGCAGGGCCGATTTCGGGGGGGCAGAGAGCGGGAGGTGGGATGAGGGCTGGGTCTGCATCTCCAGCTACCTCCCTGCAGTGTCCATGGAGCTAGACTTCTCAGCACAAACTACTGCTAAGCCAGCAAGCCAGTTCCTAAATTCCTGTTTGCCAATACCAAATAGAGAGTTGCCCAACTGAGTTAAATGTTTTGGTCTGTGTTTTATTTTAGTTCTTAGTTTGATTTTAGCTTTTCTGTTGTTCTTAGTATACACTTTTTCAGGCACTAACATGTTATCGCTATGATATAAAAGCTCAATGTCAAGTAGAGTTTCTTTTGCATATTTACTTTCTCGTTTAACACAAATATAACAAGCACCCCGTAAGTGCCATTTGCACAACAGCAAATAATGGAGACCCCCATATCCCTCTGTGTAGCCTAAGGTCTTTTGGGGGAGAGACAAGTTCACAGGCAAAACCAGGGGAAATGCAAGGTATGCTGGGGTCTCATGAGTTACAGGAGGGTCTCACTCAGCCTTGTGGGGGATGCTATGCTGAATGAGGAAACTTAGCCTGAATTAGAGCCCCCAGCTGGAAACCTGGCAGCTGGAATCCCAGTGCTCTCCTCTCACCCGGGGTTGTTCCCGCCCAGAAATATCAGGGTTCCTCTTTCAAGCACTTAAAAGGGCTTCCCATTTTCTAGAATGGGATGGATTAACCTGATAAAGGCCTCACCAAGGTCAAATAAATGAGCAGACACTGTATATGCTAAGCCGTCAGAAATCTAATTGGCCCGTTTATGCTTCAGCTAGATGGATGGGATGCAAATGTCTTAATGTGGCTGCTGATACATGCCCCAGCCGAAAGTTTCAGCAGTTTACATTAGAGCAAGACATTGGCTGCTTGGTTTTTACTAATGCAGTTCAGAAGTTTCTAGTGTTTACAATAGCTGTGAGGTATTTGTATTTTTGTAGGGATTCTCTCTCCTTTCATCTGATGTCAAAACATATATAGACATGGCAGCACTGGTTGCCTGTTCCATTTTATGAACCAGAGGGACCATTAACAGATAGATATCTTGCCCTCCCTCTTCCCAGAACATCCTGAGCCTCTCCCCTACCCCAGCCCACTTCCATCAGAGTTGCCCTAGAAATCATTAGTTCCAGAAACACATCTCTGCGTGGAGTCCGTGCCCTCCAGCCATGCAGAGTGTCCGCCAGAGGCTGTCCCTGGGTGACAGGTTTACCTTGGTATTCATGAAGGATTCCAGACCTTAGCCCTCAATGGTGGGAAAGCAGAACTACTTCTGCACTCTCCTCCTCTGCCATGGTGCTGCGGCCTTTATGTTTGAATTGGCTGACGCAAAACAAGAGTATTCAGAGATGCTAAATTGTTCAACAAAAGATTGGCCTGCAGAGCAGCCCCGCCATTGTGGAGTGCCCTCACCCAGCACAATGCCCCAGCTCCCACAGAATGGGCAGCATTTTCTTTGCAGAAAGCTGGTTCCTGTGTTCTAAAAAGGTTGCAATTGGAGCTATTTGGTAAAACTGGAACTCACAGAATTCTAGGCAGAAAGTTGTGATTAATGAAAGGCCAGGGAAAGCCTTACCTGATACGCTAGAGACTTAATTAGAGATTCTGCCGTAAGATGCAGAAGCATTTCACAGTGGATTAGCAGCCTGCAGAAATGGGCTGCTTTTCCTCCTGGGCTAAATTGTTTAAATTCTACACCCTTCACTTCATTTGTTTGCTTCTGCTGGGTTTTCACGAGCGGGGCCCCTCGGCATTGTGTTTGTGCTTTCAGTCTGCCCAGCCATTCAGGTCGCATTCCATATTTTTGTGTTTGTGTAACACATTCATAAATAACATTACATGCCATCAGAGTTCAGCAAATTAACAAACTAATTTTTTTTTCTTCCCTTCATGAACTAACACTTTGGGTTGTGGAATGTAGTCCTCAAAGTCATAAGGTAAAGAAACAAAAACAAAAACTCACCTTGTGTTGAATGTGAACTGCGGTTGGATAACAGCCTTTTCAGTGGGGTGGGTTTTGTTCATTTCTGGCGTTGCCGTGCTGCTATGTCGGGCACACGGAGGGTGGCGTGATCCAACCTATCACAGCACGTGTTCCCGTTTCCTCTTGATCTCCCAGGTATTTCTTTGCTGTGCTGGCGATCCTCACCATCCTCGGCGTTCTCAATGGGCTGGTTTTGCTTCCCGTGCTTTTGTCTTTCTTTGGACCATATCCTGAGGTCAGTAGTGACACGGGGATGTCCCATGTGTAGGCCAGCTGAATGCTGTGTTTCCTGTGCCACTCTTCATTTCGATACTTAGGTGCCTCCCCACTTGCTGGTGGTTCTTCAGTAAACATCTCAGAGTCATGTCTGTTTTCCTCTTCGGTGTACCGGCTTTGAGGGCTAGAGGGCGGGTTTGGTTTGGTTCCTCTAAATCAACTGATTGGCAGCCTGGGTCTTACAGATCTTTGTACAGTAAATGAAGACTTTCCCCTTGAGATGCATAATTGGACTTCACAAGAGTAAAAAGGACACATCCTGCCTTTCCAGTGTGGAGCAGAGGACAGTTCTTCTGCTCCAGCTGCGGGACCTGAAGGTCCTCCAGGTGGTAGAGAAGGGGAGGTTAATACGGCACAGTGCACAGGGCCCCAGGGCAGGGGACAGAGGCCCCTGAAAAATATCGTGCTTTGAGCTTTGAGTGTGGCCAGCAGGTAAATGGACAAGAACACTTTTAACATGGAATCCCCTTAAATAGGTGTCTCCAGCCAACGGCTTGAACCGCCTGCCCACACCCTCCCCTGAGCCACCCCCCAGCGTGGTCCGGTTCGCCATGCCGCCTGGCCACATGCACAGTGGATCTGATTCCTCTGACTCGGAGTATAGTTCCCAGACGACAGTGTCAGGCCTCAGCGAGGAGCTTCGGCACTACGAGGCCCAGCAGGGCGCGGGAGGCCCTGCCCACCAAGTGATCGTGGAAGCCACAGAAAACCCCGTCTTCGCCCACTCCACTGTAAGTGACCCTGCGGAACAGGGGGAGGGGGCTTCCCACCATAGTAGTGGGCCCGGTGGTCCAGCAGGGCTCCTGTCTCCTCTGAGCAGCACATCACACAGGCAGATGGGATGCAGAGATAAAGTTCAGGCTAGGTCAAATCATAGGAAATGACCAATATTTAACTCTTTCTCAACTATAAAAATGCCATCTTCCTGTGGTTTGATCTCATAAAGGATAAAAAAAGGGGCAGGGGCTAGTAATGTCACTGCACAAAGCAGTAGCATCTATCTTGTTCAGGGTGAGGACAGTTTGGGCTTCAAAGGCCAGAGATAAAGCATTCCTGCCTTTTTTTTTTTTTTTCCTCTTAAGGTGCATGTCATTTGAGAGTGATATTTTCTAAAACTAGTAGTATTTTTATTGCCAACAGAGGTAAGGTTTTTTCCTTCTCTCATTTCTGTTAGGTTTCATTGCCCTTGATACAACATTCATTATTATTGTCTAAATACTTTACTATAGCTTTTGTGGCTCCAAGCTCATGTTCCAGGTGGCAGGAAAGAGCAGAGAGGCCAAGAACCACCCCTGAGTTCTTAGCCTTCAGTGATTCAGGAGGTCACCAGGAGCCTGGGAGCCCCTCCTCGGAGGCTCCAAGGACCTGGGTCCTTTCCTCCACGCTGTGCTCCCTGGGATGGGCTCAGCCCTGAAAACTCAAGGAAGGTTCTGAGGCTGATGTTGCTCCACTGAGGGCCCCCTGCTGTCCCTCCAGGAAATGGGTATTCCAGTCCCAGGCCAGAGCAGCCCTTCCGTGAAAGAGAGAAAGGCCAACCAAATAACCTGAATTGTCCTCCTCCTACCCCCCGCGACGACGCCCGCTGAGCTGCAGTGTGAATCTGGTTTTGTTCAGCGGGAGCCTAAAAATAGGTACAAGCTGAACGACTTTGAAGTTGGTCACGGTCCTTTTGATTGATGTGGCCACTGTGTTGCTCTGTGCTTTGTATAGAGACGCAGAGACCAGATTCTTAACAATCAGATGGAGCAGGCTGCCTGCTGCAGCCCTCCGCGGTGACGAAAATGCCCTCTCTGCTTTCCAGGATGGGAGCCACCGGCCACACGTGGCTGTCGAACACTTGAAATGTGGCCGGGGCTACCGAGGAACTGGATTTTGGATTTTAGTTCATTAAAACTTAAGCAGCCACATGTCTGGAGCGTCTACTGTGTTTGACAGAGTAGGCAGAGACAGTCCTGCCAGCGTCCTGCACTCAGGCCAGCCAGGGCCGCACACTTAGCAACCTTGGGAGAAGAGCAGCTCAGAACCTGCAGAACCTAACAGGGTGGGGGGCAGGTTGTGGGGGGCAGCAGCTTGGATGCTCTGACCACAGCCCACATTTATGGGCAGCAGCAGTACATGTCCAGCCAGCTGTGTCAGAGAAAGCCTGGAAACAGGATTTTCAAACAACACGCTCCTCCGCCAGGTCCTGGAGGTTATTAGAAGGACAGGCTTTTGTTTTGTGGGTGGAAGGCCCCCACTGGCCCCCCAGGGTTGACGGAGTCTTTGGTGAAACCCAAGGAGGGAGGTGTGGGAGCTGCGGGGACCATGCCCAGCCTGGGGTAGCACCCTTCCCGCCCTTCTAACCCACCCTCGCCCTCTGCAGGTGGTCCATCCCGAATCCAGGCATCACCCACCCTCGAACCCACGACAGCAGCCCCACCTGGACTCAGGGTCCCTGCCTCCCGGACGGCAAGGCCAGCAGCCCCGCAGGGACACCCCCAGAGAAGGCTTGTGGCCACCCCCCTACAGACTGCGCAGAGACGCTTTTGAAATTTCTACTGAAGGGCATTCTGGCCCTAGCAATAGGGACCGCTGGGGCCCCCGCGGGGCCCGTTCTCACAACCCTCGGAACCCAGCGTCCACTGCCATGGGCAGCTCCGTGCCCGGCTACTGCCAGCCTATCACCACTGTGACAGCTTCTGCCTCCGTGACTGTCGCCGTGCACCCGCCGCCTGTCCCTGGGCCTGGGCGGAACCCCCGAGGGGGGCTCTGCCCGGGCTACCCTGAGACTGACCACGGCCTGTTCGAGGACCCCCACGTGCCTTTCCACGTCCGGTGTGAGAGGAGGGATTCGAAGGTGGAAGTCATTGAGCTGCAGGACGTGGAGTGCGAGGAGAGGCCCCGGGGAAGCAGCTCCAACTGAGGTGTGTGCCACTGACAAGGGCAGCCGAGGGACCTAGAGCCAGGCGGAGAGGAGGACAAGGTTCTCCTGGGGTTCTCGGCATCCCCGAGGGGCTGTGGCGCTCGGGCACATCCCACGCTGGACCCCAGTGACCTTTTATCCCCAGAGCAAGGCTGTTGTGTCCAAGCTTTGTCATCCTTGGGGAACCAGTCCAACTCCGCACTGCTGTCTTCCCCCACTGCTAACCTGGGGAGGGTCGGTGCAGCGCCACAAGGACACGAACAGCACCACCTTTTACCAATATTTGCCAATCTTTATGGAGGTGCATGCCACAGTGAATTGGTTACATGGGAGCGCATCCGTGTAACCAGCCCCCAGATGAAGGGAGAGGTCACAAGCAGCCCCCAGGGACCCCTCAGGCCCACACCCCACTCTCGTGATTTCTAATACCAAGGTCACTGCTGCCTGCTTTTGTACGTTATAAATATGGACTTGCACACCTCTTACTCTGTTCAACTTCCTTTTTTGTTTCCTTTTAAAGGGTGATTAAAATCTGAAGCAAAGAGGCCAAAGATTGGAAACCCCCCACCCCCACCTCTTTCCAGAACTGCTTGAAGAGAACTGCTTGGAGTTACGGAAAAGATGCCCGGCGCCAGGACAGCAGTTCGTTGTTACTGTAACCAATTGTATTATTTTGTTAAATATTTCTATAAATATTTAAGAGGTGTACACATGTGTAATATAGGAAGGAAGGATGTAAAGTAGTATGATCTGGGGCCTCTCCACTCCTGCCCCAGAGTGTGGAGGGCACAGTGGGGCCTCTCCGTATTCGTGCATTGGGCTCTGTGCCACAACCAAGCTTCATTAGTCTTAAATTCCAGCATATGTTGCTGCTGCTTAAATATTGTATAATTTACTTGTATAATTCTATGCAAATATTGCTTATGTAATAGGATTATTTTGTAAAGGTTTCTGTTTAAAATATTTTAAATTTGCATATCACAACCCTGTGGTAGTATGAAATGTTACTGTTAACTTTCAAACACGCTATGCGTGATAATTTGTTTGTTTAATGAGCAGATATGAAGAAAGCACGTTAATCCTGGTGGCTTCTCTAGGTGTCGTTGTGTGCGGTCCTCTTGTTTGGCTGTGCGTGTGAACACGTGTGTGAGTTCACCATGTACTGTACTGTGATTTTGTTTTGTCTTGTTTTGTTTCTCTGCACTGTCTGTAACCTTTAGTAGGCTCTGACCTAGTCAGGCTGGAAGCATCAGGATAGCTTTTCTTACTTTGTGCTGGTGAGGGCTGGCCCTAAACATCCACCTAATCCCTTCGAATCAGCCCGGCAAAAGCTAGACTCTCCTCGTGTCCACGGCGTCTCTTATGATCATTGGCTGCCATCCAGGACCCCAATTTGTGCTTCAGGGGAATAATCTCCTTCTCCCGGATCATTGTGATGGATGCTGGAACCTCAGGGTATGGAGCTCACATCAGTTCATCATCGTGGGTGTTAGAGAATTGGGTGACATGCCTAGTGCTGAGCCTTGGCTGGGCCATGAGAGTCTGTATACTCTAAAAAGCATGCAGCATGGTGTCCCTCTTGTGACCAACACACACACGACCCCTCCCCCAACACCCCCAAATTCAAGAGTGGATGTGGCCCTGTCACAGGTAGAAAAACCTATTTGGTTAATTTTTGGCCCACAATCTCCCAGAAATGATATTTTGAGTCCCTATAGTTTAAACTCCCTCTCTTAAATGGAGCAGCTGGTTGAGGCTTTCTGGATCTGTTTGCATCTTCTTTAAAACTAAGTGGTGAGCATGCTTTGTGGTGGTGTAGAGGCAGGCATTATGTAGAATAAGAGCTCCGGAGGGATTCTTCATGCACCAGTGTTTAGGGTACGCGCTTCCTAAGTAAATCCAAACATTGTCTCCATCCTCCCCGTCGTTAGTGCTCTTTCAATGTGATGTGGGAAAGCAGGAGGATGGACACACCCCACTGAAGGATGTAGGCAGGGGCAGTTCTCTCAACCAGGCATATTTTTAAAAGTTGCTTCTGTACTGGTTCTCTTATTTTGCTCTGAGGTGTGGGCTCCCTCACCTCTTAACCAGAGACCAGCACATGTCAGGGAAGCACCCAGTGTCAGCTCCCTGTCCAAATCCACACCAGTGCCTTGTTACAGACAAGAAGTCAGAGGAAAGGGCGGGGTCCCTGCAGGGCTGAAGCCTAAGCTACTGTGAGGCGCTCATGAGTGGCAGCTCCTGTTACTCCCTTTTAAATTACGTGGGAAATCTTAACAGAAAGGTAATGGGCCCCCAGAATTACCCGCAGCATAGTGACCTCAGACCCTGATACCACAAAACCTTTAAGATGCTGATTGGGAGCCGCTTGTGGCTGCTGGGTGTGTGTGTGTGTGTGTGTGTGTGTGTGTGTGTGTGTGTGACTCTGCTGGGGACCCTGGCCACCCCCTGCTGCTGTCTTGGTGCCTGTCACCCACACGGTCTGCCATCCTAACACCCAGCTCTGCTCAGAAAACGTCCTGCGTGGAGGAGGGATGATGTAAAATTCTGAAGTCGACTTCCCTCTGGCTCCTAGCCTGCCCTCGCTCCCTTCCTGAGCCCAGCTCCTGGTGCGCCGGAGGCTGTGCGGCCCCTGATTTCTGCATGGTGTAGAACTTTCTCCAATAGTCACACTGGCAAAGGGAGAACTGGTGGGGGGGCTGGCAGGGAATTAGAATTTCTCTCTCTCTTTTAATAGTTTTATTTTGTCTGTCCTGTTTGTTCATTTGGATGTTTTAATTTTAAAAAAAAAAAAGAACTTTGCTGATATTTATAATTTTGTATCATAAGAATGTTTTCCTCTACAGTATTTGTCATGCCAGTTTATAACAAAAAAAAATGCAGGGATTTTATTTCTATTGGAAACATTACAGCTATGTTTTACTTTTGGACGAATTTTTATTTGTATAGAGTGCTTACTAATGTTAAATAGTTCAGAGCTATAACATTTACATTAAGGACTCATGGTAGGTTTTAGGGCAAGGAGTTTAAAGGAAATAAATATTCAAACTGGGTCTCATTGCCAATTTTGGTGGAAATGAGTTTGTGTCATTTCAATTACAAAGATAAAAGTATGCCATATAATTTATTTATATGAAGATTTATTTTTGTAGTGTACATAGTAGTCATCAAGTCTTTTGACAGAAGTATATTTTTAAAGAATTTATATGTGATGAATCCATAATGTCTGGAACTTTGCTGAGACATGAGTGGGGCACAGTTTTCATTGTAAATTACAGCAAGAAAAGAAAATGTTTAACAGTGTTAAGAGAGTCAGAGCAGAGTGGATATTCATGCGATTACGAAGTGTTTATTAGTTACCATTGATGACCTAGCATGCTTCTCATTTCAAACCTTGGAAGGTGAAAATGTACAAACTCTCTAAATATTAATGTTCAAACACTGATAGAAATTCTAACATGAATAAAAAATAATATAACTTGTTGGTTATATCTTTGTTTGTAGAATGCTTTTTTTGTTTAAAATATTTGGGAGAGGTGGTTAGTGTTGGAGCCATCAGAAACTGTTGTTTCATCTTGCTGACCTTGTGATACTCTTCTTTTTTGCTCTATCTGATGGAGACAGTTTTAGGCTTTTCTCCTTTTTGTTTTGTATAAATAGTGGGTACAAGCATAGCTCTGTTACATGGATGTATTACAAAGTGGGGGCTGAGCTTTTAGTGTGATCATCACCCAAAATAGTGTACATTATACCCATTAACTAATTTCTTATCACCCGACCCTATTTTTGTTTTCTCATACCAAGAAACTTCCTAAGTTAACCATCAAAATTAGTCTTTCTGTCATCTCACTTAGCATACTTATTTTCCGTATGTGATGCCTAATAATGAGGGGACATTAGCCAAATTCAAAGATGATTATCATCAGTGAAGGTGTCATGGTTCTAAACAGTGTCAAAGATAATATGGAATTGATTGGACCTGATACAGAACAGTTTTTGAGTGTTTTCCTGGTAAGCAATGATTTCATCATAGGCATGGAGAGAAATATGGCCAGGAATATCATGTCCATGTTACAGCTGTGTAAGCAAGGAGTGGTGGGGCTGAACTCAAGGCCCACACTGCCGTGCACATGGGCAAGTTGCAGAGGGGTCAGTGAGCCACAGCTGGCTGGCCGTGTCCTGTTGCACAGGTTCATGAGGAAACAGTCGTGCCTGTTGCCGCACATATTGTTGATGGCTGCTTTTCTGCTGCAACAGCAGAGTTCGGTAGCTGCAACACAGACTATGGTCTGCAGAGGCTATGATACTTACTATCTGGCCGTAAGACACCTGCCAGTCCGTCTCTAGACAAGGTAACATAGGCTAGTGCTAGTCAAGTGTGGTCCATGAATCAGCCTGCCTTGGAAGCTTGCTAGAAAAACTGAATCCAACACCACCTAAATCAGAATCTTGGAGTGAGGTCCAGGAATCTGTGCTTTAACGATCTGTCCTGGTGGTTGTGATGCACCAGCGGAGGCGATCCCGAAATTCCAGCCGAGTGTGGCCAGGTTCTATCATTTGGCTTCGGCTCCTGGGCCAGTGCGGGCCAGATCTGGAAACAGCACAGAGATACTGACTCCTCTGCATGGTCCTTTCTCAAAACACATGCTCCTCTGTGGGTGAGCCCAGGCCAGGAGCTTGACTCTTATGTCTGGGAGTCCAGAGTGAGGAATTCCCTTCTTAGTGCTCGCTCCACGGTGAGGGAGGACCTGGAAGGAGAGTGTGGGCCCCTTTCCTAGAGGGGAGGAGGAGCCATGCCGGGCTCTTCCACAGAGAGGGCTCCCTGTCACCCACTTGACTGACTTGGGCAAGTCTCTTAAAACCCCAGAGCCTGTGTGTCCTCATCTGTAAATTAAAGACATAAATATCCCTTGAAAACTTCTGAAAGGTGGCAGCAGTGATGCTGGTGACAAGGTCTGGACCTCAGGGGCTGGCCGGAGTCATCTGATTGAGAATTGGACAGCCCCGTCCTGAGGACCCCACTCCAAACCCCAGTTCAATCACCAACTCTGCCTCAGGGTTCCCATCTTGAAGATGACAAGGGCTCCCCACAGAAACGATGGGCGCTGCTATAGGAATAGTTCGTGTTTACTGAGCCCCGCTTGGGAGGCATTTGAGGTAGCACAGTAAATTCTGACCAAGGAATAAGATGTTCAGGTAATACAGAGTCCTCCTTAATACTATACATAACAGCTAATTTGGCTCATTTAAGCCACAGAGAATATGTTCTCCCTGAATCTGAGTATGGGAAATAGTAATTGCATTAATTGGAATTCAAATTGGGACATGCTTTCCCCAAGACATGTTTAATACCACCAAAATGACCATTTGCTACCATCCAATTTTATATTCCTTATAAATGACACATAGCTAACTAGCTAACTTAGTTTTTAACCATGTTGGCCTAGGGAGAAGTTTTTAATCAGATTTGTGTCCCCAAATCCACCATATTTATTCAGGACTTAGGTCAACATAGAGCTCCATTTTTTTTTTTTGCACAACAGATGTATTTAACAGCTTTGTGAAAGCTGCGTCCTGCTACGTTTCGGCAGCAGCACGTTGATGTAAAGGCAGGTGTTTCATTTTTGGTAACTGGTAACTGACCTCCCAAAAGGAGAAGTGGAGATGGTCTGTTAATCATCTGAGAAGAGTATTTGCCAAGTTTTAATTACTTTTAATGAAGGCTGCGCATAATGAGAACATGCCTTGAACATGAATCTGTTTCATCCTTTGCACTGTCGTGACGGAGGGCATGTCAGGTACCATTTTCTGCAAGGGTTCCCTGCCAGGAAATTCCAGTGACTGCCACCATAAGGATCTGGAAGGGATATTCTGGCCTGTTAGGAACACCATGGGCCTCAGGAAGGGTGAACTATAGAGATGACCCAAATCAAGCTTGGTGCACATGGGAAGCACATACAGAAAGTGTGCACTTTCTACACCGTCAGGTGGCATGTGTATCATGGATTCCTGCCCGCTCTCGGGGAGGTCCCTTTTCAGGCGGCAAAAGGAACAGGGCCCTTCAGGTGAGAGGCTGTAGAGAGAACCAATTTTGTCAAGACAGTGTTTGCCCTGAGAATAAGTCGGCCCCCTGCAAGCAGTGCCACACTGCAGAGACAGCCACAGCCACATCCACAGCGCTAGCACCATCATGCAAGCACGTCTCTCAGGTGACCCTGGAACAGCATGGGTTTGCAGTACATCGGTCTACTTATACATGCATTTTCTTCCCCCTCTGCCAATCCTGAGACAGCAAAACCAACTCCTCCGCCTTCCCTCCTCCCCCTCCCTGTTTTTCTTCCCTCTCTCACTTTCCTCCCTCCTCCTCTTCTCCCTCCTCCCCACTTCTCCCTCCTCCCCCCTTCTCCCTCCACCCCCCTTCTCCCTCCACCCCTCTTCTCCCTCCACCCCCTTCTCTCCTCCCCCCTCCCCTCTTCTCTCCTCCCCCTTCTTCCTCCTCCCCATCCCCCTCCTCCACCTACTCAATGTGGAGACAACGAGGATGAAGACCTTTGTGATGCTCCACTTCCACCTAATGAATAGTAAATATGTTTTATCTCTTCCTTATGAGTTTCTTTGTAACATTTTCTTCTATCTAGCTTACTCTACTTTAAGAATAAGTATGTAATACATGTAATATACAAAGTGTGTGTTAGTCACCATGTTATGGGTAAAGTTTCTGGTCGGCAGTAGGCTACCGTCTTTGAGTAGCGTCGGTCTTTGAGTCAGAAGTTATACATGAATATTCAACTGCTAGGGGATCAGCACCTCTAATTCCCATGTTATTCAAGGGTCCACAGTGCATCCCACTTTCCTGGAGAGTGTTGTCTTAATTTTTCTGCTTCCCATCCACAGGGCTTGAGGCTGAAGATATAGGAATGTGATGTAAGCTACCAACAAGGCAAACAATAAAGTCAAAGAAGAAAGCAAGCACACGAAATACCTAAGTCAACAGCACCATCTCTTAGGACAAACACTCTCATGACAAAATTGTTTCTCTCTACAACCTCTCACCAGAAGAGCCCTGTTCCTTTTGCCCCCGCAAAAGGGAATTCCCACAGAGTAGGCAGGAACCAGTGATAATAACACCACCTCGAGATGTAGAAAGGACAACAGCTTGTATTGTTATGGAGAGGGGGATGGTAGATAATAACCTGTTTTATTTTTATAAGGAAAAAGTCCTGTAGTGGGAGAGGGATTGATGAGCAAGTTCTAACTGGTGAGTTATTATGTAATAATGAGGAGTACAGCATGAAGCCCAAGTCAAGATGCCAAAGAACCCTCTTGGTAATTACAGACCTCTGTCAGCAGCAGTGGTCGGTGGACTTGTGTTGAGAGCCTATTTTGCAGCAAGAGGAGAGGAGAAGCAAGACAAGGCAGGAATGGAGACCACCAGCAGGCTCTCTGCTGTGGTTTAAGAGTGAGAGCAGAACTATCCGTCGGTGAGGACTGACTGGCTCAGACATCCAGAAAGTGAGGCCAATACTGGGAAAAAGACCAACCTACCACCAAAACCAGGAAAAGGCCATTGAAATTAGGGAAGAGGTATGAAAAATGATAAAATGGAAGGGTGCCAAGAGACAAAGACCTTCTCCTTCAAAAAAATTCCATGGACTGCAAGAGCAGTGGCCAGCCCCAATCCTTGTGTTGTGACCGTGCTGTGTCGACAGGCATACTCGGCCCTTTTGTCAATAGATGCTTTTGCTTTTCCCACACAGCTTCCACTTACATAGCGGCATGGTAGGTTACCATGAATCATGGAAGCTCATCATGAATAAGCTGTAAGAGACCTTTGCCATCTTATATCCAGGAAGCCTGGAGAAGTGACATGACATGTCCAGTGTTAGCCAACAGCCTCAGCCGTTGGGTCAGCTTGAGAACCTGGATCTCTGGAGTCCAGTCCTATGTTTTTCTCTCTTAGTGTCCTCATTTTTTTCCCTGTTTGTTTCATGTTACTAATTCCAATATTATGGTGACTGCTGTCTACACAACGACTCTAGCAAGAGTTTCTGAGGCTCTCAGCCATCCCTGTGTGTGTGCAGCATCATGCAGATGGTATATGTTTGCTCTAAAGGCAAACAGCTGCAGTGGAGGAAGCAATTAGCAAATTTCTGAATTATCCTTCTGATTCCACTTAAATTCCAAAAGCTAATTGGCCAAAATGTTCCTCCTTAATTAGAAGCAATTAATATGTGAAACCAGGTTTGCATTTCACAAGAGAGTGTGCATTTCACAATTGAAATTGCATAGTTCATTTACTAATGGTCTCTAATGGCCTGTAATCATAAGGCACACACAATTAAGGTGGGATTTTCAAAGTGTAAGTATGGAAGGAAGCCTGAATATATGAACTATTCTTCTGCTGCTGAGAATCCACTTTGGGCTGTAAAGTATCCACTTTGGGCTGTAAAACATACTTCATGCATGCACACGGTTGCCCAAACACATCCACATGCATAGGCAGTCCTGACCTGTCACCTTTGACTCCTTCTGAATTCCCTCCTCTCTACTCTCACTCCCTTTCCCTGGGAAGGCTTGTCCTCTCTCCCTGACTCCACCAAGACACCCCCGCTCAGCAGCAATGCCAATAGAAATCTGTCCATGATAAAAACACTGATGGTTGGACCCCATCTTGGGTAGCAGTAATACCAATAACCAAAGCCACCATTTCCTGCTCAATATGTGCCATGCTATAGCTTCTCTCACTAGATGAACCCAATAAATAAGATGTTGGCAGAGACTAGAAATGAGCAGGCAAGAGCGCGAAGATGCAGGAGGAAATACAAAAGATGAGAAAGACATGGGGCAGGGCGGTGAGGATGAGAAATAAGGAATTATGGAGGTGAACTCAGAAGGACAGAGGAAAGGGCCGCACTTGAGTTGGAAGAAGTCAGCAGAGTTGAGGCAAGGACAGGCATTTCTCACTACACCACCCAAGTGATTTTAATGAGAAACGCGGTGTTCTAAAGTGAAAGTAGAAAGATGAATCATTAAAAAGCAGCGTCTTTGTTTTATGTACTGATGTTTTCCACTATTTCCTTTTCATTGCCCAAAATCAGAGCATGATAGATGTGTTTAGAGTAGGGTCCGCAAACTAGAGCCCGCAGGCCAAATCTGGACCCAACTTGTTTTGGTAAATAAAGTTTGCGCAACATGGCTCTGCCTATTTATTTATGTCTCGTCTGGGCCTGCTTTTGAGCTATAATGGCAGAGTTAAGTGATTGCAGCAGAAACCACATGGCCTATAAAGCCTAAAACATTTGCTATCAAGTCCTTTAAAGCAAGAGTTTGCCATCCCTGATCTGGAGTGTAGTATCTCCACACCAAACCAAGTAGGCACTTTTAGCCACTGTACAGACAGGCGGTGCTATTTCTTGCTATTCCTCAAACACACCAGGTGCTGTTCGGCCTCAGGGCATGCACTTATTCTTTCCTGCACCTGTAATATCAGTCTCCCAGACAGACACGTGGTTCATTCCCTTATAAAATTCAGGTCTTTGTAGAAATATCATCTTTTCATTGGGACCCTGCCTGACCACCCAGTTTAAAGTTGCAAATCCAGGCAGGGCGCACCTGTAATCCCGGCACTTTGGGAGGCCGAGGCAGGCAGATCACGAGGTCAGGAGATCGAGACCATCCTGGCTAACACGGTGAAACCCCATCTCTACTAAAAATACAAAAAGTTAGCCAGGCGTGGTGACGGGCACCTGTAGTCCCAGCTACTTGGGAGGCTGAGGCAGGAGAATGGCGTGAACCTGGGAGGCGGAGCTTGCAGTGAGCCAAGATCGCGCCACTGCACTCCAGCCTGGGCAACAGAGCGAGACTCCGTCTCAAAAAAAAAAAAAAAGTTGCAAATCCAATCCCCACCCCCACTCAACACATCCCCTCTTCCTTTACTACTAAATTTTCTCCACAGCATTTACCATTATCTAACATCCTTTATATTTTGCCAATGTATTTGTTTCTCTTTCTTAGGCTGCTAGAATAATGTCAGCTCTTGGAAGATAGGGATTTTTTACTGTTGTATCCACTACTTATTCCCAAAGTCTAGAACAGAGCCTGGAACATGGTACTCTCAGTTTAGTACAGTATTTGTTATTTTTAAAAATGAGCCCTGCAATGCATCTGCAGTATTATTCCTATTTCACAGATGAGAAAGCTAAATTCTACGAGGTTAAATGACATCCCAGAGATTGCAGTGCTAGTAAGGGGGAAAGGCAGCCATGGACTCCTGAGTTTGCGGGCTAAAGGATCTCAATGGGAACAGTTTCCAGAGCTACTGGTTGCTTCCACTGCTTGCTCATGCTGAAGCTAGCTCTAAGCATAGCATCCTGCCTAGCCCCAGGCACCATGCTAAGTTCTGTGCAGGCTAAAAAGATGAATATGACAGTTCCTGACAAAAAGAACCTTAAACTTCTTTAAGTTGCAGTGTCGAACTCCTGAGCTCAAGTGATCCTCCTGCCTCAGCCTCCCAAATTGTTGGGATTACAGGAGTGAGCCACCATGCCCAGCCTACGATGCATTATTTTTAAGAAGGAGTATATTAGGTACAATGAGGCTCAAAGGGATGGATAGATCAGAAAAGATGTCCTGGAAGACATGGCATTTGAATTTGGCCTTGAAAGCTAGGATTTCAGCAGATAGAAATTGTGGGAAGGGCATTATCAAAAAGGAAGGAAGAGCTTGAGCTGAGTCCCAGAGGATAAGAAAGTAGAGGTGGCACGGCACAGTGGCTTGCTCCTGTAATCCCAGCACTTTGGGACCGAGGCAGGTGGATCACCTAAGGTCAGGAGTTTGAGGCCAGCCTGATCAACACGGTGAAACCCTGTCTCTACTAAAATACAAAAATTAGCCAGGTGTGGTGGCACGCAACTGTAATCCCTGCTACTTGGGAGGCTGAGACAGGAGAATTGCTTGAACCTCGGAGGTGGAGGTTGCAGTGAGCCGAGATCGTACCACTGCACTCCAGCTTGAGTGACAGAGAGAGACTTTGTCTAAAATAAAAATAAAATAAAATAAAATAAAATAAAATAAAGTAGAGGTGTGTCTGGAAAACAAACAGCCCATTTTGCAGGAGCAGATGCCACCCATGAGCTGTGGTTCTGAGTGTGGTTCTAGGACTGACAGTTTCAGTGCCAAGTGAGAAATTGCTAGACATGCAAACACGTAGGCCCCGTCCCAGCCCCACTAAGTCGGAATTTCTGGGTTGGAGGCCCAGAAATCTGGGTTTCAATTAGCCTTTCAGGAGATTCTTAATCTTCTGAAAGTTATGAAGTGCCCATGTAAGGTGCACTGGAAGAAGGTGACATTCAATGCTAAACTAAAGACAATGGCCGTTATCTGTTTGCAAAGCAGTGACACCCTCTCGAAGACTGTTGAACAGATACGTGATTGTACCTGTGATTTAGAGCTCCACCAGATGGATGAGAAGTGCAGAAAGAGAACGTTGAAGTGGGAAGATCATAGAAACTTTTTATATTGGTTGCAAAATGGAAACAAAGAAGCAACCTATTGTTCTTCATAAACATGTTTCCCAACATCCATTCACTATTCGGGTCCCCATAACCTAATTTCCTTCTTGAAGAACCATCCCATTTCCCACTGTCAGTCTATTTGGTTCAGACAGTGCTACCTTCATCGCAGGGTCCAGGGTTGTTCATGTGACTCAGACAGTCCAATAATAGTATCACATTCTCTTGGCCAGCGTTATTGGTTTGAGGATAAGAGCATGGACCAATCAGAATGTGTTACATGTTGTGAAGCTTTGTCTGAAACATAGAATGTGCTTTTCCATGGGTCTTTAATCTAAAAATCTGCAGCCTTCTTAAGGGAATTGAGGGTGGAGGCCTTTTCTGAGAAAGGAACGAATACAGCAGAAAACAGATTAAATGAAGGAAAAGGGAGAAGTCAACTCTGATTACATCATTTGAACCCTGGGTCAAGCTGTACCCAAAGCTAAATCTATTTCTGCTAAACTTTCCTTTCTAACAGGCCTTTGTGCTCAGGGCAATTGGAATGAGATTTTTTGTCTTGATTGACCCAAACTCAGTCATGGCTCTGGACTTCAAATAAGGGAGTCACAGACTCATAAGATGTTTGCAGGCTTTGGACTATGATTCAGAGAAGAGAGGGAAAGTCACGGGCAATTGACAGTGTTGCAGGATGGATTCCATGGGAAGCAGACTGTGAGAGGGAGCGTTGTGTGCGTGAAGAGCACTCGGGGGTGGTCCCAGGTCAGCGCCTATGGGGGAGTGAAGAAGCAGCACTGCGCAGTGGGGGAAGTCAAATTGCCATGCGGCTGAGCCTATGCAGAGCTGAGATGTCCTTTGGAGTTGGCTCAGGTTAGGGCAAGGAGGCCAGAGCCTCATGCCCTCACATTGACCCGTCATTGGATGCAGGTGGCCACCAGGAGACATGATCTTGGGCCACACGTTTCTCTTCCATACAGTGCAACTCTCAAAGAAGGATTCAACTGAGCCATCGGCCAGCACACTCCCACAGCCGGGGGACAGAGTGCTGAGTCAGGGTGTGGGTGGAGGGGCAGGGCGCTCAGGACCGCGAGGTTCCCAGCGGTGTGAGCAGCTGTGAGGACACTGAGCCCTGCAGCTGGAATGAGGAAGTGGGAGGAGCAGATGGCACCAGAGAGAGGACAGATTGCGTTTTGAGCTGGTGGCATTTAAACGCTGGAGAAGGTGTCAACCTGGGATCCGTGAGAATAGAAACCACGGTTGATGAACCCTCGCTCAGAGAGAGCGCAGACAGAGACAGTGGGGAGCTCAGAGCTCAGGGAGTGGAGGGAAGAAAATCTGGAGCCCATAGGCTGGGCGCGGTGGCTCACGCCTGTAATCCCAGCACTTTGGGAGGCCGAGGCGGGCGGATCACGAGGTCAGGAGATGCAGACCATCCTGGCTAACACGGTGAAACTCCGTCTCTACTAAAAATACATAAAGAAATTAGCCAGGCGTGATGGCAGGTGCCTGTAGTCCCAGCTACTGGGGAGGCTGAGGCAGGAGAATGACGTGAACCTGGGAGGCGGAGCTTGCAGTGAGCAGTGCTCGAGCTACTGCACTCCAGCCTGGACGACAGAGCGAAAGAAGGAAAAGAGGAAAGAAGGGAAGGGGAAGGGGAGGAGGGAGAGAGAGGGGGGGGGAAATTTGGAGCCCATGAAGGGGAGGGAAGGAGTAGCTAAAGAGGCAGCAGAAACCAGGCCCTGTCGCCAGATGATAACAATATAAATAGCAAATGCTTATAGACTCTTGACCGTGTGCCGAACGGTATTTACTGTAGAACGTTGTTCTACATTCTTAGCTTGTATTATTTCTTCACAGGAAACAAAAGAGGTGACGGCCAGTGAGTGCGGTGGGGTAATCTGCTGATGAGCAGTTAAATCAGGGAAGTTAAATTAGCAGTGAAATTAGGGAAGCATCTGGACTCTGCGTGTAAGGTAGATATTTTAAAAGTCATCAAAAAGGAGTTTGTGTGTTTGCTGAAGAATTGTGTCCCCACTCTCTTCATTACTGTTCTTTTAACAGCTTTATTGGGATATCATTCACATACCATACAATTCACCCATGTAAAGTATATTATAATTCAATAGTTTTTATATTCACAGAGTTGTGGAACCATCACCATAGGCAATCTTAGGACAGTTTTGTCACCTTCAAAAGCAGCTCCATACCCTTTAGCACTCACTCCCCCACTGTCTGCCACAACCGGTGCCTGTTCACCTGTGCCACCCTAGGCAATCATGGATCTACTTTCTGCCCTGCTCTGGATGTTTCCTATGAATGCAGTCTTATAGTATGCAATCTCTTGTGTCTGGTTTCTTTCACTTAGCATAATGTTTTTTCCAGTTTCATCCATGTGATAGCATAAGTCAACACTTCATTCCTTTTTATGACCAAATAATATTCCATTGTATGGCTATCCACATTTTGTTTGTCTTTTATCAGTTGATGAACGTGTGGATGATGTCTGCCTTTTGACTATTATGAATAATGCTGCTGTGAACATTTGTGCACAGGTTTTTTCAAACACTTGTTTTCCATTTTCTTAGGTGTACACCTAGGAGTGGAGTTGCTGGGTCTCTGTTTGGCTTTTTGAGGAGCCACCAAACTCTTTTCTGCAGTGGCTGCACCATTTTATCTTCCCGCCAGCAGTGTAAAAGTGTTCTGATTTCCCCATGTCCTCACCAATATGTGTGATTATCTGAATGTTTATTCTAGACATCCTAATAGGGATGAAGTAGCATCCCAATGTGATTTTTTGGGTTCCGTGTAGATTAGACTGAACTTCTTGCCCATGTTGACATTAAACTCACATGCAAGGAGACGGACACACACACCTCCCATATGGGGAAGCGAGCTCGGGGGTGGGGGGGTGAACCAGGGTAGTCCCTTGGGAATGCCCAGCTCTGAAAGAGGAGAGAGGCACACAGGAAGAATAGCAGTGTTTGGCATCTGAAAACACAGGGTAAGAATAAAGCCAAGCACTGACCATCCTAAGGAATGACCCAACCCTTGACCTTCCACTTCAGCAGTGCGAAGATATTCTCCATTTGGTTCTTGAAGTGGCCACGGATTTAGTCCACCCCATGTTCCACCCCCACCCATCGCCACCTGTTCTGGGGGCTGGGGTGAGGAAGGAAGGAGCAGGATGGGTCCTTTGAGCCCAATTAACACACACATTTTGCTTCCAAAGCTTATTGTGCACCTTATGCCAAGATTTGAACTCAACTTAACCAGTATATGCCAAAGTCTTCTTGGGATTTGGAGAAAACAGATGATGCATAATGCTGTGTCACAGATTATTAAATAATACTAACAGGCAGATCAGGGGCAGGCTTCAGGAAGGGGTAAGCAGAGCCTAGAAATTCAGAGGCAGGAAGGATCACTGTAGGCTGGCAGGGCCATTTTGATATTTCTGTGGCAGGAGGGGCTGGTTTCTGAGGTGACCTTTCTGGCAGGGCTGTAGTCACCTACCACCCTAAGAATGAAAGTTTAAGAGAGGATGAGAGCAGAGATCGTGTCCAAAACACATTTGACGTCTTTGCCAAGGACTGTGCTTTACATTTATTCTCTGTGTAACCTTTAGAGCAGGCCTGTGTGCCAGACTTGAAGTGCCAATTTGCAGTCGAAGAAGCTGAGGCTCAGAGAGGGTATCAGGTAGGGTTCAACCAGAGAAGCCGAGCCAATAGAAGAGATGAGAAATAGATAGACAGACATATAGAAGATAGATAGATAGATAGATAGATAGATAGATAGATAGATAGATGATAGATAGATAGATAGATAGATAACAGATGATAGAAGATTGATAGATGATAGATAATAGATGATTGATAGATGATAGATGATTGATAGACAATAGATAGATGATAGATGATTGATAGATGATACATAATAGATCATTGATAGATGATAGATAATAGATCATTGATAGATGATAGACTGATAGATGATAGATGATTGATAGACAATAGACAGATGATAGATGATTGATAGATGATAGATAATAGATCATTGATAGATGATAGATAATAGATCATTGATAGATGATAGACTGATAGATGATAGATGATTGATAGACGATAGATCGATAGATAGATAGATAGATAGATAGATAGATAGATAGATAGATAGACAGATAGATGAAAGAGAGCTGATAGATGATAGAGGGATAGATAGATAGATAGATAGATAGATAGATAGATAGATAGATAGATAGATAGATAGATAGATAGATAGATAGATAGATAGATAGATAGATAGATAGATAGATAGATTCATTACCAAAAACATTGGCTTATGCAAGTCTGGGGTTGTCCTCAGGACAGACAGTCAGGAAGGGGAGATCATGAGCAGGCTGGAGCCCCATAGGCATGAGCTGAAGCCTCTTATTCATATACAATCTCTAAACATAGGAAAGCTTATACCTTCTTTTAAAGGTCTTCAAACTGATTAGGTCAGGCTCACCTATAATAACCTCGTTTTTGATCAGCTTAAAGGGGATTGATCTGGGACTTTAATCACATCTGTAAAATACTTCACAGCAGCACCCACATGTGTGCTTGAGGGAATACCTGGGAGAAGGTGCATGCATGCTACAAAATGGCCATTGCTTCCCTTCTATCCTCCAATTCTCCAAAAAGAAAATCTCTTGCAGCCCACCCTAACCAGAAACGTACTCAAAAGAGAATGCTGGGGTCTGTAGCTGAGCCTAGCCCAGGCAACACATCAGAAGCTGTCACCATCACAGATCACAGAGAGGTTAAGGAACTCTGTTGGTCAGGATTCCATTACAGGGAACAGATTTTACTCTCCCTAGTTTAAGCAAAAATATTTATTACAAGGTAATGAATGGTTTACAGAATTATTGAGAAGGCTGGAGGGAAAACTGTGGGATGAGCTTTCAGAAGCAATGCCAATACCACAGAGGCAGACCAGCAAGAGGGTTTCTGCCTCTTTTAAGATCAAGAAGCCACCAGTCAAACTGGAAAGTCCTTGACAGCTCCTGAACCAAGCCACCAAAACCATGCTTCCCAGGAGAAATGCCAGTAACAACACAAAAATGGCCTTGCACTCATTTCTGCATTCTGCTTTCTCTGACCACACCAAATGTGTAGGACCTAAACACTAGATCCTAACCCCTAGCTGCAAGGGAGTCTGGGAAATGTTTTCAGTTTCTCATCTCTGAGATACAAGATGAATGGACATAGAGTACCAATCCACTGCTGTAATATACTCAAGATCCTTCTGCCATGAAGGAGCAAAGTCAGGATTCAAACCCAGGTCATGCTCTTGACCCCCAGAGTGCACTTCATCCCATGATCTGGAATGGCCTTTCTTCCCTTGCCACACTGGGGGCTTGTCTCAGTCTGTTCGCACTACTATAACAAAATACCACAAACTGGGTAGCTTCTAAACAAAGACATTCATTTCTCACGGTTCTGAAGGTTCAGAAGTCCAAGATCAAGGTGCCGGCAGGTTCAGTGTCTGGTGAGGGCCTGCTTCCTGACTCATAGATGGCCTCCTCTCGATGCACCTTTGTAAGGTGGATGGGGCAAGGCAGCTCTTCAGGGCCTCTTTTATGAGGGCACTAATTTCATTCATGAGGCCCTCCCAAAAGTCTTACCTCCCAATACCATCACACTGGTGATTAGGCTTAACATGTGATCTGGGGGGACACTACTCACATTATAGCAGGCCTCTTTCTTGCAAGTATTTCTGGTCTCTTCTAAGTATACATTTACTGGCTATATCCACAGTTTCCATTCTTGTCATCAGCTGCAGAATATTCTGAAATAGTCCATATGGGAGGAAATGAAAATGATCAGTTTTGTCTCCAGCCCATCTGCATCGCCCCAGGATTGGGAAGGCTGCAGTGTGTACAATCCACTTTTCTTCCTGAGTCAGCCATGTTAAAATGCTTCTGTTTATGGATGTCTACAAAGCAGCAACTGGGCAGTTCAGTCCAGTGGTCTCAGGGACCCCTGGAAATGTAGGAGGCACTTGGAAAAAAACAAAACAAAATCTATGGCCATGATAATAGAAAGTACCTGTAGTGAAAACCCTGCCTTCCTCGGGTCTTTTCTTTGTGTCCTAGTCTATCAGCCCCATACCCCAAAATTCCTAAATAAGCCCCAGTGAACAAACCTGGGCAACTTCTGGGCAGGCACACGAGTGCCGCAGCACGGCGTTCTCAAAGGAGCCGCGACAGCCATGGAGGGCCAGTTCCTGAATGATGAAAGACCTGCACGAGTCAGTGATGCTCCTTCACACCGGGAGGAACCTGGAAATAAACAATTTAAAGGCTTTCAAGGGAACCAAATTCACATTCTGGGCAAATGTCCCTGTATTAGTCAGTTCTCGCACTGCTATAAAGAATTACGTGAGACCAGGTAATTTATGAAGAAAGAAGTTTACTTGACTCACTGTTCCACAGACTGAACAGGAGGCATGGCTGGGGAGGCCTCAGGAAACTTACGATCATGGTGGAAGGGGAGGCACATCTTCACATGGCTGGAGAAGAAGAAAGAAAGCAAAGGGGAACGTGCCACATACTTTTAACAACTAGATCTTGTGAGAACCCACTACCATGAAAATGTCAAGGGAGAAATCTGTCCCCATGATCCAATCACCTCCTACCAGGCCCTTCCTCCAACACGTGAGATTACAGTTCAACATGAGATTTGGGCAGGGACACAGATCCAAACCATATCCGTCCCTAATAGCAAAGTTTCAGGTACATGGTGCAGAACTCCAAAATTTATAAATCCAAACAAACGGATTTTTCTGACACAATTGTACAACTTCTTTGCAGGGAAGCATTTGCACAGTAAACTTTTGTTTGAGGGAAACAACCTTTCCTCAGGTGGTTCATTAGGTAAACACTGCACATTTGTATTCAACTGTATACACCTAAGGGTGGCATAGCAAAACCTGTGTACATATTTATTTGTGACAATTTATCTGGAAGATTAGAAAAATCCTTGTGGGTCTGCAGAGACCATATATTTACTGACACTGAAAAATGTTCATGACCTACTATCAATGAAAAAGTGGATTACCCAAAACTGTAGGCATATTATAATCCTGTTTCTGAAAAAAAAAAAAAAAATGTATCTTTATATAAGAGTAGAGGCAGGCCCGGCACGGAGGCTCATGCCCGTAATCTCAGCATTTTGGGAGGCCTAGACAGGTGGATCACTTGAGGTCAGGACTTTGAGACTTTGAGACCAGCCTGAACAACATGGTGAAACCCCGTCTCTACTAAAAATACAAAAATTAGCTGGGTGTGGTGGCACGCACCTGCAGTCCCAGCTACTTGGGGGGTTGAGGCAGGAGAATTGCCTGAACCTGGGAGGCGGAGCTTGCAGTAAGCCGAGATGGTGAGACTGTACTCCAGCCTAGGTGACACAGCAAGACTCTGATTAAAAAAAAAAAAAAAAACAGAAAATGTACATTTTTATTATATTATTATAGTATTCATACAGATGAAATTTAATATTGATTATTGATATCAACTTTATATTATTGAATAATTATAATTATTATTTAGCATGTCATATATTATTCATTACATTATTTCCTTATATGATTTTTAAAAATTGTTTTAAATTACTTTTAAAATTTGTTGTCGGTACATAGTAGGTGTATATATTTATGGGGTATATTTGGTGTTTTGATACCGGCATGTAATGTGAAATAAGTACACCATGAAGAATGGGCTATCCATCCCCTCAACATGTATACTTTGAGTTGCAAACAATCCAATTAACACTCTTTAAGTAATTTTTAAATGTATAATTAAGTTATTATTAACTATAGTCACCCTATTGTGCTGTCAAATAGTAGGTCTTATTCATTCTTTCTTACGTTTTGTACTAACCATCCGCACCTCCCCCCAGCCCCGCACTCCCCTTCCCAGCCTCTGGTAACCATCCTTCCACTCTCTATGTCCATAAGTTCAACTGATTTGATTTCTAGATCCCACTAATAAATGAGAACATGCGATGTTTGTCTTTCTGTGCCTGGCTTTTTTCACTTAACATAATGACCTCCAGTTCTGATATGACTGTTCTGTGGGATTTATACTTTGCGTGTATCAGTATTTTTTGTTTGTTTGTTTTTTGAGAGGGAATTTCACTGTCACCCAGGCTGAAGTGCAATGGTGCAATCTGGGCTCACTGTAACCTCCGCCTCCCAGGTTCAAGCCATTCTCCTGCCTCAGCCTCCCTGGTAGCTGGGATTACAGGCGTGCGCCACCACGCCTGGCTAATTTTTGTATTTTTAGTAGAGACAGGGTTTCACCATGTTGGCCAGGCTGGTCTCGAACTCCTGACCTCAAGTGATCCGCCTGCCTCCGCCTCTGAAAGTGCTGGGATTACAGGCTGAGCCACCGCGCATGCGTATCACAGAGCCATGTATCAGTATTTTTAAGTTAGTCTGTCAAAAACAACCTTGATTTGCACGAGACACATGTTAAAGAGATTTTGTGATTGTCCTTTCGCCCTTGCCTTCCTCGTGTGGCTCCTGGCTGCCCCTTGGCCGGGCGCCTCTCGCTCGCTCTATTCCTTCTCCCCGCGGCCGCCTCGTGCAGGCCGCACCTTCTCGCCGCGGGCCAGAGCCCGGGCAGGAGCCGGGGCAGGAACCAGGACAGGAACCAGGGCAGGAGCCGGGCTGGAGCCCCGCAGGAGCCAGGTGTCTGCGCCCCGCCCCGCCGCGGGGGAGAGGCCGCCGGGAGCCGGGGCCGCCCAGAGCCGCAGCCGCCGCGCAGGCAGGGCCGGGCCGGGCCGGGTGCGCGGGCACAAAGGAGCCGCTGCACATGGCAGGCAGGCGAGCAGATGCCAGCAGACAGCTTTTGTGAGTCCCTTCATGTTAATTAACTTTTGTGAGAACCTTCATGTTAATTAACTTTGCTTGAGCTTTCCCTAGACTTGAAAGCTCTGGAGTGGTTTGTTTTTGTAAAATGCTTTGACTCTAGGGAGAGCCGCTTCAAGGGGGAAAAAAGGAGAAACAAAAAGAAAGAAAGGGAAAATTTTTAAGTGGGGCTTTGCTTACCAGCAAATTTCTTCCCCTTGGCTCCGTCTTCCCCTCCCCCACAAGCAGGGACTGAACCATCAGAGAGAATTTTAATGGCCTTTTTCTTACCCTAAAACATAAACTCGAAGCAGACCTCCCCGTGGCAGTGGGGGCTCGGCTGGCCGCATCCGGGGACAGGGTTCAGGTGTGTGCAGGCAGGACCGCCTGTGTTTCCAAGGAAGCAAATCAAAGTGTGAAGGGCCCTGGACTAATGTATGTACTTCCAGTTTAGAGAAATGGGAGACATGGAGCTAGATTTGTGGGGGCCAGTTCTGATAGGTAACAAATGTGCTCACCCACAGAGTCTCAGGGCCCCAGGGTGAGATGCAGGGGATGGGTCTGCTGCTTCCAAGACTTCTTCCTGGGACAGGACCGGTTGTTAAAGTTTAACCGAGGCCAAGTAAAAAGAGACAGTGCTGGACAGTGGAAGATCTAGCCAGCCACCCAGCTGTTTATTAATATAAAGGCGGCACAGCATCAAACCACTGACTCAAACCACTGACTTACCTCTTCTTCCCCCAACATCTTATGAAAATTTTTGAACAAACGGAAAAAGTTGAAAGAATTATGCAATTAATACCCATATACCCACCACCTACTTTCTGTAATTAATATTTTGCTATATTTGCTTTTATCACGCAATATGACCACCTGTCTGTCCCCCTCTTACCTGTCCACCAAGTCGTCTTATTTTTAAGAATTTCAAGTTGCTAACATCAGTATTCTTCAATCTTAAACACTTTAGCATGTAGTTATCTAACTAGAGTTCAATCTTCGTTTATTGCTCATGGATTTTTTTCTATTTCTGGGTGTTTTGTCAGGAGGGTTCCTAGTTGAGTGTCGTCTTAAGATAGTTTAATTGAAGTGAAATTTATTTAATGGAAGATATTGTTGGCAGTTGTGGTGGTGATGGTGGTAAAGAAAGGGGATTGACTGATGCAGTGGTCAGCTGGTAAATGTTTAACAGCCAGATCTCCAAGAAAAAGTGGCTTGATTGGTAGCATTTGCCGTGACACGTGTACTCCCACTACAGCTGATTTTAACCTACCAATGGGGTGTCACTGAACACAGAGTTGGGAGGAGATGATAATAACCAGTCCTCGTGAGCCGTTATGTTTACCGCACATTTTATTTCTCTTTTAATGTGCCCGTCTCACTTCCTTCTTCTCCGTCATGGCATCGTCAAGGGCAAATCCCTTCTCTGTTCGTTCCCAGCAGCACCGCTTCTTCATGGCTGTGGTTTCCAGTGCCATTCACTGCAAGCCCCCATCCTGTAACTATGGCTTTCCACTACTATGTCCCAGACATGTGTTCAATACTTAGACACTTACTGTTGAGCTTTTCTGGGGTGAATTTGCCTGTGCTTCATCTGTATCTTCTACTTCCCTGTCTCATTTTTTATGGGCCTCTGAAAGCCCCTTCTCCATACTCTCAGCATCCACAGGCTTGTAGTGGTGGTAGGACTCTCCTGGGATTTGGTATTTATTTCTCTATCTACAAGTAATTTGAAGATCATGGTATTCTCTGCCTACTAATAATGCTAAAGGCATGATTCATGTGTAGTTTTGGGGGTGTTTTTGTTTTTTTAAGAGACGGGGTCTCACTCTGTCACCCAGGCTGGCGTGTAGTGGTGCAATCATAGCTCACTACAGCCTCGAACTCCTGGGCTCAAGCCATTCTGCCTCAGCCTCCCAAGTAGCTGGGACTAAAGGTGCATGCCACCACACCCAGCTAATTTTCGTTCTTTCTTTTTTTAGAAACAGGGTCTCACTATGTTGCCCAGGCTAATCTCGAACTCCTGGCCTCAAGCAGTCTCCCAGCTCAGCCCATGTGTGGTTTTATTGACACTCATTGGTGATTTTATATTTTGAGGGTGGATGCAGAAGAGAGATTTGGATTTAGGCAGCCACTAGTATCTCCCAGCCATCAAAACCCTTCTGGTTTTACTTTTTACTATCAAATTCATTGATTTTTTTCAGTTTCATGTTGACCCAGGATGTGAGCTTTTCACTTTACTCCACTTCAAGTGAGATCTAGCCCCTTAGTCGAAGTCTGTGTGCCCCAGTAAGTAAAGCATGGTTTTAATATCCAGTCAGATTGATTAATATGGTGAGTGGTAAATGCCATACCTACAATTCTGGGTCAGTGGGGTTGGTGAATTGATCCAACCAAAACTTCAGGTCAAGTCTCACCAGCTGTTCCTGTCAGCCTGACCTCAACATATGCCAATTAGGCAGAGATGCTTGGCCTTTGATGGCTGTGACAGAAGGAGAGGGAGGGGAATGTGTCAAAATAAAAGCATTTTGAAGCTGTTTTTAATTTTGGTGTACAATAGAATAAGACAAGTCCTCAATTAAAAGCTATTCAGTGTTCCTGTGGCCTCAGTATTCACAAATGCATTTAATCTTCAATTGTTACTTCATCCCATCCCAATATGTCCCACTTATTAAAGATTTATTCATCTTTCTGTTTACCACAGTGCCTAGCAGAGATCCATGAGTAAAGTTGTTGATTTATTAATTAATTTTATTTTACTTTGATTTTATATTGTAAAGCCTTTTTTTTGAGAACCAACATAGTAAAATCATTGACTCAGCAAAGCGCACAGGCTACAACTCCACACACTCATACACTAGGTCATTCATTCAATCAGTCAACAAACATTTTGAACACAAGCTCTAGGGACTGTTCTGAGGAATATGGTAATAAGAAAATGAATCTGGCCGGGTGCAGTGGCTCACGCCTGTAATTCCAGCATTTTGGGAGGCCGAGGCAGGCGGATCACCTGAGGTCGGGAGTTCGAAACCAGCCTGATCAACATGGAGAAACCCCATCTCTACTAAAAATACAAAATTAGCTGGGCGTGGTGGTGCATGCCTGTAATCCCAGCTACTCGGGTGGCTGAGGCAGGAGAATTGCTTGAACCTGGAAGGCAGAGGTTGTGGTGAGCCGAGATTGTACCATTGCACTCTAGCCTGGGCAACAAGAGCAAAAACTCCATCAAAAAAAAAAAAGAGAGAAAATGAATCTGACACAGATCCTGTTCTGACGTAGCTGGAATATCGGTTCCTTTCTACCTCCAATTTCTGTTTTAATTCTGTGCCTATACAACACTCAAGCAATTGAATGAAAATTTGAAAATTCAATTTATTGTTTGCATCTATATATTTTGTCTGTAACTTTGAAGCAACTTGTGATTTTTATGTATCACTGCCATTGCTATGGTAAAGCACCCACATCTGATTTCATTTCCATTTTCATTTCTGTTTTGACACATCATAGGCACCACCACAGTTTCATAGACCTGGAAAAAAAATTCTGCTTTCTAATTGACTTAAAATGGAACACTTTCCCTAGAGTACATAAACACTGATAGGGTTTTGAAGTTCATCTATTCATTTCTTCTTAAGAATTTATTGTAAACTTTAGTATGTTGTTTTGATGGAAAGAGATACATACATCTGCAGAAAGACTACAATATTTTTAAAGACTTTATTCCAAGATTGCCTTCTAGTAATGGAAAAAAAAATCAGACTTCAAACTAACTAGACCTAAGGTAGTTTGGTTTGGTGAGGTAACATTCCAGATGCAAATTCTGAAACTCAAAGAGAGTAACACAAATCAGATGTTCATCCAAGGGACTGAAGATGTGTGTGTGCATGTAAACACAGCCTCTGGATTATCAACCTGTGATTTTCTTACAGAGATTGTCATGCACAGCATGATACAGGCCGCTCTTGGTAAGCAGCCTGCTTTGAAGCAATCCATCATGCTTGGCTCTGTAGATCTTGTAATTTTTCTTTACCCGTGATGCATTTACCAACATCCCCTTGAATGATACATACTACTGCAGACTCGTGCTATGCGCCTCCTGCTTCTCTGGCTGCATGAGGGAGACCCTGTGTGATTCCCTAGCTTCATTGAAGGGGAGAAATACTTCAGTACCCCTCACCTTCAATGTACAGCTACAAAGCTGCCTTGCTTGGGTTATATAAAAGTTTATAAAGAAACATGATGATTAAAGCTGGGGAGGCGGCCAGGTGCGGTGGCTCACGCCTGTAATCCCAGCAGTTTGGGAGGCCGAGGCGGGCGGATCACGAGGTCAGGAGATGGAGACCATCTTGGCTAACACGGTGAAACCCCGTCTCTACTAAAAATACAAAAAATTGGCCGGACGTGGTGGCGGGCACCTGTAGTCCCAGCTACTCGGGAGGCTGAGGCAGGAGAATGGCGAGAACCCAGGAGGCAGAGCTTGCAGTGAGCCAAGATTGCGCCACTGCACTCCAGCCTGGGTGACAGAGTGAGACTCCGTCTCAAAAAAAAAAAAAAAAAAAGCTGAGAAGGCTCCACTGGTCATTGAGATTATAGATGATTTTTATTTTTAAAATATTTCTCTATATTTTCAATATGTTTTCAGTGCATGTGTGTTACTGTTTCCAAAATTATCTTAAGCACACAATTTTAAACACATGCACACACATATAAAAGGAAATATACCAAAATGATACGGTTATGGGAGTTAGAGTGGCTTTTATATTCTTTATATGTTTATGCATTTTCCAAATACTGTTTTTCTCAAAGAAACAAATTACATACACAAAATAACCCGTGAACTACCAAAAAGAAAGGATTTTCTTTATGGAATTAATGACCACTGTTAGGTAACAGGGGTACCTTAATGGCGCCGGTTCCGGGTTCTTCTCCCCTCCTTGACCGGGCACTGTCTGAACCCGCCAAAGGAGGGCCAATCAGAAAGAAGCATCTCCCGCCTTCCCTTGGGCCTGCCCCACGTAGGCCCAAGGGATATAAAACCCAGCACACCAGCAGCTCTCTCTCTCCTCTCTCTCTTCTCTTCTCTGTCTCCCCTGCGCGATCTGACCTCTACCTTTCCAATAAAGATCTCTTGGCTGCCACCGGTGTCGTCTCTGACTAGCCTGTCGCCCTTCAACCATTATGTAGCAGTCTTTAAAATTCTGATCTCGGCGAGGCGTGGTGGCTCACGCCTGTAATCCCAGCACTTTGGGAGGCCGAGGCAGGCAGATCACAAAGTCAGGAGATCAAGACCATCCTGGCTAACGCGGTGAAACCCCGTCTCTACTAAAAATACAAAAAATTAGCTGGGTGTGGTGGTGGGCGCCTGTAGTCCCAGCTACACGGGAGGCTGAGCCAGGAGAATGGCGTGAGCCCGCGAGGCTGAGCTTGCAGTGAGCCGAGATCGCGCCACTGCACTCCAGCCTGGGTGACAGAGCGAGACTCCGTCTCAAAAAAAAAAAAAAAAGAATGATCTCTTAGCATCTGGATTCCCATTGTTTTCACATTCTACTCCAGGTAACGCTTCTTGATACATGTTAAGATTTAATTTAAAATCTTGTAGCCTTCTTGACAGTTTAAGTATTTTCAACATTTCTGACTATTCACTCTGCATCTTTGAGGCTTCTGAAAAGCAAACCTATTTTTCTTTGTCTCCAAAACGCACACACACACACCACACCCATACACATATACACACAAATACACCTCACAGTGGCGATCTCTGGCTAGCAGAAATAGGATTTGTTTTGTTGGTTTGTTTTGCTTTGCTTGTCTATATTTTGAAATTTTCTTCGCTGTAGCAATATTGTTTCTGTAATAATGAACAGTTTGCCTGTTTGTTTGTTTTAACAATAAACTAAACATCAACATTTATGTTTGCCTCCCAGACAAATAAATAAAACACTGTTCTGTATTCTTATCAACACTTGGCATTATCAGCAGTTTCCAATTCTGGAAATCCAGTAGGCATATAGGGTTATTCAGAGTGGTGTTAAGTTGCATTTCCTGATTATTAATGAGACAGCCATTGGTGTTTTTGTCTTGCTCTGCATAAAACCTACCTTGTTTTAATTATTACATTAAAATTTTTAAAAAATAATAAATCTTGATATCTGGTAAGGCAGCTTCTCCAACCTTGGTCTAAATCTACACTATCCAATATGGTGGATACTCTACATGTGTTTATTGAGCCCTGGAAGTGCAGAGTGCAGCTAGTTCAAATTGAGACATGTTGTGAATGTAAAATACACATCAGATTTTGAAAGTTTAGTACCAAATAAGAATATTTGCTGATAATTTTTATATTGATTACATGTTGAAATGATATTTTGAATATTCCGGGTTAAGTAAAATATATTATTAAAATTAATTACAATAATTTCCTTTTACTTTTTAAAATGTGGCTACTAGAAAATTTAAAAATGCATAATGGCTTACATCTTTGGCTCATGTTATATTTCTCTTGGACAGTTCTATTCTATAACAATCTGATTTTTTTATTTCTTTTTCAGTCAAAATTGGTACGTTACTGTTCTGCCTACAAAATTTTCCATTTTGTCTAATCTTTCAAATGTATTACCATAAAGTTGTTCATAATAATATATTATGATCTTTTAAAGTATCTATAGCATTTGTAGTGATGTCTCCCTTTTTATAAGATTCCCAATTTGGGTTATTTGTGGTTTCTCTCTTTTTTCTTGATTAGTCATACCAGAAGTTTGTCAATTATTAATCTCTTTAAAGAACCAACTTTTGACCTTGTTGGTCCTCATTTTATATGTTTACTTTGTATTTCACTAGCTTGTGCTCCTATATTTATTATTTTCTTTCCATCCTCTTTGTGTTTATTTTGCTGTTTCTTTTTCCAGTTATTGAGATGGAAATTTGAATTGTTGATTTCAGACTTTTTCCTATTACATTTTTTTTGACAGGGTCTCAGTCTGTTGCCCAGGCTGGAGTATAGTGGTACAATCATGGCTCACTGCAGCCTTGACCTCCTGGTCTCAGCCTTCCAAGTAGCTGAGACCACAGGTGCACACCACCAGGCCCAGCTAATTTTTTTAAATGTTTCTGAAAGATGAGGTCTTGCCTTGTTGCCCAGGCTGGTCTTGGGGGCTTAAGCAGTCCTCCTGCCTCAGCCTTCCAAAGTGCTGGGATTACAGCTATTCTATGTTTTATATTTCATGTGTCTTAATATGTATTATTTCATTTTAGTTAAGTATTTTCCAAATTTCACTGTGATTTCTTATTTGACCCATAATATATTTAGGGTTGTCTTACATAATTTTCAACCAAATGGAAATGTTTCCTTTTAATTACTGACTTTACTTTTAATAATTGATTTCTGACATAATTTAATTGTGATCAGAGAACATTCCTCTGTAAAATTTATTGAGACTTGCTTTTTACCTCCAATATATTGTGAATTTTTGTATATTACTTGTTTGCTTGAAAATAGTGTGTATTGTGCAACTGTTGGGGACAGGATCTACACATCATTTAGTTTAGGCTTGTTAATCATACTCAAATCTTCTACATCAACAATTTTTCTTTCAACTACTGAGCAAAGCATTTTAAAATTTCCCCTGTGATTATGGGTTTGTCTATTTCTTATTTTAGGTGTCACTTTTTGTTTAATATATTGAGGTTATACTATTAGGTACATACAAATGTAAATTTATTTTTATTGTGAATCTAGCCTTGTATCATTATGAACTGGCTCTTAAAGAATACATAAGTAATTATGAACAGAATGTTGATAGAAATATGGAGTTAAAAGCCTTTCTGATGTGGTCTCAGACGTAAATGAGGAGTGTTATTGGATGACGGTGGAAAGGCCATCCTTATTATACAGTGGCAAATAACTTGGCTGAATTGTGTTTGTGTCCCAGTGTTTTGTGGAAGGTAGTACTTGCAAGGGATGAAACTGGATATTTTAGTGAGGAGATTTCTAAGCAAAATGTTGAAGAAGTGACTTGGTTCCTCCCAGTTGCTTGTAGTAAAATGCAAGAAGAGAGAAATGAATTGAAAAAGGAATTGTTAAGCAAAAAGGAACCAGAGTTTAAAGATTTGGAAAATTCTCTGTCTGTTCATATGACAAAAAATGAGAAAGTGTGTTCTGAAGAGAACACTAAGGGTATGGTGGACCAACCATTTCATAAAGAGATTAGTGTGGCTGTGTACCATGAACTTAATCAGCCATTTCAACAGAGGCCAGGAATACAGATGGGATTACACCTGCAGAGACACTGTTAGCTGGGACTAAAAAAAACAGAACATGGGATGGAATGAAGGAAGGCCATGACTTTGTGCTATCCTCTAGTAAAAGGGATGAAGGGCCTGAGGCAATTTGGAGGTCCTCTGCCTCCAATTTGAAGGACCATTGCCTTGGTTTCAATAGTCCAGACAGCTTCCAACCAAAGATGTGGAGGCACAATCTTTGCCTGGCAGAGAAGCTAGGGGTGCAACTTCTGGCCAGGAGAGCTGCTGGGGTGGGACCTTTACCCTAGTGGCTCCGGAAGGCGGGGCATCAAGCCAAGGATTATTCCCAAGCCTTAAGATTTCATGGAGTTTGCTTTGTAGTTTGGACTTGCTTGGGACTGGGTCACGCCTTCCTTCTGTGTTTCTTGCTTTTGGAATGGGAATGCCTATCGTATGCCTGTCCCACCAATGTATTTTGGAAGCATGCAATTTGTTTGGTTTCACAGATTCACAGCTGGAGAGGGATTTTGCCCCAGGATGAATCATACCTCAAGTCTCACTGTACCTAATTTAGATGATATTTAGAAAAGACTTTGGACTTTAGACATTAGAGTTGTTGCTGGAATGAGTTAAGACTTTGGGGGATGGAATGAATGTACAGATGCTTCTTGACTTAGAATGGGGTTATGTCCCAGTAAACCCATTGTAAGTAAAAAATATATAAGTAAAAATGCATTCAGTACCCTGATAAACCAAAATCAGAAGATGCTTTTCAACTTACAATGGGGTTATTTATTTCCTGATAGACCCATCACAAAATTTAAAAATTGTAAGTTGAACCATCATATGTTGAGGACCATGTGTATTTGGCATGAGAAGGACATGAATTTTGGGGGGCCAGGGGTAGAATGCTATGGATTGAACTTACGTGTCTCCCTAAAATTCATATTTTATGACCCTAGTTCCTAATATGATGAGGAAATAAATGTGCGTTGTTTAGGCCACCCAGTCTATGGTATTCTTTTTGTATCATCTTGCACTGACTAAGACAGGCATTTATAAAATACAGTTGCTCCGGCGCTAAAAGGAACAAATGATATGCAGCAGTAAGGATGGGTGTTAAAAAATATTGTGCTGAGTGAAAAATGCCAGATGCTCCTGCAACATATCCTCTACGTAATTCCATTTATATGAAGTTCTATAATTGGCAGGACAAATCTAATGTATGTGATTGAGATCAGATCAGTGGTTGCTTTGGGAGTATGAGGTAGGATTAACTGGGAAAGGGGTACAGGGAAATTTTCTAGGGGATAGAAATGCTCTGTATCTTCCTCAAGATATTAATTGGTCAAACTCCATGGAACTCTACAATTAAGACCTGTGCATTTTATTGTATGTAAATGATACCTCAGTAAATGGAATATGTGATCTATATGTGTGTGTGTATATACACATGTGTGCGTGTGTGTGTGTGTGTATCTGTTCTTTGCCCTGCCCCCTTTCCCTTCCTGTCCTGAGAAGATAGAAGACCTAGGAAGTAGAAAAATGCAGTCCCAGAGAAAGGAAGGCAGTCCCAAGAATGGCCATAAAAGAAGTCCTAGAAGGACCGAGAAGGAGAGTGGAGGGTTCCAGCAGGGACGTCTACAAGAAAATAGTGGCCCAGATGGATGACTTCATGAGGAAGCCGGAGGACGTTCCTTGTGGGAAGTTGTACCAGGAAGCTATTAAAAGGTGTGAGAAAGAAAACTAAGGAAAAAGAAAAGAAAAGCAATCATTAACACGGAGGTGGGGGGGTGGTGCAGTAAGGACAGGGGCATGGTCACAGTACCCTACAGTGCTCGGCTGGGAGTAATATGTACATAGGCAGGATAATGTAAACACTATGTGTTATTTAATCCTACAATTTGCAATATAATTATATTGAAGGACTGCCAGAGGAGGGCTGAGGGATGGCTCCTTGACCATCATATGAAGTTAGTAGTTAAAACGGATGAATCAGAAGAGGTCAGGGTGCACACATTACTTAGAATCATGAACATGTGAATGCCAGGAAAAAACATTGCTTAAAAATTATGTGGACTTTAAATTCTATCTACTAGGCCACATTAGTCTTTTCCAGTAACAAAGCTGAACCCTCTAAGGAGATTTCTAGGGCAGTTTGAAAAAGACCCAAAGCTGTTTATTAATGTAGTTTATTAATTAAAGTGGCCCTGGAGTCACACACCACAGGTACCACAATTTGTCATGACATTTGGCCCTCCATGTCCAAGGGTTCCACATACACGGATTCAACAAACCTCAGATCAAAAATATTCAAAAAATAAAAATGAAAAATAATAATGAACCATATGACACCTTCCAGCTGCCTGACTGCCTCTTCACCTCTCCTGTGGGAACTCCAGCGTCTCCTTGGCTCAAAATGGACCCCAATGGCTCCTGCACCACTGGCGGCTCCTGCGCCTGTGCTGGCTCCTGCAAATGCAAAGAGTGCAAATGCACCTCCTGCAAGAAGAGCTGCTCCTGCTGCCCCGTGGGCTGTGCCAAGTGTGCCCAGGGCTGCATCTGCAAAGGGGCAACGGAGAAGTGCAGCTGCTGTGCCTGATGTGGGGACAGCCCTGCTCCCAGATGTAAATGAAGCAACTTGGGTACAAACCTGGATTTTTTTTTTTTCATACAACCCTGAGCCATTTGCTACATTCCTTTTTCTATTAAATATGTAAATGACAGTAAAACACTTTTGACTTGAAAAAAAAAACGCAACAATATAAAGTAATACAAATAAAAATACAGTGTTAACAACTATATACAGAGCATTTACATTGTTTTAGGTATTGTAAGTCATCTAGAGATGATTTAAAGCATATGGGACAGTGTGTGTGGGCTATGTGTACATACTGTGCCATTTTATGGAAGAGACCTGAGCATCTGCTGCTTTTTAGCATCCATGGGGGTCCTGAGACCAATCCCCTGAAGATACTTAAGGTTGGCAGTACTCATTTATTTGTTTACTTGTTTTCAGAAGTTCAGACTAAAACCAGGTAAGCAAAAATTATTGAAGGTAGCTCTGAAGCAAGTAAGAGGGAGGAGCCCTTACCTCCCTGCTGTGGTGGGGCAGGAGTCCCTCTCCTGAAGCTGTTGGCAAGACTAGACCTCTCTCATACATCCCCCACCGCAGCCTCATTATCAGCCAGTCAGTTCAATACGGTGTTTCCTCAACTCTCAGATCTTCTGTTCCAAAACCCACCATCAATTTAATAACAGCTTTGCAGCTGACAAGCCTACTTTGACCTGAATTGCAAAATGCATCTCAATTTCAGAAATATTAACATGTGGAAAACCATGTAGCTCTTCACCAAAGATTCTGTTAAAGGGCCCTGGTTTGGGTCTTGTTCCACACCTCCCATCTTGGCCTATTGGTGTAGGTATTTTTGTACAGCTGAACAGTGTCCCAGAGCCCCCCGACAGCTCAGGCCTTCATGCTCTTGGCTATACCGAGTGTTGGCTGCCCACAGCTCTCAGCTGAATTCCTCTCTATGATTTGCCTTCAGCTCAAAACAGCCACTTTCCTGAGTTCATGCCCCTTCCCCAGGACAGCTGCGTCCAGTGGGCAATGGGGCAGGGGTACAAAAGCCCCGCCCTCTGAGGGCTCTTTCCACTTCAGACTTGCCCTGGGGTTGGCGGAGGCCTCGTGGAGACTGCCTTGCAGCTCAGCATCTCTCTGCCTCATCCTGCCTCTTTCTCTTCCTTCACGGATGTTGATCCTGGGAATACCTCAACAAACTTCAGGGGGCAAATCTCAGAGTCAGTTTCCTGAGGTCCCAACTGGGACAAAGTCTCATTTCAGCCTATTGTCGTTCCCTTCATGCCATAGGCATTTCAGGGGTTCATGACTGACGACCCCATCCAGTCTCTGTGCAGACATGAACCCATTACACCTGGAGCCATCCCTGACTTCCTAAGGCCCTGAGCTGGTGCTTTTCTGGGCCAAGCCCATCATGAGGCTCCTGACAGATGAGGTGACCATCCTGCTCTGCTACCGACGTGACATGTGGCTTCTGCAGATTGCTCACGGTCCCTCTGCCTCCAGGTCCTCATCTGTCAAACAGGAGGATTCAGCAGGAGGACTGTGGTGAAGCATTAAGCACAAGCCTGGCACATGGCAGGGGCTCATTCCTTTCTCCTGTATCCCATTCCAGGTCGTCCAGTATCCCAGTCATCCACCTGACCTGTTCCTGTCTGAACATCCTACCACGAGTCAAGGCAAATGGGCTCAGCCACTGTTCCACTCCACCCAGGCTCGGAGTGGACTCCCCCTGAGCCTGCAGAGGGGCAGGATGCTGAGTAGTAGGCCATGCGGGTGCGCCCAGGGTCTCACCCCAGCCCCAGGGAAGAGGCTGTTTCATTCAGTGAACCAAGAGGTGATGAAGGGGAGAGCTCAAGGGGCCTCCTGTTCCCTTGGGAACTTGAGGGGGTGTCGGGATGTGTTCCCTTTCTGCACTCAGCTGGGAAAGAGCTGGTGGAGAATTTTCCCCTCTGAGCAGAGAGAGAATTCTCTTCCCCTCCCCCGCACCACCCCGTCCACTCCCACAGCCACCAGTTCTCTGGGCAACCCTAGTTAGCAGTTTGGGCCTTTCTTTCTGCACACAATTGACCTGGAGGGCCTGAGTCTGGTCCATTCAGACGCCACATGGAACACTCTGTTTTTGTCACTGCACTCTCATCTTCTAGAAGCATAACTTTATCCAACAGAAAGAGGCAAAAGCAATCGGGCCCGACCTCTCCCAGTGACAGTGTTTGCACTTCATTCCATGGCACAGCGTCTTCTGTAACTTTAAGATTTAACATTTCAGATTATTTTCCACTGGGGCGCCCATCGATGCTGAGTTCTGGCTACTTTTTTCCCCTAATGCTGAAAGGTTCGATTCTTCCATCTATCCATCAACAAATCGCATTGAATGACGGTGCTCAGTGACCCAGGATGCCACTGGAGACAAAACACACTATACATATTTTCTGGTCTCCCTGGAAAATTAGTGCAAGCACTTTCATCACTGCGGAGAAAGGAAATATGCGCGGAGCTGTGAAGATCTGCTTTGTTTTTTGTTTTTCTAAGAGGAGATTTCCCCCTCCTTCAAACAGTGAAATTTATATTGTTCTTTGTCTGCAAATTAACCAGTTAAGTAGAATTCCTGTATGTCTCTTTCACTTTCTGCAAGCCAAGGCCCCTCTTTCTCTCCACCCTGTATTCATACGTAGTCCAGGATCACCCCGTCCCCTCCAATGCTGCTTGAAATTTCATTCCATTTTCGTCCTGACTTGTTCAAAGTAACATTTAAAATATTTTAATTCAAATTCTTATCTCATCCGTCCTGTTTAAGTTCCATTTTAAAGAATCTTCTTTTCTTATGAATGGTCTGTTTTTGATTCAGTGGAAAACTTGGGCTTCTCAGCCCTTTCTCTCTCCTGTTAAATTTTCACTTTTATGAAGAGATCGGATCTCGCCCTCTGGAAATGGAGCGGGAGGAGACCCAGGAGCTCTGGCCCTCCCTGCAGCCCCGCGTGGTGCTCCCTGTGCAGCCGGTCCCCCTGTTCAGTGGAGAGGACAATTAATCTCCCACTACACAGAAGTGGTGCCTGAATGCACTAAGATGAAAATGTTTGTGTACAGGGTGGTCTATTTAAAACAGTTCCCATATGATGCAATGCAGCTTGACAAGGAAACTCTTTCAGATGACTCACCATTTCACAATAACAATTAGCATTTGAGAATCTTGCATAGAACACCCAGCAGAAGAATATTTTATTGATTTCTTAAGAGTTTCCACACGCTGACTGGGGCTTCAATCAAGACAACCTATTAAAGACTGATGTCCAGTTTCATTTGTATGAGTTCGCAGTAAGGGAGATCAAGTTTAACAGAGCAAGAGAGAAGGACTTAGGAAATGCAGACTTCAAATTCAGATAAGCCATCAGTGGGACCTAGTTTTTCAAAAAACCAATAAAATGTCTGGATGCATTAATGAAGGCATAATATCTCAAACGAAGGAGGTGATAATCAATCCCATTGTATTCTTTGATGGTCAGGCTATATTTGGAGTATTTTTTAAGTTACAGGCAATGAATTTTAAAATAACCAGAAAGCATCCAAGGAAGACAATCTAAATAATGAAGACTCTGAAAACTAGACTCTCTAGAAGAACAGGGTTCTGCGTTAGAATTGGGTTGCAGTCCTAGCAGTCCCTTACCAGCTATGAGCTTAGGCAAGTTACTTAATCTTGCCCCAATATCCTCATCCACAAAAAAGATGATAATAATTTTTAAAAACCCATACCATGGGTCTATTCTGAGGATTAAATAATTCATACATAGTTAGTGGCAGAGTGCCTGGCACATAGCATGCTCAATAAATATTAGATATTGTTATTAATGTTTACAACAAAAATAGTGATTATGATACCACCTTATGGTGGTGTAGCGTTTTCAGTTTATAAAGTGACTTTATATCATTATGTTTTCTAATGTTCATGTTTAATATGATTTGGTCATTACTATCCTCATTTTTGGAGGAAGAGAACTTTGGGGTCATCTGCCCTGAGAGGGCCTTTCCTTCCTGTTCAGCTGGCTGGGCACCAGCCTCCTATGCCACCTCCAGGCAGTCCTCACAGCCTGGGGCGCCTCTGGCCCCCAGCAGCTGACCCTCCTCCTGAGGAGGGGCCAGCCCTGGAGGGAGGACCCCTGACAATGAATTTGGCCATCTTTGTGATTACAAAGTTTCCAGTCAGCCTTGCCATTCAAATCTCATCGGTCCATCTATGCAAAAACAAAACAAAACAAAACAAAAAGTTGTGTGTATGTGTATGTGTATGCACACACACATCCATGTTCGAAAGAAAATACACCGCAAGGTTAACACTGGTACTCTCTACGTAATGGATTATAGGTATTTTTAAATCTTTCTTTCTCAGGTGTATTTTCTAATTTAAATTTTTTTTTTCACTGTGGATTTGTATTGCCTGGGAATAAAGAACTAAGAAGTGCTTCACAACAGCATGGGGCTGTTGTGACCGGTTCATTGTAACTAACGTTAGAAAGGCCCACAGTTTATAAAAGATGATGAATGGGCAGAACCTGCTAGCATCCATCCAATATCCATTCTGTCCTTCTCCCTAACCACGGTGATTTTGACAGAGCAGCACTGGGCCGAAAAATTACACACCTTCATTTGTAGCCAGGGGTGGTCACACAGCCCAGTCCTAATGGATGAGATGAGAGCAGAAGTTGCTGAGTGAGAATTTAACTTTATTCTTTTGTTTTTGTTATGATTTTCTTCTATCATATACTTGCAGCAATAGGAAGACTTTATTGTTGTTATTGTTTTGTTGTTGTTGTTTTTGAGATGGAGTCTTGCTCTGTCACCCAGGTTGGAGTGCAGTGGTACAATCTCTGCTCACTGCAACCTCCACCACCCGTGTTCAAGCAATTGTCCTGCCTCAGCCTCCCAAGTAGCTGGGATTACAGGCGCCCACCACCACGCCCAGCTAACTTTTTGTATTTTTAGTAGCGACGGGGTTTCGCCTTGTTGGCCAGGCTGGTCTCAAACTCCTGACCTCAAGTGATCTGCCCATCTTGGCCTCCCAAAGTGCTGAGATTACAGGCGTGAGCCACCACACCTGGCCCAGCAGTAGGAAGACTTTGTATGAAGCATGAATTGCAGCATTTTTTTCTACCTAAGAAAACGTTACAGCCCAGGCACGGTGGCTCACGCCTGTAATCCCAACACTCTGGGAGGCCGAGGCAGGCGAATCGCCTGAGGTCAGGAGTTTGAGACAAGCCTGGCCAACATGGTGAAACCCCGTCTCTATTAAAAATACAAAATTAGCCTGGCATAGTGGTGCATGCCTGTAATCCCAGCTACTCAGGAGGCTGAGGCAGGAGAATCAGTTGAACCGGGCAGGCAGAGGTTGCACTGAGCCGAGATTGTGCCATTGCACTCCAGCCTGGGCAACAAGAGTGAAAGTCTGTCTCAAAAGAAAAAAAAAAAAGAAAAGAGAGAGAGAGAAAAGAAAGAAGAAAGAGAGGAGAGAAAAAGAAGAAAGAGAAAGAAAGAGAAAAGAGAAGAGAAGAAAAGAGAAAAGAAAAGATTATTGCAGAACTGAAGATCGTGCAAACCAGGTGGGAAACACCTGGGACAGCATGTGAGCAGGATCCTTAAGAAGGTGCAACTCCCCTTTGCACTCCTCACAAAAATGTGGGGTTGTGGTTAGATTCCAAATTTGGAGGTCTTTTCAATTGATCTAGACCAAGCAATAGAAGTAGACCAAGGAAAGGGAGGCAAGCGAGGTGTGAGTTTTTTCCTCTCCTAAGTTTGGTAATTCTGAATGTCACAAAGGTCCTTTGTTTAAGAATCCTGCATGTTCCAAGCAATTCCTGGAATTTCTTAAATGGCTTCCATTTTCCTGGAGGAGAAGCTCATAATGGTCTGCTTGGCTCTCTGCCTTTATAGCCTCTACTGGAGCCACTTAACCCGCAATTTGTAGGTTCAGCTGTACCCCCAGGCCTAAGGCCACCCCTGTCTCCAGGCGAGGGAAGATAAGTTCAACCCAGCCTACCCTGCCTCTGTCCTCCCTGGTCACCTGGCTCATCTATAAAAAGCAAAGACTCCCCCTTAATGTCTGGCAGAAATGCACATTTACTCCTGGGTAGAAGTTAAAAAAAAAAAAAGATGTATTTGTTTTTTTTAAATCTGCTTGGAAATATAAACAACGGTGAAATCTTATAAAATAAAGTGTTCCAAAAACACTTGCCCAAGTATCAGCACTCCTAGGTGGTCAAGCCGTTTAATGCGTGGGGACCTTCTGCTTCCAAGTGGTCACAGGAGGCTTAGGGGATCCTTTAGGGTTTATTCTAATTTTCCAGGAAACATCCCATTTAAAGGGAGAAAAAAAAACACTTACAAAATTTCCCATGAAGCCTCCACTATACGACCCTTAACAGAGAGGCTCTTCCTTTAAAAAGCTTGCAAATTTTCATACTATCCCATTTTTATTCACACTGGTCAAAACTGTGCTATTTTTTAACTTAAGGAAAGTAATTTGATGAAATTTAACAGCCCTAATGAACTAAGCGGAAGAAAATGCAGAAGGCTTTAACAACAGCAAACCTATTGAAACAAAAGACCCTATACATTGTTCTACTGACAGACTTACTAGCAGAGCAAACCAGATGTAGGTTGCCAAGGGAAGTTCAGCTTGTAAATTCTAAGAAAAGAGTATACTGCCAGGCTCTGCTGGGCTCTGTTATTTCTTCATTAAAATGCACTGTCAATCAGGTTGAAAAGAAATGTCTAATTAACACCATAGGGCACCAAAAATTTAGCGTCAGAAACTCAGCTGCTATCCCTTTTTACAACTGTATCTCTCTGAGCAACTCCAGTCCTCTTTCCACCCTTTCCCCACGCCATTGCCCCTCCCCCATATCCTACTTGCTTATGATTAAAAGCATCAGAGAAATTGCAAAATGCATTGCATTACACAATTCCTTCTTTATAGCTGTGAACCCGCTAGAACTAAAGTTTCCAGCAACTTCATTTCTTTTTATGCCCTGTATCCATGCAAGGACCCAAAGACAATGGAACATAATGAAAACCAACAGGTTCCATCCTGAGGTCTCCCCTTTCAAGATGTGGAAGAAGGAGGAGAGGTCTAACCTGGAGTAGCCTAGTCCAGGCTCCCCGACTCCCCAACCTGTTTGACTTTGGGGATGTCCCTTCATGCTGATGAGCCTCAGGTTTACCACTCAGAAAACAGGTAAGGATGAAGGGCTCAGCCGCCTACTTCAAGGATCCATTGAGGCAGGGTGTGTGAAAGGGCTTCGTAATATTTAATGCACCATTATTATGACTCCAGTCTCAGAAGGGCTGGGTGGAGTCCATATATTTTTTTTGTTAATAGGAGGCTGACTGCGTTCTGGTGCTTCTTGAAGGGTCATGGTCCCCAAGATCTCCCCAGGTCATAGTGCCTGACTGGAAGCTGAGGATGAACCCAGGGATTTGGGTTTGGGAACATTCTAGAAGGGAATACAAGGTATTAGAGACTCTAAGGCTTAGAGCAGAATCCTTCCCCACTCCCTTGCCGTCCGGGCACCAAATACTGTTGATTTCTCCATTTTGATGCCTTCTCCACCTCCATACACTCTTTCCACTCTCATCACTTCTAGAGAAACACACTGGCACTCCTGCGATGGGATTTGTGATTGATCTTTACGCTACCCTCTCCCTTTTAGTCCCTTCTGCACATGGCTACCAGATTAGTCCTGGTTAAACCCCATTTAGCATATGTCAGGCTCACCGTTTGGAGATTTCAGCGGTTCCATCATGTTCATATACAAAGTCCCTCTTTCTTCACTGGGCATTTTAGGTCCCACAGTGATGCACTGTCTGCTTTGCTGACTCACTCTCTTCTCTTCCGTTTTAAGTCTACCTGGTCATTTGAAAGTCTCTTTTTCCCTAAGTGTATGTCTCATAGCCTCTTTTATTTCTTGAAATATATTTCTTCAAATATATTCCAACTGGTCATTGTGCATTCTGTGCATGGACATTCTTTTTTTAATTATTATTTCAATAGGTTTTTGGGGAACAGGTGGTGTTTGGTTACATGAATAAGTTACTAAGTGGAGATTTCTGAGATTTTGGTGCACGCATCACCCACGCCGTGTATACTGTACCCAATGTGTAGTATTTTATCCCTCACCCCTCTCCTTTCCCCCGAGTCCCCGAAGTCCACTGTATCATTCTTATGCCTTTGCATCCTCATAGCTTAGCTCCCAATTATGAGTAAGAACATAACGATGTTTGGTTTTCCATTCCTGAGTTACTTCACTTAAAATAATGATCTCCAATTCCATTCAGGTTGCTGCAAATGCCAATATTTCGTTCCTTTTTATGGCTCAGTAGTCTTCCACGGTGTATATATACACCACATTTTCTTCATCTACTCGTTGATTGATGGGCATTTGGGCTGGTTCTATATTTTTGCAATTGCTAATTGTGCCGCTATAAACATGAGTATGCAAGTATCTTTTTTGTAAAATGACTTCTTTTCCTCTGGGTAGATACCCGGTAGTGGGATTGCTGGATCAAATGGTAGATCTACTTTTAGTTCTTTAAGGAATCTTCACAGTGTTTACCACAGTGGTTGAATTAGTTTACCTTCCCATCAGCTGTGTAGAAGTGTTCCCTTTTCACCACATCCATGCCAACATCTATTATTTTTCAATTTTTTGATTATGGCCATTCTTGCAAGAGTAAGGTGATATCGCATTGTGGTTTTGATTTGTATTTCCCTGATCATTAGCGATGTTGAGCATTTCGTCATATGTTTGGTGACCATTTGTATATCTTCTTTTAAGAATTGTCTATTATGTCCTTAGCCCACTTTTTGATGAGATTGTTTTCTCTTGCTGATTTGAGTTCCTTATAGATTCTGGATATTAGTTCTTTGTCGGATGTATAGATTGGAAAGATTTTCTCCCACTCTGTGGGTTGTTTACTCTGGTGATTATTTCTTTTGCTGTGCAGAAACTTTTTAGTTTAATTAAGTCCTATCTATTTATCTTTGCTTTAGTTGCATTTGCTTTTGGGTTCTTGGTCATGAAGTCTTTGCCTAAGCCAATGTCTAGAAGGGGTTTTTCAATCTTATCTCTTAGAATTTTTATGATTTTGGGCCTTAGATTTAAGTCTTCAATCCATCTTGAGTTGGTTTTTGTATAAGGTGAGAGATGAGGATCCAGTTTAATTCTTCTGTGTGTGATTGGCCAATTATCCCAACACCATTTGTTGAATAGGGTATCCTTTCCCCACTTTATGATTTTGTTTGCTTTTTTGAAGACCAGTTGACTGTAAGTATTTGGCATTATTTCTGCGTTATCCATTCTGTTCTGTTGGTCTAGATGCCTGTTTCTATACCAGTACCATACTGTTTGGGCAACAATGTCCTTGTAGTATAGTTTGAAATCAGGTAATGTGATTTCTCCAGATTTGCTCTTTTTTCTTAGTCTTTGCTTTGGCTATGCGGGCTTTTTTCTGGTTCCATATGAATTTTAGGATTGTTTTTTCTAGTTCTGTGAAGAATGATGGTGTTATTTTGATGGGAATTGCATTGAATTTGTAGATTGCTTTTGGCAGTATGGCCATTTTTACAATATTGAGTCTACACATCCATGAGCATGGGATGTGTTTCCATTTATTTGTGTCATCTATTATTTCTCTCAGTAGTGTTTTGTAGTTTTCCTTGTAGAGGTCTTTCACTTCCTTGGTTAATTATATTCCTAAGTATTTTATTTATTTATTTATTTATTTATTTATTTATTTATTTATTTATTTATTTGCAGCTGTTGTAAAAGAAGTTGAGTTCTTGATATGATTCTCAGCTTGGTGGCTGTTGGTGTAAGCAGGGCTACTGATCTGTGTACAGTAATTTTGTATCCTGGAACTTTGCTTAGTTCTTTTGCCAGTTCTAGGAGCTTTTTGGATGAGTCTTTATGATTTTCTAGGTATACGATCATGTCATCAGCAAACAATGACTGTTTGACTCCTCTTTACCTATCTGGATGCCCTTTATTTATTTCTGTTGTCTGATTGCTGTGGCTAGGACTTCCAGTACTATGTTGAATAGAAGTGGTGAAAGTCGGCATCCTTGTCATGTTCCAGTCCTCAGCGGGAATGCTTTCAACTTTTCCCCATTCAGTATAATGTTGGCTGTGGGTTTGTAATAGATGGCTTTTATTACCTTAAGGTGTGTCCTTTCTATGCCTATTTTGCCGAGAGTTTTAATCGTAAAGGGATGCTGGATTTTTAAAATGCCTTTTTCTGTGTCTGTTAAGATGATCAAGTGATTTTTGTTTTTAATTTTGTTTATGTGTTGTATCAGATTTATTGACTTGTGGATGTTAAACCATCCCTGCATCTCTGGTATGAAATCCACTTGATCATGGTGGATGCTTTTTTGATATACTGTTGGATTTGGTTAGCTAGTATTTTGTTGAGGATTTTGCATCTATGTTCATCTGGTCCTGGACTTTTCTTTGTTGATAACTTTTTAATTACCATTTTAATCTTGCTGCTTGTTATTGGTCTGTTCAGAGTTTCTATTTATTCCTGGTTTAATCTAGGAGGGTTGTTTATTTCCAGGAATTTATCTATCTCCTCTAGGTTTTCTAGTTTATGTGCAAAAAGGAGTTCATAGTAGCCTTGGTCTTTTGTATTTCTGTGGTATTGGTTGTAGTATCTCCCGTTTTGTTTCTAATTCAACTTACTTGGATCATCCCTCTTCTTTTCTTGGTTAATCTTGCTAATGGTATATCAATTTTATTTATCTTTTCAAAGAACCAGCTTTCTGTTTTATTTATCTTTCGTGTTTTTCTTTGTTTTCAATTCCATTTAGTTCTGCTGTGATCTTGGTTATTTCTTTTCTGCTGGGTTTCATTTGGTTTGTTCTTGTTTCTCTAGCTCCTTGAGGTGTGACCTTAGACTGTCTGTTTGTGCTCTTTCAGACTTTTTGATGTAGGCATTTAATGCTATGAGCTTTCCTCTTAGCACCACCTCTGCTGTATCCCAGAGGTTTTGATAGGTTGTGTCACTATTATCATTCAGTTCAAATAATTTTTTAATTTCTGTCTAAATTTCATTCTTGACCCAGTGATCATTTAGGAGGAGCAGGTTATTTAATTCCCATGTATTTGCATGGTTTTGAGGGTTCCTTTTGGAGTTGATTTCCAATTCTATTCCACTGTGGTCTGACAGAGTACTTGCTATAATTTCGATTTTCTTAAGCTTACTGAGACTTGTTTTGTGGTCTATCATATGGTCTAAAATTTTGGAGAATATTCCATGTGCCAATGAATAGAATGCATATTCTGCAGTTGTTGGGTAGAATGTTCTGTAAATATCTCTTAAGTCCATTTGTTCCAGTTCAAGTCCATTATTTCCTTGTTGACTGTCTTTCTGTCGTGATGACCTGTCTAGTGCTGTCAGTGGGGTATTACATTCAATGTTAATATTGAGATGTGGGTTACTATTCTATTCATTGTGCTATTTATTGCCTGAATACCTTGTGGGGTTTTTTTTCATAGTATTGTTGTTTTATAGGTCCTGTGATATTTATGCTTTAAGGAGATTCTATTTTGGTGTATTTTGAGGATTTGTTTCAAGATTTAGAGCTCCTTTTAGCAGTTCTTGTAGTGCTGGCTTAGTAGTGGTGAATTCTCTCAGCATTTGTTTGTCTGAAAAAGACTATCTTTTCTCCATTTCTGAAGCTTAATTTCACTGAATACAAAATTCTTGACTGATAATTGTTTTGTTTAAGGAGGCTAAAGATAGGACCCCAATACTGTCTAGCTTGTAGGGTTTCTGCTGAGAAATCTGCTGTTAACCTGGTAGGTTTTCCTTTATAGGTTACCTGATTTTGTTTGCCTCCTAGCTCTTAAGATTCTTTCCTTTGTCTTGACTTTAGATAACCTGATGACTATGTGCCTAGGCAATGATCGTTTTGCAATGAATTTCCCAGGTGTTCTTTGAGCTTCTTGTATTTGGATGTCTAGATCTCTAGCAAGGCCAGGGAAGCTTTCCTCGATTATTCCCTCACATATGTTTTCCAAACTTTTAGATTTCTCTTCTTCCTTGGGAATATCAATTATTCTTAGGATTGGTCACTAAACATAATCCCTAATTTCTTGCAGGCTTTGTTGATTTTTTAAAAAATTTATTTTTCTTTGTCTTTGTCAGCTTGGGTTAACTCAAAAGCCTTGTTCTTTAGCTCTGAAGTTCTTTCTTCTACTTCTTTGATTCTATTGCTGAGACTTTCCAGTGCATTTTACAATTCTCTGTGTACTCCATTTCTAGGAGTTGTGATTGTGTTTTATGTATGCTATCTATTTCACTGAAGATTTTTTCATTCATATCCTGTATCATTTTTTAAATTATTATTTCTTTAAGTTGGACTTCTCCTTTCTCTGGTGCCTCCTTGATTGGCTTAACAGTCAACCTTCTGAATTCTTTTTCTGGCAATTCTGAAATTTTGTCTTGGTTTGGATTCATTGCTGGTGAGCTAGTGTGATCTTTTGGGGATGTTAAGGAATCTTGTTTTGTCATATTACCAGAATTGTTTCTCCGGTTCCTTCTCATTTGAATAGACTGTTTCAGAGGGAAGATCTGGGGCTCAAGGGCTGCTTTTCAGATTCTTTAGTCCCATAGGGTGCTCCTTTGGTGTGGTACTCTCCGCCTTCCCCTAGCGATGGCACTTCCTGAGAGCCAAACTGCAGTGATTGTTATTTCTCTTCTGGATCTAGCAACCCAATGGCACTACCAGGCTCCCGGCTGGTACAGGAGAATGGACAGACCTGATCCATCTTCAGGCCTGTCAGCCATGGATACCAGCACCTGCTCTGGTGGAGGTAGCAGGGGAGCCAAGTGGACTCTGTCAGAGTCCTTGGTTGTATTTTTGTTAAGTGCCCTGGTTTTGTGTTGGTTGGCCCCCAGCCAGGAGGTGGCGCTTTCAAGAGTGCATCAGCTGTGGTTGTATAGGGAGGATACAAGCTTGCCTTAGGGTCAGGCAGTGGGCAGGGCCATAGAGCTCCCAAGGGATTATGTCCTTTGCCTTCCGCTGCCAGGGCAGGTAGAGAAAGACCATCAGGTGGGGGCAGGGTTAGGTCCGTGTGAGCTGAGACTCTCTGGGCAGAGCTTGCTGCAGCTGCTGTGGGGGATGGGGGCGTGATTCCCAGGCCAATGGAGTTATGTTTCCAGAGGGATTATGGCTGCCTCTGCTGCCTCATACAGGTCGCCGGGGAAGTGGGGGAAAGCCGGCAGCCGCAGGCCTCACCCCGCTCCCCTGTGCATGGACATTCTGTTTGGTGTCTTTGTTCTCCTGGTTCTGCTGTTTGTTGCTTTGCTGGTGCTCACTCACAATACCTTGTTTTCTCACGTGCTCCGTGACTGCTTTCATCGTGATTCATGCTCGCCGTAATATGATCTGAAGGAATTACTTGAGGCCTGGGTTTAAGGTCATTCTCCCAGAGAAGATTTTAGTTTGCACCACCATGGATCTCAGACACTATCAACTCTGGTTCCCTTGGAAGTAAGTTCTTGGCTTGAGGTTTATCAAGCTACATGGACAGTGTAAACTGGGGCCTCATTTCTTCATAAGTGAAGAACTGCAACCTCTGCTTCCCGAGTTCAAGCGATTCATATGGGCCTGCCCTGTGGTTACGAATTTCAGGCACTTTTTATTTTTTCCTGTGTAAAAGCCAAAAGAGGACAAATTTTCTTCCAATGTCCCTTTGAGGGTCGTATCTTTGTCTAGGTCACACATTGAAGGTGTGTTTATACAGGACTTAGGTTTATGGTGGGAGAGATCCCCAATCTGACTTCTCTTCTCCCCTGTCACCCTGTGCAACCCTTTAAAACCAACGGCCAGGCGCAGTGGCTCATGCCTGTAATCCCAGCACTTTGTGGGGGCTGAGGCAGGCAGATAGCTTGAGCCCAGGAGTTCGAGACCAGCCTGGGCAAAAGAGTGAAACCTCGTCTCTACAAAAAATACAAAAATTAGACAGGTGTGGTGATGCACATCTATAGTCCAAGCTACTTGGGAGGCTGAGGCAGGAGAATCTCTTGAGCCCAGGAAGTCGAGGCTGCAATGAGCTGTGATTGTGCCAATGTACTCCAGTCTAGGCAACAGAGCAAGACAAAAAACCAGCTCCACAGGCAATCAGGGAGGGACAAAGGCCCACAGAGCAGCAGCTGGCTTCAGTGCTCATCACTGAATTCATGATTTAAAAAAAATTTTTTAGTACCCAATAGATGTACATATTTTGAGGATACATGTGACAATTTAAAACACTCATACAATTTGTAAAGAGCAAATCCATGTAATTAGGATATCCATCACCTTAAATATTTGTCTTTTCTGGGAGCTGGAAACATTCGAGTTATTCTCTTCTAGCTACTTTGAAATATACACTAGATTATGGTAAACTATAGTCACCATCCTGATCTAGCAAACACTAGGTCTTATTTCTCCTGTCAAACTGTATGTTTGTACCCATTAATTAACCTTCATTCACCACCACTGCCTCTTCCTGGCCTCTGGTAACCACCAATCTACTCTATGAGAGTATACTGAATAGGCACTCTATGAGATCCACTTTCTTTTCTTTTCTTTTTTTTTTTTTTTGAGACAGAGTCTTACTCTGTGGCCCAGGCTGGAGTGCAGTGGTGTGATCTTGGCTCACTGCAACCTCTGCCTCCTGGCTCAAGCGATTCTCCTGCCTCAGCCTCCCAAGTAGCTGGGATTATAGCCGTGAGCCACCATGCCCAGCTAATTTTTGTATTTTTAGTAGAGACGGGGTTTCACCATGTTGGCCAGGCTGGTCTCAAACTCCTGACCTCAGGTGATTCACCTGCCTCGGCCTCCCAAAGTGCTGGGATTATGGGCACGAGCCACCATGCCTGGCCAAGACCCACTTTCTTAGCACCCACATGTGAGTGAGAACATGTGGCATTTGCCATTCTGTGCCTGACTTATTTCATTTAACATAATGACCTCCAGTTCCATCCATGTTGCTGCAAATAACAGTATTTTATTCTTTTCTATGGCAGAATAATATTCCATATTGTATATATACCACATTTTCTTTATCCATGTATCTGTTGGTGGACACTTAGGTGGATTCCACATCTTGGGTTTCGTGAATAGTGCTGCAGTAAACATTGGGGTGCAGGTATCCCTTTGATGCATGATTCCCTTTCCTTTGGGTAGATACTCAGCAGTGGGATTGCTGGATCATATGGTAGTTCTAGTTTTAGTTTTTTGAGAAACCTCCATACTGTTTTTCATAATGGCTGTACTATCTTATATTCCCACCAACAGGGTACAAAGGTTCTCCTTTCTCTATATCCTCACCAGCATCTGTTATTCCCTGCCTTTTTGATAAAAGCCATTTTAACGGAGGTAAGGTGATCCCTCATTGTGGGTTTGACTTGCATTTTCTGATGATTAGTAATATTGAGCATTTTTCATATACTTGCTGTCTATTTGTATGTCTTATTTTAAGAAATGCCTATCCAGATCTTTTGCCCATTTAATAAATCAGGTTTTTGTTTTGTTTTTTTTTTTTGCTATTGAGTTGTTTGAACTGCTTATATACTCTGGTGATTAATACCTTGTCAGATGGATTGTTTGCAAATATTTTCTGCCATTCTATGGGTTGTCTCTTCACTTTCTTGATTGTTTCATTTCCTGTGCAGGAGACTTTTAGCTTGCTATACTCCCGTTTTTCTATTTTTGCTTTGGTTGCCTATGCTTCTGAGGTCTTACACAAAAAAATCTTTGCCCAGACCAAAGTCCTGTAACATTTCCCTAAGGTTTTCTTGTAGTAGTTTCATAGTTTCAAGTCTGAGATTTAAATCTTTAATTCATTTTGATTTGATTTTTGTATATGGTGAGAAATAAGGATCTAGTTTCATTCTTCTACATATGAATATCCAATTTCCTCAGCACCATTTAAGAGACTGTCCTTTCCCATTGTATGTTCTCAGTAACTTGGTTGAAAATGAGTTTGCTGTAAGTGCATGGATTTATCTCTGGGTTCTCTATTCAGTTCCACTGGTCTATGTGTCTGTTTCTTATGCCAATACCATGCTGTTTTGGTTATTATAGCTTTGTAGTACGTTTTGAAGTCAGGTAGTGTGATGCTTCCTTTGTTCTTTTTGCCCAGGATTGCTTTGGCTATTCAGGATCTTTTGTGGTTTTTTATAAATTTTAGGACTGTTTCTTCTATTTCTGTGAAGAATGTCATTGGCATTTTGATAGGAATTACATTGAATCTGTACATTGCTTTGGGTAGAATTGTCAATATTAATTCTTCTGATCCATGAGCATGGATGTCTTTCCATTTGTTTGTGTCCTCTCCAATTTCTTTCATCAGTTTTTGTCATTTTCCTTATAGAGAAATTTCACCTCCTTGGTTAAAGTTATTCCTAATGTGTGTGTGTGTCTATTATAAATGGGATTATCTTCTTGATCTCTCTGTCATATTGTTTGCTATTGGTGTATATAAATGCTACTGATTTTTTTTTTTTTTAGACAGAGTCTGTCTCTGTTGCCGGGCAGATCGTGCAGTGGCATGATCTAGGCTCACTGCAACCTACGCTTCCCCAGTTCAAGTGATTCTCCTGCCTCAGCCTCCTGAGTAGCTGGGACTACAGGCCCACTGCCACCACGCCCAGCTAATTTTAGTATTTTTTAAGTAGAGATGGGGTTTCACCATGTTGGCAAGGATGGTATTGATCTCCTGACCTCATGATCCATCTGCCTCAGCCTCCCAAAGTGCTGGGGTTACAGGCGTGAGCCATCGCACCCGGCCTCAATGATCTTTTTAATGTGTTGTTGAATTCAGTTTACTAGTATTTTGTTGAGGATTTCCCAACCATGTTCATCAGTGATATTGGCTTGTAGTTTTCTTTTTTGGTCTGGTTTTGGTATCAGGGTAATGTTGGCCTCACAGTGTGAGTTTGCAGTTATTCCCTCCTCCCAATTTTTTTTTTTTAAGAGTTTGGTTAGAGTTGGTATTAGTTCTTTAAATGCTTGGTAGAATTCAGCACTAAAGTCGTCAGGTCCTGGGCTTTTCTTTGATGAGAGACATTTTATTATGGCTTTGATCTCCTGACTCATTATTAGTTTGTGGAGGTTTTCTATTTCTTCATTGTTCAATTTTGGTAAGTTGTATGTATCCAGGAATTTATCCATTTTTCTAAGTTCTCTAGAATTTTTAAAAATTTGTGGGCATGTAGTTGTTCATAACAGTCCCTAATGACTCTATTTCTGTGGTCTCAGTTGTGTCTCCTTTGTTTCTAATTTCATTTGGGTCTTCTCTCTTTTTTTCTTAATCTAGCTAAAGGTTTGTTGATTTTGTTTATTTTTTCAAAAAAAACAACTTTTCATTTTATTGATCTTTTCTATTTTTAAGTCTCAGTTTCATATATTTCTGCTCTGATCTTTATTATTTATTTCCTTCTACTAATTTAGGGTTTGGTTTTTTCTTTTTTTCTAGTTCCTTATGGCACATTTAAGGTTGTTTATTTAAAGTCTACTTTTTTGATATAGATGTCTATTGCTATAAACTGCCCTCTTAGTGCTGCTTTTGCTATATTCAATAGATTTGGTATGTTGTATTTCCTTTGTGATGTAGTTCAATAAATTTTTTAATTTTCTTCTTTATTTCTTTACTCATCCATGTGTTGTTCAAGAGCATGTTGTTTAGTTTCCATGTGTTTTGTGGTTTTCAAAGTTCCTCTTGCTACTGATTTCTAGTTTTATTCCATTTTTGTTAGAAAAGACACTTCATATGATTTGTATTTTTAAAAAATCTGTTGAGACTTGTCATGTGGCCTAAGATACTGTCTGTTCTGGAGAATGTTCCATGTCCTGATGAAAATAATGTGTATTCTGCAGCATTTGGGTGAAATCGTCTGTAAATGTCGCTTAGGCCTATTTGGTCTGCTATGTAGTTTAACTCTGATGCTCGAATTCATGCTTTTAAGTACTTTTGTGGAAATTGAGGATTTCCCTCACTTTTTGAAAATTTAACTACACTTTAATGTCTTTTAAAAATAAGCATTTTTAGGGATTTTGTAGAGGAATGATTTTCAGGACATCTAGTCTACCTTATTGCTATTACTTCTGTACAAGATTTCTTGGATCATCCAAGTAATCTTTTTGTTTTGCAAGCCTGCCATACACATTGCAGCTTCCTCACCATAGCTCATTATGTCTTGTCTCTTTGGAATGCCATAACCATGTTCATTCATTCTCACCTGGAAGCTTGTCTAAGCATTGTCGTTTTGTTTTTGTTTTTTTTTGTTTGTTTGTTTGTTTGTTTTTGAGATGGAGTTTCACTCTTGTTGCCCAGGTTGGAGTGCAATGGCACGATCTCGACTCACCACAACCTCCACCTCCTGGTTTCAAGCGATTCTCCTGCCTCAGCCTCCCGAGTAGCTGGGATTACAGGCATGTGCCACCACACCCAGCTAATTTTGTATTTTTAGTAGAGACAGGGTTTCTCCATGTTGGTCAGGCTGGTCTCGAACTCCCAAACTCAGGTGATCCGCCCACCTCGGCCTCCCAGAGTGCTGCGATTACAGGCATGAGCTACCGTGCCCAGCTAGCATTGTTCTTTTTTAAGGGCTAGATCAAGTCCTGCTTCCTCCATAAAGTCTTTCCCTACAACTTTAGGTTTCTATAGGAATTCCTGTTATACTTTGTGTAACCCAGTTATCACTTACCTGTGCTGTAATGCTGCTTATAATTTTCTTTAGTCACTACCAGTTTTGAGGGCTTCCTACATGTCAAGCACAGAGTCAAGTACTTTTCATGTATTATACCATTTAACCTTATAAAAACCCTGACAGGTGACTCCAGCCAGCACCCAATTTTTTAAATGAGAAAATCCTAGTGTCAGAGAAGTTAAGGAACTTTCCCAAGATCATATAGCTAGTAAATTTTTTTTTTTTTGAGACGGAGTCTTGCTCTGTCGCCCAGGCTGGAGTGCAGTGGCACAATCTCGGCTCACTGCAAGCTCCGCCTCCCGGGTTCACGCCATTCTCCTGCCTCAGCCTCTCCGAGTAGCTGGGACTACAGGCGCCGGCCACCACGCCCGACTAATTTTTTGTATTTTTAATAGAGACGGGGTTTCACCGTGGTCTCGATCTCCTGACCTCGTGATCCGCCCGCCTCGGCCTCCCAAAGTGCTGGGATTACAAGCGTGAGCCACCGCGCCCGGCCATAGCTAGTAAATTAATGGAGGCCAGATTCATATCCAGGACCACTGGATTTCAAATTTCATTCTAATACCCACTAAACAAAACCACATTACACAAAACTAAACGTGTAAGTTTCACATTAAGTTTTCACAGTTATATAGTTTGTTCTCTAAGGGTAGAAAAAATATCTCACACATATTCTCTGCATCCAACACAAAGTTATTTTCTCAACAAATATCAATTACTTGTTTATTAATCCGACATGTATGAAACCATCTACTGTGTGACAGACAGCATGCTAGACTTCGTGTTGCAGAAAATAAGCAGACAAAATCTCTGACCTTGAAGAGTTCAAAAGCCAATAGAGTAGTCCTCCTTACCTGCGGGAGATACATTCCAAGACCCCCAGAGGATGCCTGAAACCACAGATAGTACCAAATGCTATATATACTGGTTTTTTGGTCTGATAACCAAGAGGACTACCAAGTAACTAGCAGTCAGGTAGCATATGCTGAGTAGATATGCTGGATAAAGAAATGATTCACGTCCTGGGTGGGATGGAGCAGAAAGGGGCAAGATTTCATCATGCTACTCAGAACAGTGCAAAATTTAAAACTTATGAGTTCTTTATTTATGGAATTTTCCATTTAATATTTTCAGACCACTGTTGACCACAAGTAACTGAAACTATGGAAAGCAAAAGCATGGATAAGAGGAGACAACTGTAATAGGACTTCCAATTCCACCAAGATGAAGTAGCTCCTTTTCCCCCAGGTCCTCCCCTTTACAATTAAAACCCATGGACATAACACAACAAAATAAAAAAATGCTGACAAAAGAAATCAACCTATATACCTATAATCAACCTATAATAAATGAACTATATAAATGGAGAGACATACTGATTCATGAATTAGAAGATTCAGTGTAGTAAGCATGTCATTTCTTCCCAAATTGATCTACAGATGTAATGAAATTCCTATCAAAATCCCAACAAGGTTTTTTTATAGACAAAGGTAAGTTTATTGTAAAACTTATATGAAAAAAGCACAGGCCCAAGAATAGCTAAAACAATTTGGATGAAGAAGAAGAAAGTGGGAGAAATCACTCTATTTGATTTGTTAATTCAATTTCATTAAAACTATTATCAAGTTGGGGAGAAATGACATCTTTACTATACTGAATCTTCCAATTCACAAGTACAGTATGTCTCTCCATTTATTTAGTTCTTCTTTGATTTCTTTCATCAGCATTTTGTAATTTTCAACATACAAATTCTATTCATGTTTTATTAAGTGTATATTCTAGGCATTTCATTTTATTTGGAGCAGTTAATTATAAGTAACATTGTGTTTTAAATTTTGCTTTCCATATGTTCATCATTAATATGCAAAATGTGATTGACATTTGTGTATTACTCTTGAATCCAGCAACCTTGCTGAACTCACTTACCAGTTCTAGGAGCTCTTTTTTGGAGATACCTTGGGGTTTTCTGTGTAAACAATCTTGCCATCTGAAAATAGGGACTGTTTTATTTTTTCCTTAAGGCTTACAATAATAGCTGTAGTCATTAGACCATGTTATTTTGGCAGAGGCATGGATGCAAAGATGACTGGAGCAGAATAGAGAACCCAGAAATAGAGCGACAAAAAAATGCTCATCTGATTTTTTACACAATTTCAACAAATGGTGCTGGAGCAACTGGACATTGACCTAAACCACATAAATTACACCAAAAACATAGCTCAAAATGGATGAGGGACTTTAAAACTATAAAACAGTCACTCTAGAAAAAAGGTTGGGCTGGATGCAGTGGCTCATACCTGTAATCCCAGCACTTGCAGGCCTAGGCAGGAGGATCACTTGACCCCAGGAGTTCAAGACTAGCCTGGGAAGCATGGTGAAATCCATGGTCTCTACTAAAAATACAATAAATTAGATGGGCATGGTGGTGCATGCCTATAGTCTTAGCTACTCGGGAGGCTGAGGTAAGAGGATCACCTGATCCCAGCGAGGTCAAAGCTGCGGTGAGCCATGATCACACCACTGCACTTCAGCCTAGGTGACAGAGTGAGACCCTGTCTCAAAAAAAAAAAAACAAAAAAGAAAAGAAAAGAAAACAGATTGGTAGTGCCTTAGAGAACTGAACATGCAACTATGATATGACCCAACAATAGTTCTCTTGGTGTTTACTAAAGGGAACTTCAGAAGCTTTTCCAAAATTCACATGGAGAAGCAAGCTGCCAAGAACAGCACATGCTAAGGGAAAGAAGAAAATTATAGAAATAAACAGGCAGCATGATTCTGTTTATATAAAGTTCAAAAGCAGGCACTAAAGGAGATATGGTTCACGGATACACACACGAGTGGTAGACGTGCAAATCCCTCCAATCACCTCTGGCTGAACGTCCTAAAGGTACCAAGTACAGTAAAGAGAATCAGATACTTCCCACTATCGTATTCTGTGCCTGTTAGTCTGAAGCCACCTATAATACTGAGATGTCTCAGGAAGAAAATATTCTTGTAACATGGTTTCACAGATAACTCTTTTAAAATCTGAAATCCTTAATATCTGAAATGATAAAGAATTTCTTTCCATATTATGACATACAGTGCATACCCATTGGCTGGTGATAAAACTATTACAGAAATAAGATATAAATTGCTTGAAAAGGTATTTGGAATTTTGTACGATAAAAAGTATTTCAGTCTCCTATTTCTTTGTGACTTTCAAATTAAGAATTAAAAGATATTCCAACATGCAAATAACACTCTTCATACTAGAATAATCTACAATCGAAATGCAAAACTCAGTCCTAAATTAAAGGTGTGGTTTTACTTTTAATACTTTCTTTCTGAAAATCAGGCATGTTTAGGTTAATTTAAAATTATTTTGAGAAAAAAGGAGTAATTACCTTTATTACATATATTCATGTTAATGCATCCTTTAGTGAAGTAATAATGAATGGTTGGACTTCTTTAGGCATGAAGACAGTCTAAGCTTAGGGCCTAGACCTTATTTCCTTCCAACACAAAAATGGCAGTCTGAGTAAATTAACCTAAGCAGTGACACAGGAAACAAATCATGCCCAATTCCCAACCCTGAACCCAACAACTTGCTTCCAACAGTGAATGGTCTTCCTTATCACTCTTATTAGGGCACGACAGATTCCATCTCACAGATCTGCAATTACCATAGTTCCTTTTCTTTTAATCCAGTATTTAAACCATTCAGTGATTTCCAGTTTCACAGAATTCATATCTACCTAAGCCTAAGTGGACAAAGTGTAATTCAGCGAACAATTCCCCACTGCAGGAAAACTAACCATATAAAACATGTTTTCGGAAACACTTGTCCCCATTACATGGTTAGGAAGAAAATTCAACAAGTAGTCATCGACAATTTTGCCTCTTACATAAACCACACTTTGAGATGTATAAAAGTATTGCCAATTTCAAATCAGAGAAGAAGCCAAGTCTAATTAATTTTTTCCTCAGAAAATTTGAAATCTTACCATATGTTTAAAATGCCCTTACTATTCAGCACTCTTTTAATGTTTTTATTTCTTAGGAGATGGGCTCTCAGTATGTTGCCCAGGCTGCTCTGGAGCTTCTGAGCTCAAGGGCAATGTTCCCACCTCTGCTCCCAAGTATGCACTCTTTTATGTAAAGGTTGGTGTTGATAAAACACATATTGACCAAGCTCCTTAATAAAACTGTTGAAACACAATTAAGGTAAGTAGGTTTAAACCAATCACATTTTCTCAGTGCTGCCACCATTGACATTTTGGGCCTGACAATTCCTTGTTGCAGGGGCCTGACCTGTGCATTCCCGCCTTCTACCCCCTCAATGCCAGAAGCCCCCTCACAAGTTGTGACAACCACACATGTCCCCAGACATTGCTCAGATCCCCTCAGCAGCAAAACCGCCTCAGCTGAGCAGCTCTTGTTTAAACACACATCCATTTTTAGAACTGAGTTTGGATTACAGTTTTTGAACATTCATCTTGTCTCTAGGATAAAGATGAATATTACCAATATAAAGGAGATTTGTGTGGCTAATACAGAAACACTCTGGAGTAACTATCATGTGAAGAAAGCAAGTCATATAATACAGTCAGCATAATTCCACTTATGTGAAAACAAACGTAAAAGTTATTTCCATATATAAAGGCAAAGAAGACTACAAGAATTTGCACAACCCACTGATATCAGGTTACTTCTGAGGAGGCTTTTGAGGTTAGGGGGAGACTGCTGTGCTTGGACTGCTGGATAATTTTTTTTTTAGAAACTGTATTGATGTATTAATTGTGTAATTAAAATAATAAAGGAAAGAAAGTTCATGGAGCTTTAAAGTTAAACAGACCCTGAGTCCTAGCTAGTGACCTTAGGGTAATTTTATTTATTTTTATATTGTTATTATTACTATTATTATTTTTCTGAGCAGAGTCTCACTCTGTGGCCCAGGCTGGAGTGCAGTGGCACAGTATCGGCTCACTGCAACCTCCGCCTCCCAGGTTTGAGCGATTCTCCTGCCTTAGCCTCTCGAGTAGCTGGGATTGCAGGCGTGTGCCACCACGCCTGGCTAATTTTTGTATTTTTAGTAGAGACAGGGTTTCACCATATTGGCCAGGCTGGTCTCAAACTCCTTACCTCAAGTGCCTTGACCTCACAAAGTGCTGCGATTACAGGCGCGAGCCACCGTGCCCGGCCTTAGGATAATTTTCAAAAACAGTGTTAGGTCTCCTCAGTTTCCAATTCCATAAAATGTAGATGATAAAACTGACTTTGAGGAAGTTCACAGAAGTGAGTGAGGCACGTGCATGGGAAGCAGTGAGCATTACGCGCTCCCAGCACGTCTCCCATTTGATGCTGCTGTATCTGAAGTCGCAGTTCGGATGAGCATGGAATATAATCTGAGAGCTGCGTAACCCCAGTTCCTGGGTTCTGGATACCTCTAACCTTCTCCCTTCTCCCTCTTCACGGTCACGGCCAAGGCCCACCTCCTGCCCTCTGGCTTGTCTCCAATGCCTGCTCCTGCATACACTCACGTGACCATATCATCTCTGGGTCTGCCACGAATGTATGCAGAGGCCCAGGAGGAGCCAAGACTGAAAACCGGAGGGCCTAAGTCAGCGTTTCTCAGGATGTGATGTGCAGAGACCTCAATCTGAATTATCCTGCAGACCACCTTGGTCCCACCCAGCCCACTGAATCCAAACCTCTGGGGGTGGGGCCCTAGAATCTGCTTCTCCAACAGGACAAACACCCCCTCTCCACTGCACTGTAAAGTCTGGGGCTCACCAGCCACAGACCTGACTCAAGCTCAAATGCCGTGTGTCTTTATCTCCTGTGCACTAGGGAAAGAACCAGGAGAGGACAGCATAGGGGGAAGCCCAGGTCATCCTGTGACCTCCCCACCTGTGCTGGAGTGACCCCTTCCTCTTGTTCAAAATCTCCAACAACAGGGTGCAGACATGCCCTAGACCACCGTGTGTGGTGAGATTACTTGAGGACCTGGCGTAGAACGCTTTCAGGATGGAAACGTCTGAAGACTTGGAGTCAGACCCATTTAGGTTCAACCAGTGGTTCTGCCACTCAGTAGCACTGAGCACACGTACAGTCCATATCTTGGTTTCCAATCAAAGGAATCAGGGCTCCTTGGAAAGATGGCTGATTCTAAGGCTGGGGCAGGAAACATACAAGATGGGCCTGGAGCTTCTCGTAGTGACAGGAAGTAAGGAAGCACTCAAGTACCCCCGCACCCCCACACACCCCCGCAATTGATGGAGCTATGTCAGAGGGGCGCAGAGACAACTGCAAGGCTTCTAATGGCCAATGCTGGAACAATGACAGCAAGGAATAAAAAAAGTGATATTTAATCATAACCCAAAGCATACTACAGCTGTTCATGATCCCATACTGGCATAAATAAATAGTTGAATAAATTAATAAATGGAGAAGAAACAAACCTTCCAGGCAGAAGAATTCCAAATAATGTATGTAGATGTTGCACACCGAGAGAGATAAAGCAAAGCTCCCCCCTCCTAAGTGTGGGCTACACATAGTCACTTTCTGCTCAAGAGTACAGGATGGTAAAAAGGAAAAAAAGAGTAACATTCCAATCACCTGCATCATTCAGGTGATCAATTTCCTCATCAACAGTCATAAGTGGGCCGGGCACAGTGGCTCATGCCTGTCATCCCAGCACTTTGGGAGGCCGAAGCAGGCAGCCCACTTGAGGCCAGGCTAGTCTCGAACTCCTGGAGTTCGAGACTAGCCTGGCCAACATCGTGAAACCCCGTCTCTACTAAAAATTAAAAAATTAGCCCCGGGTGGTGGCACACACCTATAATTAAAGCTACTTGGGAGATTGAGGCAGGTTTAAGACTCACTTGAACCTGGGAGGCAGAGATTGCAATGAGCCAAGTTCATGCCACTGCACTCCAACCTGGGCAACAGAGTGAGACCCCGTCTCAAAAAAAGAAAAAAAACCATAATTCATGCTGCTAGAGTGTCCCCTTGATATGGCACTTTCATTCTGTGACCTTCCTCCCCAAAATCCGTAACCCGTGTCCAGTCATGTGGAAATCATCAAACAAATTCCAGGAGAGGAGCATCCTACAATACACCTCCCTAGCACTCCTCAAAACTGTCAAGGTCATCAGAAAAAAGGAAAGTCTGTCACGGGGTGTCCAATCTTTTGGCTTCCCCGGGCCACACTGGAAGAAGAAGAATTGTCTTGGGCCACACATAAAATACGCTAACATTCAGGATAGCTGGTGAGCTAAAAATAAAAAAGGTCCGTGCGTCAATCTCATGTTTTAAGAGAGTTTACGAATTTGTGTTGGGCCACATTCCAAGCTGTCTTGGGCCACATGTGGCCCACGGGCCGAGGATTGGACAGGCTTGGTCCATCACAATCAATAGGAACCCAAGGAGACAGAACAACTAAATGTCCTGTGGTATCCTGGATGGGGTCCTGGAACAGAAAAGAGATACTAGGTTTAAAAAAAACTAAGAGAATTGGAATAAACTATGGACTTTGGTTGCTAATAATATATCAATATTGGCTTATTAATTGTAACGAATGTACCATACAATGTAAGGTGTTTATAACAGGGGAGCAGGATGGTGGGGCTGGGCTGGGAACTCTATCTGCTCGATTCTTCTGAAATAAAGAACTTCTCTGAAAAATATCATAAGTGCAAATCTTATAAATCTGGGGAGAAATGTTTAAAAGGTATTAATAATAGATGCAGCCCCTAATGCTCCATAAAATCCATAACAGCCTGGAAAATTGCCTTTGATGCAAAATAAAACAAATGATATGTTTTTGTTTTTAGAGGCAGAGCAGGAAAGTAGAGAGCAGAGCTGCCTGCTGATGAGGAGGCAGCAGGAAAATCTCATTAGCGCCTAAACCTCTGGTTCCTCAGGGTGTCCATGGGACCTGGTTGGTGAAGCTGTTTGTTATTTTCCCCAGTTTTCCATGTTTTCCTGGTACTGAAAATACCTCTCCAGTAACTCTCCTGGAAACATGTAACCCCATGGAGAAAGCTAGACACACCCTGGGGCTAAATAGGAATGTCAGGTGCTTTAGTTACACCTACAATAAACTCCCGTGTGTCAGCAACCTGAACGGGTCTCTGCTCCTCGCAACAAGAAAGAAGCACAGAAAGGAAGGAACTTACTCCAGTGTACAGTGGCACATTGGTGATTTCTTCTCAATGCAGTGGCATTATCAGAACCATGTATTAGGGAAATAATGGCTTAAAAAAGAAAACTGGAGTTTGGAAAGCCCATCACAGCAGGGCTTCTCAGCTGCAGGGTGGGTGAGAATCCCTTAGAGAGCTGCTTCACACGGATTCCCAGGCTCCCGCCCCAGAGATTCGCATCTAGTAGGTGTGGGCTGGGGCCTGAAAATGTGCTTTTCTGGCAAACTCCCAAGTCCTGCGGCGGTGGCGGCTGGTCTTGTCCCATTCTGAGGAATTCTAAGGCAGGAGGGCTTTGCAAGTCTGTCAGGAACAAGAATGAGAACAAGAGGACGGGGTTAGTAAATGACTGTCCTCTTCTGTGGTGCAGGATACCGTGTGCATTTTAGTACCTGGTGTGTGGACACTAGACTATGATATCCTGGGACCTAGGACCACGGGGAACTCACTGTTACTTCCCTTGTGTTAGCATGCTGCCCGGTACAGAGGGTGAGCTTCATAAATAGTTGTTAGCTGAATGAGTGAATGTGATATGACTTGGCGTTTGCCTGGCTATTGGGAGTGATGAAGGTTTGAGTGTTTATGTACCCCCCAAAACTCACGTGGTGTTGAAACTTAATCACCACTGTGATAGTATTAAAAGAAGGGGCTTTTCGGAGGTGACTAAGTCATGAAGGCAGAGCTCTAGTGACTAGGGTGAAGGCCTTTATAAAAGAAACATCACACAGCATTTGCCCCTTTTTTGTCCGTCCACTTTCTGCCGCGTGAGGACACAGCATTCAAGGCACCATCTTGGGAGCAGAGACCACCCCTCACAGACACTGGACCTGTAGGTGCCTTGATCTTGGACTTCCCAGCCTCCAGATCTGGGAGAATATACATTTCTGTTCTTTTTTTTTTTTTTTTTTTTTGAGACGGAGTCTCGCTCTGTCCCCCAGGCTGGAGTGCAGTGGTGCCATCTCGGCTCACTGCAAGCTCCGCCTCCCAGGTTCATGCCATTCTCCTGCCTCAGCCTCCCCAGCAGCTGGGACTACAGGCCCACGCTGCCACGCCCAGCTAATTTTTTGTATTTTTAGTACAGACGGGGTTTCACTGTGTTAGCCAGGATGGTCTCGATCTCCTGACCTTGTGATCTGCCTGCCTCGGCCTCCCAAAGTGCTGGGATTACAGGCGTGAGCCACCACACCCAGCTTTACATTTCTGTTCTTTATAAATGGCGCAGTCTGTGGTATTTTGTTACAGCAGCACCAGTGCACAAAGACTGGAGTGGAAGTTAAACATTTTGTTCTGGTGGAGGAGGGCATGGAACGGTGATGTCAAGAAAAGGACTGGAGATAAAAGAGAAGACTAGAACATGAAATAAAGGAATCAGCAGGGGCTCTTAATGTCAGCAGCTGAAACTTACTCCTGCTGCTTTAAGCGAGGAGAAAATTCACCGACAGGTTATAGGGTGGCTCATGGAGGCTAGAGAGCCCCACAGGGCACCCACATGGGCGGGACCACAGTTGGGACTGCCCCACAGAGCTGCTCCAGGAGGACCCGGGTGTTATGGGTGCTGTACACAGGCTACCTTTCTTGCCCCATGCCCACATTTCCCGCAGGTGTCAGACACCCCCCCACACTGCCCCTGGAGTTCCCTGCCACTAAAGGTTCTCTGCTGTCACCGCTGGGCAGAACCTGGTAAGCCAAGCCTTTGTCTGGTGTCAAGCGAGGCTGGGGAGGCAAAGATATGGAGGCTTCAGCCTCCAAGATGGGAGCCAGGCTCAGGCAGGGCACCTCCCAAGTGTAGAAAAGGGGCTAAAACTCACAAGCATCCAGGACATCAGCTTCACAGATTGGTCAAGAGGACCCAGTCCAGCAATCAGAAGTGGCCAGGACGGGGGAAAACGTTCAGTCTGTGTTGCCTCCTTCACTGGCATTGCCAGGGGCACCTCAGTCACCCAGAGGAATCATCCAAGAATACAAGTAACCAGAAAGTCAACCTAGCTTAAATGAAACCATGTCTATTGCAAACCATTTTAGTAAAATAAACTTGCTAATACCAAATTAGGAAATCTGGAAGTAACTTCTGAATTACAATCTATGTAATTATTTTGTTGATGAAACAATTTTTTTCTCATATACAATTGGGAAAAATAAATGGGTCAATGCTGTCATGTGAGACTACTGGGACATGGAGATTTCTATAATATCTTATTTATTATAGAAGGATTTTATTGGTTTTTAGCAAAGTAGCAATGACATTAAAGGAATCTAACCAAGCTGCTTTGCCTGAACACTTCCAAAGGGAGGTCTGAGATTCCAGAACACGTTATCATTTTGAAATGCTAGTCAATCCAAAGATGGGATTAAGATAAGCAAATTAGCTTACTATCCACATTGGAATGCAAGTCTTCCAAACAGTGAAATATCTCAGAGCATACTCTTATCTCATCATCTCGTTTTTTGGAATGAATTATTCTGCCTACAGAAAAGCCTCGCTGAACCACCAGGGTAACTGGCAACCTGTGGAGAAACCACAAGCTACCCCAAAACTAATTCACGAGAGTCCCCTCAGCAGATCCTATTTCATGTAAATAAAATAAATTTTTCATTGTTAGGTGTAAAATCTGCAAGTCATTTCACCAACTTTGACTGCATTTCTCAGCCACGCAAGTCTGCAGCTGGCAAGGATGCAAACAGCAGGCCAGCAGCTCATAAACAGGGTTGGGCAAAGCTGTCAACGTTATTTAGGTATTTTTTGGTTTTAGCCTTTAGCTCATCTAAGATCCTTTGCTTGTTTTCTGACTGCAGGCTAAAACCAATTTGTTGAGCTTTTATCAGGGCTGGCTGGCCCTATAGAAATTTAGAATGTTGTTGGCTGGGTGTGGTGGCTCATGCCGGTAATCCCAGCACTTTAGGGAGGCTGAGGCGGGTGGATCACGAGGTCAGGAGTTTGAGACCAGCCTGGCCAACATGGTGAAACCCTGTCTCTACCAAAACTACAAAAATTAGCTGGGTGTGGTTGCGCATGTCTGTAATCACAGCTACTTGGGAGGCTGAGGCAGAAGAACTGCTTGAACCTAGGAGGCAGTGGTTGCAGTGAGCTGAGATCACGCCACTGCACTCCAGCCTGAGCAACACAGCAAGACTCCGTCCTAGAGGGAAAAAAAATTTAAAGATGGCCCTCCTTGTATTTGACCTCGAACTCGTCTTCCAGCAGTTTATTTTCCTCCTTCACTTCTCTCTAAGCACCCAATATTCCTGAGCCGCTGCTTCCCACCTACCCACTGGCTCCTATGACGCCAGCTGTGGGTTTGGCATGTTGCCAACCTGACCAGGCCAGAGGGGCTGAAATGTAATTAAGCTGTAGATGAGCTTTTGTTTTATCTTTTCTCCAAGTTGATTTAAAACAAGTTGTAGATGAGCTTTTGTTTTTTTTTTTGTTTTTTTTTTTTTTGAGACGGAATCTCGCTCTTTCACCCAGGCCAGACTGCAGTGGCACTATCTCGGCTCACTGCAAGCTCTGCCTCCTGGGTTCATGCCATTCTCCTGCCTCAGCCTCCCGAGTAGCTGGGACTACAGGTGCCCGCCACCTCGCCCAGCTAATTTTTTTTTTGTATTTTTAGTAGAGACGGAGTTTCACCATGTTAGCCAGGATGGTCTCGATCTCCTGACCTCGTGATCCGCCCGCCTCGGCCTCCCAAAGTGCTGGGATTACAAGCGTGAGCCACTGCGCCCGGCCGAGCTTTTGTTTTAAATCAACTTGGAGAAAAGATAAAAACCAAAATGTGAAGGCCCAGGGAGATAATTACTTTCCTGTGGCTGTTTGATGATCCAACACAGGTTGGCTCCCAATTTGTCAAATAGCATGTACTGAACTTCAAACACACAACAAATCTTGATTAAGCACCTTCCGTGCGCTAGAGGCTGTGCTAGGTTCTGGGAATAACCAGAAGAGGCAATCCATGCTTTCAGGTAGCTCAAGGTCTGTGAAGAACATGGGGACCAAGAGAAATAATTACAACATGCAATTAGTTTCTCTACCTCGGAGTTTCCATTGCATTAGGTACAAATGTCTGTTGGCACTTACCTCACACCATGCTTACCCAGCTCCTAACATGGTGTCAGGCATATAGCAGGCTCTCAAAAATGCCCATGAAATAATGAATGAATACACAAATGAACAAACAAAACATTATGGGAGTGCCAACATAGAGTGTGGTGGGAGCAGTTAACTCTGGCTGGAGGAAGAAGGAAGTCTTATAAGAAATTGTGATTTGAGTTGAGGTTTAAAGCTTGTCTAGCGTGGTGTCTGACCCTGAATGAGCCCATAATAAAAGTCAGATGAATTCACTTGGGTGGAAGCTCAGGTGGAGAAAGAGGGCATTCGGAGGCGAGGGTGTTCCAGGCAGAAGTATTCCAGCACCTAGCCTAGTGCCTAGCACGTGGCAGGAACATAAGAAGTACTTGTTAAATGAATGAATGGACCAATGAGTGTAACACACGGCATAGACAAAGTCACCAGTATTGTGAAAAAGTAGACACGTTTAGGGAGTGACATATTTGGAAAATTCTATGATTATAAGAGAGAGCGAGAGAGGTAGTTAGAGAAAAAAGAATGGAAAATACAATAAATGTGCAATGCAAGGAGTGGAGCTACTTGGGGAAAGTGGAACTTTGCAGGGAGGAAAAGACTCCAATGACAGCACGGAAATAAGCCAAGGACTACAGAATCAGGGGTGGTGTCTGCGAGGAGGAAACCTCAGGATCATGTCTTAATATGACCGTGGCCAAGGGGGCTTTCCGGCAGCAGGGCTCAGGCGAGGAACAGAGTGTGGTCGATCACTGAGGACAGGCAATCTCTCAAGGGACTCTGGCCCAGAAGGAGCTGAGTCATCGGGGAAATAAAAAGCAAGGAGAGTTAAGAAAAAATGGATTGTCTTAAGCTGGGGCAAATCGGAGTGAGCAATATTAGACCATGTATTCATTATCTATTGCATGTAACAAGTCACCTCAAAACTTCGTGGCTTTAAGCAACAATCAACCTTTATTACCTCAGTTTCTGCAAGTCAGGAATTCAGGAGCAGATGAGCTTGGTGCTAAGGTCTCTCATGAGGTTGCAAGAAACATGTTGGCTGAGAGGCAGCCATGGGAAACTTTGGCCAGGCTAGAGAGCAGCTCAAACACATGTTGGTGGGTGCCCCAGTTCCACCTCACACAGGGAGCAACTCACATAAAGCGCATTGGTGTCCTTGTGATGTGCAGCTGGCTTCCCCTGGAGCATGTGTTCCAAGAGAGGGCAGAGTAGAAGCTGCAATATCTTTCATGACCTACCTTTGGGAATCGAATGCCATCGTTTCTGCAATATCCTGTTGCCTACATTGATAAAAAAAAAAAAAAAAAAAAAAAAGGGAGCCGGCCACAGTCTCACACCTGTAATCCCGGCACTTCAGGAGGCTGAGGCGGGCAGATCACAAGAGATGGAGACCATCCTGGCCAACATGGTGAAACTCTGTCTCTACTAAAAATACAAAAATTAGCTGGGCATGGTGACAGGCACCTGTAGTCCCAGCTACTTGGGAGGCTGAGACATGAGAATTGCTTGAACCCAGGAGGCAGAGGTTGCAGTGAGCCGAGATCGCACCACTGCACTCCAGCCTGGCGACAAAGCAAGGCTCCGTCTAAAACAAAAAAACAAAAAACAAAAAACCACACACACAAACGGGGTTCCACAAAGATGACTAGCAGGTGGCAAGAATCACCGGGGGTAACTGACTATCTTGGAGCACTATCCAAGAGACAACTCCAAGGTGATGTTGGAGGCTGGTTACCACAGACTGCATTCCATAATTACCTACTCTGATGGAGTTCTCTAGATTTCACAGGCAGGTTCAATAAAAGATAACAAAGGTAGCCTTCCACAGCTCTGGGCTTAAGATATCCTCCCCATAGTAGCCAATCCCTTCAATAGGAAAACACTGCATCCTCATGGTAATAAGGCTCATTGGCCTGGCTTGGGTCCAGTAAACAATCGTGAACCCATTTATTGTGACAGGATGGGTCCATTCCATCTGAAGTACATAGATGGAGTGTGAGGGACCCACCGGCAGTGACTCAGGGGCAATTCACTCTTTCTGGTTCCAATACTGGCTCTGTTCCTCCAAAAAGAAGAGACGCAGAGCAAATGAGAGAAAAGGTGGCAGGTGCCCTCTACTGCCCCAATGGAAAAAACTGCTCACTCTGCCCATATCTGAGCTTTATCTTAGCTGGCGTAACATCACATCCTGTATCTACTTGTCTTTTTTTCAATCAACATTTTGTTATCATCTGAATATATTGCAAATATAGATATATCACTACACCAAAGATTTATAAGACCTGGAGGCTGAAGACTATGAAACATTGTTAAAAGAAGCCACAGGGCTGTGCGCGGTGGCTCATGCCTGTAATCCCAGCACTTTGGGAGGCTAAGGCTGGTGCATCACTTGAGGTCAAGAGTTCAAGACCAGCCTGCTCAACATGATGAAACCCCGTGTCTACTAAAAATGCAAAAATCAGCCAGGTGTGGTGGCGTGTGCCTGTAATCCCAGTTACTCAGAAGCCTGAGGCATGAGAATTGCTTGAACCTGGCAAGCAGAGGTTGCAGTGAGCCAAGATTATGCCACTGCATTTCAGCCTAGGCTAGGTGACAGGGTGAGGCCTATCACACACACACACAAAAAATAAATAAAAAATAAAAAGCCGCAGGAATAATGGCTCACACCTGTAATCCCAGTTACTCAGAAGTTGAAGCAGGAGGATCGCTTCACACCAGGAGTTCAAGACCAGCCTAGTCAACGTAGCACGACCCTCGCTCTAAAAAAGTAAAATAAATAAATTAGCTGGGCGTGGTAACATGCACTTGTAATCCCAGCTACTTGGGAGGCTGAGGTGGGAAGATCACTTGAGCCCTGGAGTTCATGACCACAGAAATCAAGCTATGATTATACCACTGTACTCAAGTCTGAGGAACAGAAAGAGACCCCATCTCTAAAAAAGTAAAAAAAGCCCAAGCATCGTAGCTCACACCTGTAATCCAAGCTCTTTGGGAAGCCAAGGTGGGAAGATCACTTGACCCCAGGAGTTCAAGACCAGCCTGAGCAAAATAGCAAGACCTCTTCTCTACAAAAAATAAAAAATTACCTGGTGTGGTGGTGCATTCCTATAGCCCTAGCTACTTGGGAGGCGGAGGCGGGAGGATCGCTTGAGCTCAGGAGTTCAAGCTTACATTGCACCATGGCACTCCAGCCTGGTAACAGAGCAATATCTTGTCTCTAATAAAATAAAAAGAAAATTATAAAGAAAATTAAATAAACCTAAATCGATACAGAGATATCCTATGTTTATAGATTGGAAAACAGAATATTGTTAAGATGTCAATCATCCCCAAATTGATCTGTAAATTCAATGCAATCCATCAAATCCAGGAAGACTAGATTTTTATGTCCAAACTGATAAGGGGATTATAGAATTCCTATGGAAATGCAAAATACCTGGAATAGCCAAAACAACATTGAAAAACAAGGACAAAGTAAATAACTCATATTCATGAAGCTATAGTAATGAAGACAGTGTCTTATTAGCATAAAGATAGACAAATAGATTAATGAGAGAAAACAGAAAGCAGAAGCAGACTCAGATATATATGGCCAGTGGGCTTTCAAAAAAAGAGCAAAAGTGATTCCATAAGCAAGGATTGCCTTTTCCACAAATGGTGCTAGAACAACTGGATATGCATATGTAAAAATAAATTAATCCATATCTCACACAATATATAAATATTAACTCAAAATGGATCATAGCCATAAATATAAATCCTAAAACTATAAATCTTCTAGGAGAATACATAGAAGAAAATCTTTGAAACTTTGAGTTAGTCAAAGCTTTTTTAGAATAACAAAAGCATAATTTATTTTTAAAAATTGTTAAGTTAGACTCCATCAAATTAAAAACTTCTGCTCTTCAAACAACACGTTAAGAGAATGAAAAGACAAGCCACAGCTGGAAGAAAATATTTGCAAATTCCGTATCTGATAAAGGACTTATCCAGAATATAAAAAGAACTCCCTCAAAACCCAGTAATAAGAATATAAACAATTCATTTTTTAAAAGTCACAAAAGGGCTGAAGAGACCGATGAAAATATTTAGATGGCAAAAAAGCTGTGGAAAGATGTTCAACATCATTAGTCATTAGGAAAACGCAAATTAAAACCACAGTGAGATACCAGTACCTATCATTAAAATGACTACAATTAAGAGGACTGACTATACCCAGTGTTGGTGAGAATGTGGAACAACTGCAATTCTCCAGCCCTGCTGATGGCAATGTAAACGGGTACAACCACTTTAGAAAACAGTTTGGCAGTTTCTTAATGAGGTACACAAATACCTAACGTGGGACCCAGCCATTTGACTTCTAGGGATCATAGACCTAAATTTCTTGAGATTTACTGAAAAGAAATGAAAGCATTGTACATAAAAAGAGTTGCACATGAATTTGTAATGGCTCAAAAGTAGAAACAACCTGTATTAGTCAAGATTCTCTAAGAGAAACAGAGCCAGTAAGATATGCATATGCGTATCTGTGTGTGTGTGTGTGTGTGTGTGTGTGTATTTCTTGTATGTCTCGTACATGTCTGATAGGTAAGTAGATAGATAGACAGATAGATAGACATTGTATTGGTTCTACCACTCCGGGGAGCCTTGGCAAATATGTATTTGTGTAATTTATTAGGGAATTTGCTCCTGAGATTATGGAGGTCAAGACAACCCACAGTCTGCTGTCTAAAAATGCAGAAAAGCCAGTAGTATAATTCTGAGAACGAGGAGAACTACTATCTGAGCACAGAAAAAAGATGGACGTCCCAGAGTGAATAGAGAGGGCAAACTGCCCTTCTTTCACCTTTTTGTTATATTCCAGCCCTCAATGGATTGGATGGTGCCTGCCCACATTGGTGAGGGCGACCTTCTTTACTCAGTCTACTGATTCAAATGCTCATCTCTTCTGGAAACAACCTCAGAGCTACACCCAGAAACACTGTTTTACCAGCTATCGGGACATCTTTCAGTCCAGTCAAGTTGACACATAGAATTAACCATCACACAACCCCGTTGTCAGTTAATAGATGAATAGGTAAGGAAATTGCGGTATATACACACCATAGAATACCACTCGGCCATAGAAAGGCATAACTACTGATATAATGCAACATGGATGCAGCTCAAATAGTTATGTCACGTGTATACTCTATGATTTCATTGCATAAAATTCTAGAAGATACAATTGATAGCGTCGGAAAGACAGCAGTGGTTACTTGGGGGTAGAGAGAGGCACAGGGAGGGAGAAGAGTGGGGTTACCAAGAGAAAGGAGGGCTTTTAGGGGATGATGGATATGTTTATTATCTCGATTGTGGTAATGGCTTCTTAAGTGTATACCTGTGCAATTTATTTTAAGTCAATCATACCTCAATTAAGCTGTAAAAAAAAAAAAAAAATAGAGGCCAGGTATGATGGCTCATGCCTATAATCCCAGCACTTTGGGAGGCTGAGGCAGGCAGATCACTTGAGCTCAAAAGTTCATGATGAGCCTGAGCAACGTGGTGAGATCCTGTCTCTATAAAAATACGAAAAATTAGCTGGGCATGGTGGTACACACTTGTGGTCCCAGCTACTTGAAAGGTTGAGGTGAGAGGATCGCTTGAGCCCGGGAGGTGAAGGTTGCAGTGAGCCAAGATCACACCACTGCACTCCAGCCTGGGCTCCAGAGTGAGACTCTGTCTCAGAAAAAAAAAAAAGAATGCAAGGTTTCAATTTATCTCCTATAAATCTGTATCCCCACAACCAGTACCCTTTCTCAAGAAGCTGCCTGCAGCCAGGCAGCACGGTGGCTCACGCCTGTAATCCCAGCACTTTGGGAGGCTGAGGCAGGCGGATCACGAGGTCAGGAGTTCGAGACCAGCCTGGCCAACATGGCGAAACCCTGTCTCCACTAAAGATACAAAAAATTAGCTGGGTGTGGTGACGTGCGCCTGTAATCCCAGCTACTTGGGAGGCTGAGGCAGGAAAATTGCTTGAACTCAGGAGGCAGAGGTTGCAGTGAACCAAGATCTCGCCACTGCACTCCAGCCTGGGCAAAAGGGCGAGACTCCATCTCAAAGGAACAAAAAAACAAAAGAAGCTGCCTGGAGGATGGGGGTAGCATCTTCACTGTCATATGCGTAATTCTCTACAGCTGACCATCCCAGGCATGAAGGTCTGGTCTGTTTCAGATGCCCCCACCGACCACTCCAACTTGGAGTGAGCGCTCATTCTGCCCCACTGGTTTTATGCTTATGACAATCCAGAATGTTCTTTGGTTCTTCCCCTGCACTGGCTCCTTTGTTCGTTGTTTTTTTAACTTACATTTTGTCGAACACCCACCATGTTGCACTGTACTAGGCAACTGTGTAGAAGGTGCCTGTAGAAATCGTTACAGTTCAGAGTGAAAGTAGTGCAAAGTCCAGAAAAAGCAGTGATTGACTCTTCCAGGGAAGGACACTGGAGGAGAGCCACGTAGGAGTCTTGAGCTGATTCTTGAAGGATGAATATGGGTTTTGTTTTGTTTTGTTTTTTTGTGAGACGGAATCTGGCTCTGTCGCCCAGGCTGGAGTGCAGTGGCGCGATCTCGGCTCACTGCAAACTCCGCCTCCCGGCTTCACGCCATTCTCCTGCCTCAGCCTCCTGAGTAGCTGGGACTACAGGCGCCTGCCACCACGCCCGGCTATTTTTTTGTATTTTTTTAGTAGAGACAGGGTTTCACCGTGTTATCCAGGATGGTCTCGATCTCCTGACCTTGTGATCCTCCCACCTCGGCCTCCCAAAGTGCTGGGATTACAGGCGTGAACCACCGCGCCCGGCCAAGGATGAATATGGGTTTTTTTATGATGTAATTTTTATCTTCAGTTAAATTGAAAGCAATTCAAAACAGGCACTGTGTCTGATACTTTTTGGTTCCCTCATATTTGTTACCATTGCATGGAATAAATGTTGAGTATTTATTTGTTAACTGATTAATAAATTCATGTAGATGAACAGAGACGTGGACTTCTCAGCTCAGAAATTCCGTTTTCACAGAGCAGTTCCCACAGATGTCATTAGGCATTACAAACTTGTGTTCTGTGACCCGCACTGAGATAGTCCAATGTGATTACTGACCTTTTTTTAAGGCCATGGTCACTACGTTGCAGAAATTAAAATCATAACATCTTAGGCAAAGTGGAGATAAGAGCTGCCCTTCTGTTATGTAAAAGTATGAATCTTGCCTCCTTTAAACATTTTCAATTTGGGACAGAAAACATTCATTGAATTAGACAGGCCTCATGGCACACACCTGTAGTCCCAGCTACTTGGGAGGCTGAAGCAGGGGAATCGCTTAAACCCAGGAGGCGGAGATTGCAGTGAGCAGAGATTGCCCCACTGCACTCCAGCCTGAGTGACAGAGCGAGACTCTGTCTCGAAAAAAAAAAAAAAAAAAAAGAAAACATTTATTGAAATGTGGCATAGTCATATGTCACAAAGATGTGAAATATTTCAAGCTCACCCTTTAAAGTCCGCAATGACCCTTGGAGGTCATTATTGTTAAAAATAACTTGTGGGTGTCCGTCTGCTGTATCCCCACAACCATGCCTCACCTGGGAACACTGTGAGTTGAAAATTACACACTTATGAGAGTTTCAAGCACCAAGTCAATGAAAGAAAGAAGTGTTAGCAAACCCATTAACAAATCTGTAAGACACAAATCATAAATTCTGTTTCTTTATGTGGGTGTCTGCCTCCCACACCCCCTGTTATTTTTTTACCTCTGGGTGTTTCATGAGTCAAGGGGAACAGAAAGAAATACAGGGATTGAGGGTGTTTCATGTTCAAAAGGTAACATTCGCCCCTAAGTTACCCCAGACGATGGGAAGGAAATAGGTTTCTGGCCTCTGGTGTAAAAACCAGGTTGATACTGGCTAGTTCACTCTTTTACCATGGGGTTGGTGGTGATAAATCATACATAAATCATTAGCAGTAGTTTTTCCCAGATGAGGTGGGCTCTGGAAAAATACACAACACTAAGTCACATCTGAAATACGAGACTGGCATGGCCCACTTGGATGTCATTTAATGTTTTTAGAATCAATATCAGTTTTATTTTGCAATTGAAGCAGACATATTTCCTCCTTTGGTGTCTAAGAACTCACTGAATTCAATGTTGAACTATTAAAATATATCTTGGTCCTATGTACTTGAATTAGTTCAAAATAGGGGCTTTTCTTTTCTTGCTATTGCCAATGTATGCAAATGTATCAAGCACAAAATCATTCTCCTGGTGCCTTCTTCCCACAGATGTTTTGAGTTCTCATTCTTTGTACAAGAGACATACAGGGAGTGTGATAAAATTGGCATGATTGTCAAAAGGGCAGGACAGGTGCACTTCCCAGGTGGAGATATTGTGAATGAATGTCAGTCGGGAGAGACAACTCCAAAGTGCTTCCCAGCAATCAACCTGCGCCTGGTTGCTGAGAAGGGATTCATTCTCAGGCCCTCTGAATCTGCCAGCAGAATCTCTTTCCCACATGAGTTCCCAGCCTGGTCCAGAGGTGAGTTGGCTCAGAACGAGGTCCATACACTTCAAAAAATATCTCCATGTTTGCAGCTGTGTTTCTGTAATCATTCTTAAAATTCAAAGTTGCCAGAGACTAGGTGCATCTTGTTTATGTAGGATGTGGGTGTGTTTGTGCAGTGCTCTGTAAAACCCGCCACTTGCCAGCCTGGCTAACTGCCCAGGCATAGCCTCCTGGAAAGCTTCCACAGGAAGTGGGCAGGGGCTGAAGCAGGAGACTAGGGATACTGAGATATTCATGTGGCTCCAGGTGAGATGACACAGATGTCAGAAAAGTTAATCAAGGCTTGGAATTTGGGAGAAGCTGGGATCTGCAGAAGGTGAGGAAAGTAGGTTTTTATTTCATTACTTGTAAAAATAACAAGAGTATAGTGCAAAAAAGTGTTTTCCTAAAACGAACTCAGGCAACATTTATTGAGTTCCAACTGAGCTAGAAACTCAGCAAGGCTCTGGGATCACAAAGATGTTTATCTATGGGCAGAAGTTAGGCAGACACAAAATTACTCTGGAAGCATTGATGGAGACACCAATGAGTAACATAGGTATCTGTATCAGCTAGGATGCTTCTGGCCGGAAATAATAGAAAATCTAATTCAAACACGCTTATGTGATCAAAGGGATCTACTGGCTCCCAGACTTGAAAAGTCTAGAAGCAAGAGTATCTTAAGGCCTGTTCCAGAAACATAGCCACATGACCACGGCCAGAATTTCTCCCCAGTTCTCAGAGCTGCTTTCCCAGTGCTGGCTCTGTCCCGAGGTGGCTCCTCTCACCAGCCAAAGACAGCTGCCACCAGATTCCAGGTGACAGGCTTTGTCCACATCAGTAGGAAAGAAAGAGTACTTGTGTCCCACCATTGCAATAAATGTCCTGATAAGAGTGCTGATGGAAACAGGGTGGCTCATAGGACCCCCCCCCCCCCCCCCCCGCCCCCAGGAAGCAATCACTGTGACTGGGACTTGGAATGTATTATTTAAATTAACCTCCAGGTCACACGCTAACCAGAAGAGTAGGAAAATAATTCAGTTTATCAACAAACATATGTTTGGGATGCTGGGTGCAAAGGATGCAGAGATATCTGACTCTGCCCGAGGAGGGTGTGGTGTAGACTTGGAAAGAGGAGGTTGGGGAAGACTTCACAGAAGAGGATATGTCAGGCCAGACACGGTAGCTCATGCCTGTAATCCTAGCACTTTGGGAGGCCGAGGCAGGCAGATCACCTGAGGTCAGAAGTTCAAGACCAGCCTGACCAATATGGTGAAACCCATTTCTACTAAACATAAAAATACAAAAATTAGCCAGGCTCTGGTGGTGTGTGCCTGTAATCCCAGCTACTAAGGAAGCTGAGGCAGAAGAATTGCTTGAACCCAGGAGGCAAGGTTGCAGTGAGCCAAGATTGCACCACTGCACTCCAGCCTGAACAACAGGAGACCCTGTCTCAAAAAAAAAAGATGTCACCTGGGACCAGAATGTGAAGAATCCTCAGTGTCATGCTAAGAAACTTGAACTTTTAGCTCATCTAAAAAGAAATAAGTTGTTAAAGCAAATCCATAGCATAAACCAGATGGGCTAACTTATGCTACCAATAAAGCATCATTTTCAACAAGTTAAAGCATGACTCTCATATAACTATAGGATGAGTACATATCAAATTTTATTCAACTAATTAATGAGGCATCCGGTAAGAGTTCAAAGCTGGTTTTAAGAACATCTGAGGAGCCCAGGAATTTGAGACCAACCTAGGCAACATGGCAAGATCCTGTCCCTATAAAAAAAATTTAAAAATTAGCCAAGCATGGTGGCGTGCACCTGTAGTTCCAGCTACTTGGGAGGCTGAGGTGGGAGGATTATTTGAGTCCAGGAGTCGGAGGTTGCAGTGAGCTGAGATTGTGCCACTGCATTCCAGCCTGGGTGACACAGTGAGACTCTGTCTCAAAAAAAAAAAAAAGGCTGGGCACGGCTGCTGATGCCTGTAATCCAAACACTTTGGGAGGCTGAATAGGAGGATTACTTGAGGCCAGGAGGCTTGATTACTTGAGGCTGCAGTGAGCTACGATCACACCACTGCATTCCAGCCTGGGTGACAGTGAAGCCTTGTCAAGAAAGAAAGAAAAAGAGAAAGAGAGAGAAAGAGAAAGAAAAGAAACAATAAAGAAAACTTAAAAAAAAAAGAATTCAGAATAACATTATTTGATCAGAGATACAAGTAGCTAGTTGTGTTTCAAAAAGAGATGGGAGCCTAACTTTTGGGATTTTCTACCTGAGAAAAATAATTGGTATTTCCACTGGACACAAATCTACAAGTTAATACTTACCTGCATAGGGTCTGAGTCTTTAATTAATATTACCAAGCAAAGTAAAATAATAGTACAACCTTCTATTCCTGCAGAATGAAATAATCTTTAGATAGGCTTGTTAGACAATGCTTTAGTATGGCCTTAAAAAGACAGTCATTCTCTTGGCTTTATTTCTAAGTTTTGGATAATTTTTCCTAACACCAGAGCAATCTATTTAAGACAGTTTTGTTTTTTAAAGTGGACTTAAGCATGACAGTACTTGCATATCAGTGAATACTGCTAATTGTAGTCAGTTTTAATATTGTCATTAAGAGAGGGCTGGGCACGGTGCCTCATGCCTGTAATCCCAGCACTTTGGGAGGCCGAGGCGGGCGGATCATGAGGTCAAGAGATCGAAACCACCCTAGCCAACATGGTGAAACCCCGTCTCTACTAAAAATACAAAAATTAGCTGGGCATGGTAGCATGTGCCTGTAGTCCCAGCTACTCAGGAGGCTGAGGCAGGAGAATCACTTGAACCCGGGAGGCGGAGGTTGCAGTGAGCCGATATCACGCCACTGCACTCCAGCCTGGGGACAGAGCGAGACCTCGTCAAAAAATAAAAAAAAAAACAAAGAGGCTTGAAGAGGTTTACAGAAGTAAAGAGCCCAGCAAGAGTAGGCCCCAGCACCACAGAGATGTCTCCAGGGCGTTATTCAGAAAGCAGCTAGCGAGGGAGATATCAGCTCTGAACCCAGCCCAGGCTGTGGGAGTCCCGCTCCCTGGCTTCTCTTTAGCCCCTGAAGTGTTTTGGTTAAGAGAGAGACATTCTAGACACTCAGTAATCAAGTGCAACCATGCTAAGCCACGCTTAGAGCCACATTTTTGGGTAACAGATTTATTAATGGGCTGGTTGAGAGACCTGGACCATGTGGTGTGTGGAGAAATTCAAAATATTTCAAATAAATACTTGGTGTCCTTTCTGTCTGACTGCTGTGATGTGTTCAGTTACTCTTATATTCCCTGTTGAAGATTAATTAAATAGAAATTGCTCACTAAAAATATAGTTCAGAATATTAAAAAGCCAATTAATATCAATTTTTCTAAAAAGGAAGGCATTTATTTCAATAGGCGCTCACCTGTCCAAATCCAATTTTCCTGTTTACTGATAAAGTTGTAGGTGGAATAATTGGCATAGCAGAAGAGAATACACCCTATCTACACTTCCAAAAATGAGGATTGCCACATTTAGCAAATAAAAATATGGTATCCCCAGTTAAATGTGAATGTCAGAAAAACAATGAATAATTTTTTAATGTAAGTATGTCCCATGCAATTTAGGACATACTTGTGGCAGGTAGAAAAGGGGCCAACAAAGATGTCCATGGACAGATATTCCTAACACTTGGAACATATTCCCTTACATAGCAAAAAGGATTTTGCGGATGTGATTAAGTTTAGGCTTTTCAGAGAGCAGGTCGTCCTGGGTGATGTGAGTGGTGGAAATGTGACCGCAGCGTCCTTAGAGGAGGGAGGCAGGAGAGCCAGAGTTAGAAATTGAAGGTGGAGGAAGGACCAACCAGCTGAAGGATGCAGTCTGCTTCTAGAAGTGTGGGAATAGGCAAGGAAACGGACTGTCCCTGGAGTCTTTGGAAGGGGCGTGGCCCTCCTAGACACTGATTTGAGCCCCAGGAGACCCCGGGGCTAGCTACCTGCAGCAGTGTTAGATTAATTTGTGTTGCTTTACACCACTGTAATTTGTTATGGAAGCAATAAGAAACTCAGATAATGTTTATACTAAAAAAGTTATTCGTTGTTTATCTGAAAATCACATTTACTTGGGGCATCCTGTATTTGGCCTGGCAACACGACCTAGAACGCTGGAGCAGGAAGCAGCTTGCTGTGGTGGGAAGCACTGAAACAGCCCCGGGAGGTCCCACTGTCTCGCCTGGGGAGTCTCTCCAGATTCAGGCCTCCAGTCCCTCCAGGGAAATCTGAGGAGCCCTCTGGCCTGGGTAATCACTGAGGCTCCCTCGCAGTCCGTGAGCCTATCTGAGAAAGAGCCTTTTGCCAATAGGAAATACAACAACCAGCCCGATTAGCGAATGTTCACAGTTCAGACAATTGCCGCCTCTGGACTGTGTGCCCCTCTCCTGCCGTCCACTACCCCCTCCGGGAGGTGGCCCACCTGCTGGTGCGTCTGCGTTGGGCCCTGCCCAGGGCTGGTGTCCTGGTACTCCTCCCTGTCTCCTCACACCTCCTCCTAACTCTGGGACAGACAACGCCAGGCGGCACTGCATGAGTTTCCTATTGCAAATTACCACACAGCGGCTTAAGAACACAAACTTACTTTAAAGCTCTGAAAGAATCAGAATTCCAAAGAGGGTTTTGTGGACCTAAAATAAAAAGTGTCCAGAGAGCTGTGTTCCCTCTGGAGGCTCTGAAGAAGTGTCCCTGTCCTGTCCGTTCCCCACCTCTAGATGCCGCCTGCTCTCCTGGGCTCGCAGCCCCACACCACTCTGTCTGCTTCCAAGAGTGCGTCTCCCCTCAGGCACTCACCCGCCCACCTCCCTCTAGTGAGGGGCCTTGTGATTACAGTGGGCCCTCCAGGTAACCCAGGAGAATCCTCCCGTCTAATCACATCTGCAAAGTTGCCTTTGCTGTGGAAGGTAACATAATCACAGGTTCCAGTGATTTAGTCATGAACATCATTGGGGGGCCATTATTCCACCTGTGACACCTACCTAATGTCTATTCTCTCCTTCCTTCTAACAGAACCATTATTTTGTTCAGGGTGACAATGTGCTTGGCTAAATAATTTTTTTTTTTTTTTCGAGGCAGAGTCTCGCTCTGTCGCCCAGGCTGGAGTGCAGTGGTGCTATCTGGGCTCACTGCAAGCTCTGCCTCCCGGGTTCACGCCATTCTCCTGCCTCAGTCTCCCGAGTAGCTGGGACTACAGGCGCCGGCCACCACGCCCGGCTAATTTTTTGTATTTTCAGTAGAGACGGGGTTTCATTGTGTTACCCAGGACAGTCTCCATCTCGGGACCTCGCGATCCGCCCACCTCGGCCTCCCAAAGTGCTGGGATTACAGGCGTGAGCCACCGCGCCTAGCCAAGAATTTTTATTTACAAAGCTGCTTTGAAGCTTCCTGCAGTCATGTGGCTGATGAGATGTTAGTAGACGTCTGCTGGCCAATGAGAAGTAGAAGTCTGGCTTCCCAGAAGGCTGCTGTTTTCCCAATTAAAAGATGGAGACTCACTTGGCATATACCTTTTGTTCTCTCTCGTGACCTCTTCATCCTCATGGAAAATGAACATGATACCTGGAAGGGCAGCCACTATATTGTGACCTTGACAATGAAAATCACTCAAAAAAGATGACGAAGCAAAGAAAAGTGGATGAATCTGCAAGGAAAAGTGGACAACTCTGCAATCCCTGAGACACTGTGGAAATGACTCCCTCTTCCCTGTCTGTCAAGCTCCAGATTTCTAGATTCATGAAAAGGGAGGAACTTTATTTATTTATTTATTTAAGGCAGAGTCTCACTCTTTCACCCAGGCTGGAGTGCGATGGTGTGATCTCGGCTCACTGCAACCTCTGCTTCCTGGGTCCAAGCCATTCTCCTGCCTCAGTCTCTGAGTAGCTGGGATTACAGGCGCCCACCATCATGCCCAGCTAATTTTTGTATTTTTAGTAGAGACAGGGTTTCACCATTTGGCCAGGCTAGTCTCAAACTCCTGACCTCCAGTGATCCACCTGCCTCAGCCTCCTAAAGTACTGGGATTACAGGCACATGCCACCACACCTGGCTAATTCTTGTATTTTTGTAGACAGGGCTTAGCCATGTTGGTCAGGCTGGTCTCAAACTCTTGAGTTCATGTGATCCTCCTGCCTTGGCCTCCCAAAGTGCTGGGATTACAGGCATAAGCCACTGCACCTGGCCTGGGAAGAACTTTTAATTGTTGGAGGCGGGTAGTCAATTAAATGCAGCGGAAACCAGTCATAACAGATGCAAGCTCTGTCTAAATCCTCACTACTTAAAGCGTGCTCCTGGAGGAGCAGCAGGGACAGCCCCTGGGAATGTGTTGGAAATGCAGAATCCAGGGACCCCCACAGACCAACTGAACCAGAATCTGCATTTTAACAAGATCCCCAGGGAATTGCTCTGTATGCCCTTCAGAGTCACCACAGCTCTGGAGCCCACAGAAGCTGAGAGGGAAAGTGCCCTGGATTCCTCCACCCTGTGCTTGAAGACACGGCCTGTCTAGCAACAATAGTAAGTACCCTTGGAATTTACTGGAACAAACGTCAAACCGTGGGCGGTGGGTGCAAAATTGTATATACAGTCGTCAAGTCCGCTTCTCACCCCACCACCACCAATTACCCTGATTTAGTTCTTTTCTTTTCTCCTTAAAATTGTATATTTCATGATTAGTCAGCCTAAGACGCCTACATCCATTTCATTCTATCAAGACCAAAATTGATAAGAAGTTAAAGACTGGGTGAAATCAGGAAAAAGTGGAAAATTATCTCCTTTTAAAAGTTACTTGGCCGGGCGCGGTGGCTCACGCTTGTAATCCCAGCACTTTCGGAGGCCGAGGCGGGCGGATCACGAGGTCAGGAGATCGAGACCACGGTGAAATCCCGTCTCTACTAAAAATACAAAAAAATTAGCTGGGCGTGCTGGCAGGCGCCTGTAGTCCCAGCTACTCGGAGAGGCTGAGGCAGGAGAATGGCGTGAACCCGGGAGGCGGAGCTTGCAGTGAGCCGAGATTGCGCCACTGCACTCCAGCCTGGGCGACAGAGCGAGACTCCGTCTCAAAGAAAAAAAAAAAGTTACTTAAAACTTTTAAAAACTTTTGGTGGTTTGTAAATAGACCTGCAATTTCTCTGATGCTATCGGCCGCCCAGATGAATGAAGTGCAGTATATAAAGCCCCCGACTTATGATTCGACTTGGGATTTCTTTTGACTTTAAAATTTTTTGACTTTATGACTTTAACCCCCTCGTAAGTTAAGGAACATCTGTAAATATATAAATCCACAGAGAGGAAGAAAGATCCAGAGAGCCTTTCAACACACTGCATTTCGCATTTCCATTAAGTCTCTCAAGTTATGCATTTAATATGGACTGTAAATTGTGTACTCATTTTTCTTCAATGATTTCTATTCAGAATATTACAAAGAAAGACAGAGTTAGATTAAAGGCCAGCTACTGTTTCCTGGGGACTGAAGGGAATGTCGAGGGGGCGAGTAGATCGTCCAGCTGACTTTGCCCTCTCGAAGACTGTTCTGGGAGGGTTTTTAGGTTTATTTTTTAAATAGGTAAATCCAAAAGGCACATAAGCATATATATATATAGACAGTGAAAAGTCTCCTTTTCCTTCAGTCCCTCCCTCCAACTGCCAAATTTCCCTCTCTCAAAGCAACCTCTGTTACCGGTTTCTTAAGAATCCTACCACGTGAGCACGCTGCATGCTGGAAGAGGCTAAAACATGTGGCTGAAAAACAAGAGGGGAGTGTGTCGATGGCTCGGAATTGTTCTTGAGGGCATGTATTAAAATTAATCTTTGTCATCATCCAATTGCTTTCTGTTAAGATCTTCTGCTGGTATTTAATTTTTCCAATCATAGATAAAATATCTATCAAGTAAAGAGCCAGAGTTGCCACCTACTTGTTCCGGAGGATTAAGGAGATAACGTTTATAAAATACTTGGAGCATCTCAGAGGAAGGCTCTGAATAAACATAAACACTTGTTAAAGCTGCAGCCCTCTTCTACATAATTTACATTTTATCACTCTGTCCTCACCCCCAGCCCACTACATACTTGCCCCCACCTCCTTGCAGCACGGTTTAAGGGTGAGAGGTTAATAAGAAAGGATGATTGATGTAAGGCAAGACTAAGTAGACTGCTTTGAGGATTTTTGCTTTGTTTCCTAAAGCTTCCCAACTCATCTGCTCTTTAAAGAACCTGGCGTTTTTTTCAAAAAGAGAGAAACCTAACTGCATAAGTCAACTTTGTAGTTGTGTGGCTTTATTTAATAATTCAAATAATTTAAGAATATTTTCTTTTTTCAAAAAATGGATCATAACTTACATCCTTTCTTGTTTCACTTATTAATATGCTATGAGCATTACTGTTGTGATTACAGCTGTGTTGATATAGCATGATTATTTGAAAAATAAGAAGTGTTTCTGTAATTAAAGATACCGATAAGGAGACTTGGTTCACATTTATGCAGTAAATTGATATATGCACGTTCAGGGCCTACTATGTGCTAAAAGAAAAATAGACACCACAGAGATACCTAAGATGTTTTCCCTGCCCAATACAAAGCCTTCAGTGACAAGTGTGAAATTGGAGGATTCAGAGGGCATTTTCTTGCACCTGAGAAATGAGGTTGTTTGCTTAAACTGCTGCACTTTAGGAAGACTTTGTTTTGTCCTAGATCCCTTTGAGTACCCCAGTGGTCTTATAGACAAATGAATAGACTTTTCTAAGAGATAAAAGCCCCCACGTAAAAATTCTAGGAAAAAATATGAAACCATCTCTGGGAAGGGATATAAAAATCATAAGTAACTAAAGTAGATAGAAATAATAGACTGTATTTCCCTTTTAAATATATGATCTTTAATTGTAGAACTGTTGGGCAAAGAGCTGAATGATGGTTTAAGCCATATGAATGGCAAGTCTGCAGATTGGCTAATTATTGGCCAAAACGATAATTGCCCTGTACATTCCAAATTAAAGGACACAGCCCATAAAGATAGTAGTAAGAGTTTATGTTTCCTTCTCCTTAATCTTGTACAAGAGTTAACCTCCTAGACCCAAGACATTTCCAGCAATTAGTGATGGGTTGAAGTTAACAGTGCTGAGAAAGCCTTGGTCACTGATCCCTTCAGCTTGTCATTAACCTCTAAAACTGCTAAATAGGATGCAAAAAAAGTATTTTACCAATATTATTTAAAAGGCTGTATCATATTTCATACACAAATTTCCAATGTAGAAAAATCTCTTACAATGTATATATGTGTGCAAGGTAGTTTAAAGGATTTTTTAGTTTTTTATTTCCAAAATTTTCTTCCAGTACAAAAGAGTAATTTGAGGTAAATATTCTATGTATATAGGGAAGGAAAACTATTCCAAATGTTTTTCAAAGAAAAGGGCATTCCAAAATGTTTTTCAAAGAAAAGGGACATAAAATTCACTTTAAAAAATGGGAATCTTTGTTTTTGCCTATTAGCACTTTGAATGAATTTATTGAAAGTTTTAAGCAGAGTGAAAAATTGGATCATAGGTTAGTGTCCTCTTGAAAATGGTGGCGTATGTTTCTCATACTCTTAAAAGAACAAAACTTAAAATATCATTGAAAGAACACAAACATAGCCCCATTTATTATTATAACTACAAATCATATTTTCACAGTAACTTGTTCTGATTTAAGAATTTTCATAAGAAAAGATATGAAGTCTCAGTGGATTGTAATGTTACTGACTCTATTCAACATGTAATAAGCTTTCCTCTGATTTTACATCCTGAGTCCATAAAGCTTATTAAATGACACTTCAAAATTTCTTTCAATGGTGGAAGCTTTGGTTAAGTGAAAAAGCCTGTTGGGGTTTTCCCCCTGTAGTTTTCTAATTAGGGCTTCCTTATTACATCACAAACATTAATCACCACATTATCCAGTAACAGATCAGACTTACCCTATCTTTCAGATCCTCATTAATCTACCAGTAAAGTTATGAGCTCCATTAACATGGTTACATTTAGAAAATCTCCCTGAAGCACAGTACATCCATTACTGGGGCTGAATAACCCAAAGCCATGTGTCTTATCCAGTCCAGATATGTTTTTGAAATGTCAACTTTGACAGAGAAACTTTCTGTGCACCCCCCACATAGGAATCCTACAGAATATTTGCTTTATTTACTGCTTGAGGTACTATTTTAGCAGAAGATAAATTCTCCGAGCAGGATCAAGTTTGCATTTTGCAGAGAGGGAGCCATCTGTTGTTGTCCAGAGCTTGGCTGTGTTCCATTTGGAATGCAGGGCCAGCCCCGGTTAAAAAAGAATGTGAACTCTTCCTAGTGTGATCACCCCCACAAACAGAGAGAACGCTGCAAGTTCCTTGCAATCCTAAACCAGCCAGCACTTCCTGAACACCTGCCCTGAACACAAATGTTCCTTTGGTGAGTGACAGTGAAAATGACAGGGCGTCAAGTTCACCTGGCCATGTCCACATCGATGAACCAACCTGGCCAGTAGACGCAGAGCCCACTGTGGTTCTGCAAGAGCACACATCGGGGAAAGGTGCTCTGGTGCGTTCACACAGTCTTCGGATTGCTCAGAAAGGCGTATCATTTTCTAGATTTAGGGAGTGTGGGCTTTTATTTCAGAACTTTACAAAAAGAAGTGTCTAAGTCTCTCAGCTTACCTTGGAGTTGAATTTATTGCATTCATGGCTGGATTTGGCAATTACTGTTTGCATTCCGTCCTTCCATAGGGTAGTATATAGACGTAAGCAAGCCATTTCCTTCTAGAGGATGTAAAAATGAATAAACAGTTACAATGTATGCTACATACATATGGCATTTATCATCAGATTCATTTAAGAGAACCTAGATAAATAGAAAGATACTCTTTTTTTTATGAAGAGGGAGTCTCACTCTGTCGCCCGAACTGGAGTGCAGTGGCGTGATCTCAGCTCACTGCAACCTCCGACTCCTGGGTTCAAGTGATTGTTCTGCCTCAGCCTCCCAAGTAGCTGGGATTACAGGCACCCACCACTACGCCCAGCTAATTTTTTGTATTTTTAGTAGAGACAGGGGTTTCGCCATGTTGGCCAGGCTGGTCTCAAACTCCTGACCTCGTGATTCACCCACCTCAGCCCCCCAAAGTACTGAGATTACAGGCATGAGCCGCCGCACTCAGCCTAGAAAAAGGAATTTTAAAATATTAGAAAATATTTTCCTGAAGAGAAACATGTTGAAGCCAATGAATATTTTGTTCAAAATGTCAAATGGATAAGACAAAATTCAAAGATAGACAAGGTGAAGGAAAGGAAATACCAATAAAAAAAGAAACTCTGTTAAAACAAAACTTAGGAGACTTAAAAAAACTACATTTCAAAGATTAGAAATTATGTATTTGTGAGCAGAGTAATGTGGTTATCAAATTTTTCTGCAAAACAATCTAGTTTTGGAATTTGAGGACTGTGTTTCATTCTTTTTTTTTTTTTTCTTTTTTTTTTAAGTCGGAGTCTCGCTCTGTCACCCAGGCTGTAGTGCAGTGGCCCGATGTTGGCTCACTGCAAGCTCCGCCTCCCAGGTTCACGCCATTCTCCTGCCTCAGCCTCCCGAGTAGCTGGGACTACAGGCACCTGCCACGAAGCCTGGCCAATTTTTTGTATTTTTAGTAGAGACAGAGTTTCACCGTGTTAGCCAGGATGGTCTTGATCTCCTGACCTCATGATCTGCCCGCCTCGGCCTCCCAAAGTGCTGGGATTACAGGTGTGAGCCACCACACCTGGCCTGTGTTTCATTCTTGAGGTCAAGGACATTCTATATCATTTAGTGAGCTTCATGCAAGAAATGGTAAGGGAAAATGAAATAAGCCTGGAAATAAATGAACAGTGTCCTGGTTTCAGATAGGTGCTTTTTCAGTCATTTATGATATTCTTATAGAGCTCAAGGAAAACTGAGGCCTGGGTAATAGTACAGTTCTGTGGATTTATAGTTGATTAAACCAAGAGGTCACAAAGGCAATAGATCAATGTTACATGTCCAGGAGAGCTCTAGGGCTTTCTATGTGACTTTGCAACAGAGAAACATGCTTCTCAGATTTGTAAGGTATGTACAACTCAGGATTCAAAAAGATCTCTAGGCTGGGTGAGGTGGTTCATTCCGGTAATCCCAGCACTTTGGGAGGCTGAGATGAGAGGATTTATTGACACCAGGAGTTTGAGACCAGCCTGGACAATAATATGTGACCCCCATCTGTAGAACATTTTTTAAAAAATCTCTAAGGACTGTGCAGATGAATGGAAATCAACAAAATGAAATTCAATGTAAATAAAAATAGAAACCTGAATTTAGATTCAAAAAGTCCACTATAAAGTATACAACCTGGCATCAGAAGTTTATATGGGAAGACAGACACACATACCTTAGGTGCTTTAGTTGATTTCAAGGCAGAATGAGTCAGGAGTCTGTGAGCCAGAGAATGAACTAGCTAATGAGATCTTAGTTTGTATTAACAAAAGGATGGCGTCCAGATCAAGAGAAATCATCATCCCCACAGACGCTTCCCTGGCCAGGCCACATCTGGAGTTGCAATTCCATGTGCCACCCTGGGGAGCCCAGGCTGAGCCGAAGGGTAATGGAGAACAGGCAGAGGTCAGCGATGAGGGAGGTCGAGGGGATGACTTGCAGGGATGCTGAGAGAAGCTGGCTAATGAGAATCTAAGTCTTTGAAAGCTGGGAGTTTCCCTTAACAGGGGCCCGGGCTCATTTCTTCCAGGCTAAAGGTGGAATGTTAAAGGGGCTAAGAAAATTTAAAATAAAAGAAATTCACCGTTATGCCTCCTACCACTCCAACACAAGTAAAAAATAACCTGCTATAGTAATTAAGGGGTTTCTTCAACAAATAAGTGGCATGAAAAAGAAAAGGGGAACCTGGGATAGATTTTCAAAGAGGCTTTAGAGACTTAACCTAACCAAATTTATTCTGTGGGCTTTGTTAAATTTTTTTTTTTTTTTTAGACAGAGTCTTACTCTGTTATGTATGCTGGGAGTGCAGTGGCGTGATCTCAGCTCACTGCAACCTCTGCCTCCCACATTCAAGCGATTCTCCTGCCTCAGCCTCCCAAGTAGCTGGGATTACAGGCGCCTGCCACCACCCCAGGATAATTTTTTATATTTTTGGTAGAGACAGGGTTTCACCATGTTGGCCAGGCTGGTCTCGAACTCCTGACCTCAAGTGATCTGCCCGCCTCAGCCTTCCAAAGTGCTGGGATTACAGGCGTGAGCCACCATGCCCAGCCTGGCTTTGTTAGATCTTGATTTCAACAAGATCTACCTGGTAAAAGAAACATTTTTTAAGATAATCAGGGAAAAGATTTTGTAATAATAGCTTTATTGAGATACAACTCACATGCCATAAAATTCATCCTTTTCACAGTGTTCGGCACCATTCACCACTGTTTAATTCCAGAACATTTTTATCATCCCAAAAGGACACCCCATAGTCATTAAGAGCCACTGCCCACACCCCTCACTCCAGCGCCTAGTAAGCATTCATCTTTTCTCTCTACGGGTTTGCCTCTTCTGGGCATTTAATAGAAATGGCATCATGCAATCTGTGGCCTTTTATGAGCGGCCTCTTTCACGTTGTCTAATACTTGCAAGGTTCATCCATGCCGTACCATGTATCAGTACTTCATTCCTTTCCATGGCAGGATACTATACCATTGTGTGGTGAGACCACACTTGTTTATTCATTCATAAGTTGATGGACATTTGGGTTGTTTCTACTTTTTGACTATTATGAATAATGCTGCAATGAAAATTCACCTACAAGTTTTTGTGTGGACATATGTTTTCAGTTATCTTTAGTATATGCCTAGGAGTGGGATTGCTGGGTCATATCCTAATGCTACATTTGACATTTTGAGGAATTGTGAAGCTGTTTTTCTGAAGAGGCTATGCATTTTGCATTCCTACCAGTAACGTGTGAAGGTTCCTTTCTCCACATACTCATCAACACTTTATGTTATGCCTTTTTTATTACAGCCAGTGTAGTATGAAGTAGTATCTCATTGTGTTTTTTGTTTGTTTGTTTTGAGACAGAGTTTTGCTCTTGTTGCCCAGGCTGGAGTGCAATAGCGCAATCTCGGCTCACTGCAACCTCCACCTTCCAGGTTCAAGCAATTCTCCTGCCTCAGCCTCCCAAGTAGCTGGGATTACAGGCATCCACCATGATGCCTGGCTAATTTTCTGTATTTAGTAGAGACAGGTTTCCCCATGTTGGTAAGGCTGTTCTCAAACTGCTGACCTCAGGTGATACACCTACTTCGGCCTCCCAAAGTTCTGGGATTACAGGCATGAGCCACCGTGCCCGGCCTCATTGTGGTTTTTATTTGCATTTATCTAATGACTAATACTGTTGAGAATCTTTTCATATGCTTATTGACCATTTGTCTGTCTTCTTTAGAGAAATGCCTGTTCAAATAATTTGCTCGTTATATTGGGTTATTTGTTTCCTTATTATAGAGTTATAAGAATTATTTATCTGTTCTAGGCCAGGTGCAGTGGCTCATACCTTAATCCCAGCACTTTGGGAGGCCAAGGCAGGTGGATCACTTGAGGTCAAGAGTTCAAGACCAGCCTGGCCAACATGGTGAAACCCTGTCTTTACTAAAAACACAAAAATTAGCCGGGTGTGGTAGCCTGCACCTGTAATCCCAGCTACTTTGGAGGCTGAGGCATGAGAATTGCTTGAACCCGGGAGGCAGAGGTTGCAGTGAGCCAAGATTGTGCCTCTGCATTCCAGCCTGGGCAACAGAGAGAATCTGTCTCAAAAAAAAAAAAAAAAAAAAAGTATTCTATTCTGAATCCAAGTCCTTTATTAGATACATGATTTGCAAATATTTTCTCCCATTCTATAGGTTGTCCTTTTTAATGGTACCATTTGAAGCATAAAATTTTTTAATTTTGATGGAGTCAAATTTATCTAAATTTTCTTTCTTCATTTGTGCTTTAATTTAGATTTCTATAATTAGATTTTTAAAATAACTTTTCATCTATTAATTTGATGTAGTTAAATATGTGTTACTACAACTATGAAATAACCCTTGTGTTGGGGTTGCAGAAGAGATGTTAAAATGCAGTACACTTAATTTTATTAAGGTAAATTAGGACTGCCTCCCATGGTAAAGATGCATAACCAGTCTGTTACAATTTTTAAATCCACATTATACCATCAGTTCAACTATCACAATAATGTAGTCAAGTTTGGAAGGTAATGGAACCCCCTGAAAGTCACTGTGTTAGTAATATGCATCATTTGAAAATTCCTGGGCTGGGTGCGGTGGCTCATGCCTGTAATCCCAGCACTTTGGGAGGCCGAGACAGGCGGATCACCTGATGTCAGGAGCTCGAGACCAGCCTGACCAACATGGAGAAACCCTGTCTCTACTAAAAATATAAAATTAGCCAGACGTAATAGCACATGCCTGTAATTCCAGCTACTTGGGAGGCTGAGGCAGGAGAATCGCTTGAACCCGGGAGGCAAAGGTTGCGGTGAGCCAAGATCGCGCCATTGGGAGTCTGAGAGAGAGGGAGAGAGAGAGAGAAAGAAAGGAAAGAAACTTCAAACTATACTACAAGGCTACAGTAACCAAAAGAGCATGGTACTGGTACCACAACAGAGACATAGATCAATGGAACAGAACAGAGCCCTCAGAAATAATGCCACATATCTACAACTATCTGATCTTTGACAAACCTGACAAAAACAAGCAATGGGGAAAGGATTCCCTATTTAATAAATGGTGCTGGGAAAACTGGCTAGCCATATGTAGAAACCTGAAAGTGGATCCCTTCCTTACACCTTATACAAAAATTAATTCAAGATGGATTAAAGACTTACATGTTAGACCTAAAACCATAAAAACCCTAGAAGAAAGCCTAGGCAATACCATTCAGGACATAGGCGTGGGCAAGGACTTCATGTCTAAAACACCAAAAGCAATGGCAACAAAAGCCAAAATTGACAAATGGGATCTAATTAAACTAAAGAGCTTCTGCACAGCAAAAGAAACTACCATCAGAGTGAATAGGCAACCTACGGAATGGGAGAAAATTTTTGCAACCTACTCATCTGACAAAGGGCTAATATCCAGAATCTACAATGAACTCAAACAAATTTACAAGAGAAAAACAAACAACCCCATCAAAAAGTGGGCAAAGGACATGAACAGACACTTCTCAACAGAAGACATTTATGCAGCCAAAAAACACATGAAAAAATGCTTATCATCACTGGCCATCAGAGAAATGCAAATCAAAACCACAATGAGATACCATCTCACACCAGTTAGAATGGCGATCATTAAAAAGTCAGGAAACCACAGGTGCTGGAGAGGATGTGGAGAAATAGGAACACTTTTACACTGTTGGTGGGACTGTAAACTAGTTCAACCATTGTGGAAGCCAGTGTGGCGATTCCTCAGAGATCTAGAACTAGAAATACCATTTGACCCAGCCATCCCATTACTGGGTATATACCCAAAGGACTATAAATCATGCTGCTATAAAGACACATGCACACGTATGTTTATTGCAGCACTATTCACAATAGCAAAGGCTTGGAACCAACCCAAATGTCCAACAACGATAGACTGGATTAAGAAAATGTGGCACATATACACCATGGAATACTATGCAGCCATAAAAAATGATGAGTTCATGTCCTTTGTAGGGACATGGATGAAACTGGAAAACATCATTCTCAGTAAACTATCGCAAGGACAAAAAACCAAACACTGCATGTTCTCACTCATAGGTGGGAATTGAAAAATGAGAACTCGTGGACACAGGAAGGGGAACATCACACTCCAGGGACTGTTGTGGGTTGGGGGGAGTGGGGGAGGGACAGCATTAGGAGATATACCTAATGCTAAATGACGAGTTAATGGGTGCAGCAAACCAACACGGCACATGGATACATATGTAACAAACCTGCACATTGTGCACATGTACCCTAAAACCCTAAAGTATAATAATAAAAAAGAAAAAAGAAAACTCCCTTGCCTCAAATTTTACAGAACACAGTTATGCTCATGAGTAAGGAAAAAATGTTGCTTCTAAAATCATCCTCAACATAGTCTTAACAATCTGGTAAGGTCATGTGCCCTTCCTCCAGCCCCTAGTAGGGGGTACTAATTAGAATCTGGAGAAGTAAGAACATGTAACTTGGGGAAAAAAATCAGCACTATTTATTTGAAAACGAAAACAAGGGCTGGGTGTATTGGCTCACACCTGTAGATCCTAGCACTTTGGGAGGCCAAGGTGGGAGGCCAGGAGTTTGAAGCCCACCTGGGCAACATAGGAAGACCCTGTCTCTGCAAAAATTGAAATATTTAGCCTGGCATGGTGGCGTGCACCTATAGTCCTAGCTACTTGGGAAGCTGAGGAAGGAGGATCGCTTGAGTCTAGGAATTGAAGGCTGCAGTGAGGTATGATTGCTCTACTGCACTCTAGCCTGGGAGACAGAACAAGATCTTATCTCTAAAAAACAAAACAAAACAAAACCTCAAATATATAAGGTAAAGTTCAATAAATGTCTTTTAATCTTAAGAAAAATGTATTAGAAATGGCAAGGTTTGGGCAGGGAACGGTGTGGCTCACGCCTGTAATCTCAACACTCTGGGAGGCGGAGGTGGGCGAATCACCTGAGGTCAGGAGTTCGAAACCAGCCTGGCCAACGTGGTGAAAACCTGTCTTTACTAAAAATACAAAAATTAGCTGGGCGTGGTGGCATGCGCCTGTAATCCCAGCTACTCGGGAGGCTGAGGCAGGAGAATTGCTTGAACCCAGGAGGTGGAAGTTGCAGGGAGGTGGAGGTTGCAGTGAGCCAAGATCGTGCCACTGCACTCCAGCCTGGGTGACAGAACAAGACTCCGGCTCGAAAAAAAAAAAAAAAATTAGCTGGGCGTAGTCATGCACGCCTGTGATCCCAGCTACTCGGGAAGCTGAGGCAGGAGAATCGCTTGAACTCGGGAGGCGGAGATTGCAGTGAGCCAAGATCGCGCCATTGCACTCCAGCCTGGGCAACAGAGCAAGACTCTGTCAGAAAAAAAAAAAAAAAAGAGAGAGTGAGAA
>NW_026652285.1:67658880-67820717 GCF_009828535.3 Hylobates moloch | reverse complement strand
AAAAAAAAAAAAAAAAATTAAATAGAAGTTAAAGTATGGATTACATGGAATTGTTTTTCCTGGAAGCACTTAAGTCACAAATATGCCACAGTGAAGATATCGAACACAAAAGAGAGGCATGGGCAGGAACAGGGATCCTCATCACAGCTTCTGATCCAGCAGATGTTGACTGTGGATGGAAGGTGGCACATGCCCACAACTGGGTACAGAAGTAAATTCCCGCTAAAACCCAGGGGTGCACAATGTGTAGACAACTCACTTGCATGTTAGAATACCAACAAGATTCAGCTGCAAAGTAAACCCTGCATCGCAGCTAAGCCATGAAGTTGAGTTGTGAATCTTGCGGGACTGATGAAAGTTTGCTGGACAATTACAGTGTAAACGTCATGACCCGTCAGTACCTAACACTGCTTCCGTCTCTACAGTAGCCACGGGCACTGCAGCGGCCTCAGAGCAGAAGGCACAGGGTACCACCAGGGAGGCATCACAGGGCGTCAACACCGAGGACCTGAGGCCACCGCCTTGAGCCACGCCGCGTGCAGGAGCGGGCCTTGCACGTTCGGCCCCGGGAGGTGGCCCGCAGAAACCGTCCAAAGGGCTGGCCTTGTTGTTCGGGCACACCTCTGACTGGGCCCCAGTTTCTGGAGGGCAGTTGTGGGGAAGGCTTGTCCCCAGCACCGGGCTTTGCACATCATCTGTCCCTAAGGTGTTTGGGGACCAAAGCTCTAAGCAGTGCCTCTTGGTGTGCGTGAATCAAGAAACGGAATTTTAAAGTGCACAGGTTGTATTATCCTTTAGAACTGTGATTTAAAATGAAGAACAGTAACTCCATATAAAAAGAAGCGTATTGCCAGGCACGGTGGCTCACGCCTGTAATCTCAACACTTTGGGAGGCCGAGGCGGGCGGATTACCTGAGGTCAAGAGTTCAGGACCAGCCTGGCCAAACATGGTGAAAACCCATCTCTACAAAAATGCAAAAATTAGTCGGGCGTGGTGGTGCATGCCTGTAGTCCCAGCTACTCCAGAGGCTGAGGCAGGAGAATCGCTTGGACCTGAGAGGCGGAGCTTGCAGTGAGCCGAGATCTCGCCATTGCACTCCAGCCTGGGCAACAGAGCGAGACTCCGTCTCAAAAAAAAAAAAAAAAGAAGTTTATTTAGATGTTAGAGTCATCTAGTGATTGAACAAGATTGGACATGAATCCACCCAGGCCTGGGACTCTGCTGCAGAGCAGCCACCGCGGACATCCGCGGATTTCACCTCCAACAGGGAGCGGTCAGTGTGCTGGCTGGCCTTTGTGCTTCCAGACGTTTTTCCAACAGACGGCTGTGGCTGCAGTTTTCAGATGTGCTCTGGCCTCCAAGGACCAGCGTGGTGGGGAGGGACCCTATGTATAGAAAGTGCTGTCCTGGGAGCTTCCTGACAGACACTTTCGGGCATCTAAGCGATCCGTGGAGCGGGCAGCTGCGGCTTTCGGTCCTCGAGCTCCCACGGCGGCCACAACCAGACTTCTTCACCAGCAATGAACCAAAAAGCATCCTCTCAGAGTCTCTTTGAACCTGGCTGTGATGATAAGAACCAAATGTTTGCTGATCTAAGACGTGTATGCAGAACACAGAAGACTGCAGTTTAGGAACACCCTACAAAATCGTATTTTCCAAAAACAGGGCGCTGGGAGCCAGGGCGCGCCCCTGCCTTTCGCGTCCGGAGAACCGCCTCCGCCTCCGGAGGGAGTCCGTCCCAGTGAGGGCCGCTCCCAGCCCCGGCTCCCCGTCCGAAGACAGCAGTTCCGGGAACCGCGATGACAGCATCGAACTGAAGATCAGGAAGTTTTGGCGGAAAAGGCCAAGCAGTAGTGTGCGCGCGGAGCCCGGGACCGGGGCGCCGACAAAGCGGGAGCGCGGGCGCAGCCCGTGAGCGCCGGCGGCAGAGTCTCAGCTAGAGGCTGCGAGGGGCCCAGCTGGCCGCCAAAGGTGCTTCTGGCTAGAGGTGCCACAGCGCGCACCTAGGCAGGAGGCACGGGGGACCTTTCACAGGAGCTGCGGGAGCCGGTGCTTCCCCGCCCCAGGCCGGGAGCTGAAAGGGGCTCTAGCGCCCAGGCCGACTGCGCCCTGACCGGGAGCCACTGCGCCCAGCGCAGCCCGAGGGCGCTGAGCTCGGAGGATGCGGTGCGGGGTGGGGGTCTCGGGAGCAACAGAGACTGGGATCCGAGGGCCCGGCCCGCGCTGCTGCCCACGCAGCGCTTCCACTTTGGACAGAGTGTCTCCCGCGCGGCGGGCCGGCCTCTCCAGCGCGCACCCGGGGCTGCCTTTGCAGGGCCACCCCCCGCCTCCAGGGAGGCCCACGCTCGCCGGTGAGGAACGATGGTGGGCCCTGGTCCAGCGGGAAGGCTGGAGGAACTCAGGCTCGGAGGAAAAAGTCTTTTAGACCTGGGCCATCAACGAAGGCTCTCTATGGGGACTACCAGGACCGGGACGCCGTGGGCAGACGCGCCATGCCTTCTGTGCCACCTCCCTGGGGACCGCGCGTTAGCTCCTGGTGCAGGGCCGAGCCCTGGGACTGTGAGCGCGCGTCCCGTCTTCGTGCGCCCATGGAAAGCGGCGTGTCCGTGCGTGCGTCCGCGCGCGTGTGTCGGCTGTGACCGCAGGGAGAGCAAACAGGCCGTTATGCATGTGTCCTGGTAAATAGGATTTTTGTAGCTTTTTGTAAATTATCTAAAATGATGTAAAAATATTTTTGGAAAATTAAGTAATTTTTTAAGAGAGCTTTCAGTATTAGCCTTTGTGTGAAAAACCTTCTGTGGCTGTGTAAGCCTGGGGATATTTTTTCACACCCTCGAGTTTTGAGAGTTTGGCTGGTGTGAAATGCTAGGTTCAAAGCTCTTTTTCCTTTAATACTTTAAAATATAAATCTATTAACTTCTTGCATCCTGTAGTGCTTTTTTTTTTCCTTTGAAACGGAGTTTCACTCTTTTCGCCCAGGCTGGAGTGCAATGGCACGAGCCCAGCTCACTGCAACCTCCATCTCCTGGGTTCAAGCGATTCTCCTGCCTCAGCCTCCTGAGTAGCTGGGATTGCAGGTGTCTGCTACCACGCCAGGCTAATTTTTTGTATTTTTAGTAGAGATGGGGGTTTCACCATGTTGGCCAGGCTGGTCTCGAACTCCTGACCTCAGTTGATCCACTCGCCTCGGCCTCCCGAAGTGCTGGGAGTATAGGCGTGAGCGACCGTGCTCGGCCTGCTTTTTTGATTTTTGAAGGTTATCTCTAAAAGATATTATCCCCAGATACTTTTAGAATTTTCTTTTTGTTTCTTAATCTGTTTCTTTTGTTGTTGCTGTTTTGTTTTGTTTTGTTTTGTTTTGACAGGGTCTTGTTCCATTACCCAGGCTGCAGTGCAGTGGCACAATCTCAACAATCTCAGCTCACTGCACCTCTGCCTCCTGGGCTCAAGCAGTCCTCCGGAGTAGCTAGGACTACAGGCTAGCACCCACGATGGCCGGCTAATTTTTGTTTGTATTTTTAGTAGAGATGGGGTATCTCCATGTTGCCCAGGCTGGTTTAGAACTCCTGGGCTCAAGTGATCTGCCTGCCTCTGCCTTTAAAAGTGCTGAGATTACAGACATGAGCCTAGGTTTTTTTTTAATGTTTTGAAACCCTATTCTAATATTAATTCTTTCTTTTTCCACCTCAGCATCAAAAGAGCCTTTGAATCTGGGAAATTTATCTTCACTATTTCTTTCAATAATTCCTCTCTTATGTCACTCAATGCTGGCACTTATATTTTATCTTCCATATCCATGAGCTTTTCTGTTATATTTTCCCTTTGTCTTTCTTTTTTTCTTTTCTTTTCTCATTTTTTTGTTTTAGTGTTTGTTTTCTGAGACAAGATCTCACGGTCGCCCAGGCTGGAGTGCAGTGGTGCAGTCAGGGCTCACTGCAACATCCACCTCCCAGGCTCAAGTGATCCTCCCACCTCACCCTCCCAAATAGCTGGGACTACAGGCATGCACCACCACACCAGGGCTAATCTTTGTCTTTTCTGCTGTCTTCTAAAACAGTTCCTCAATCTTTCCTCAGCTGCATCCATTCTGTAATTTATTCCCTATTTTGTATTCTTTTTCCAACTATTGTATTTTCTATCCAATATTTCTCCTTTGTTGTTTTTTATGCTTTTTTGATCTTGCTTCACATTTCTAAGAAATTCTAGTATCTATTAAATACATTTATCGTGCTTATTTTAAACCCTTGGTCCCCAGCCAGGCATGATGGCTCACGCCTGTAATCCCAGTACTTTGGGAGGCTGAGGCAGGCGGATCACGAGGTCAGGAGTTCAAGACCAGCCTGGTCAACATGGTGAAACCCCATCTCTACTAAAAATACAAAAATTAGCTGGGCATGGTGGCGTGTGCCTGTAATCCCAGATACTTGGGAGGCTGAGGCAGGAGAATCGCTTGAACCCAGGAGGCGGAGGTTGCAGTGAGCGAAGACCACGCCACTGCACTCCAGCCTGGCAACAGAGTGAGACTCTGTCTCAAAAAATAAAAAATAAACACTTGGTTCCTGTGTTCCAATAATTCAGTTTCAGAAAATGTTTTTAGATCGTTGCTTGTAGTAGACTGAAAAATGGTCTCCAAAAATATCAGGTCCTAATTCCTGGTATCTGTGAATATTACCTTAGTTGCAAATATAGTCTTTGCAGATGTGATTAAGTGGATGATCTTGAATTTAGGAGATTGTCCTAGATTATTCAGGAAGACCCTAAATGGCATCACAGTGTCCTGATTTGATAGAGGCAGAGCGATATTTTACATGCATATGCACACACATTAGAAGGTGACATTAAGATGAAACAAAAAGAGATTTGAAGAAGCTAGCCTTGCAGATTGGAGTGATGTGGGCACAAGCGAAGGAATGTCAGCCGCCTGAAAGAGACAAGGAACAAGGCGAGGTGCAGTGGCTCACGCTTGTAATCCCAGCACTTTGGGAGGCCGAGGCGGGCGGATCACGAGGTCAGGAGATCGAGACCACGCTGAAACCCCGTCTCTACTAAAAATACAAAAAATTAGCTGGGCATGGTGGCGGGTGCCTGTAGTCTCAGCTACCAGAGAGGCTGAGGCAGGAGAATGGCGTGACCCCCGGGAGGCGGAGCTTGCAGTGAGCCGAGATTGCACCACTGCACTCCAGCCTGGGCGACAGAGCGAGACTCCGTCTCAAAAAAAAAAAAAAAAAAGAGACAAGGAACAGATTCTCTCCTAGAATCTCTAGAGGGAGTGTGGCCCTTTGATTTCAGCCTAGTGATACTGAATTTGGATTTCTGACCTCCAGAACGATGAAAGAATAAATTTATACTGTTTCAGGCCACCAAATTTGTGGTAATTTATTAAGCAGCCACAGGAAACTAACCCATTGCCTTGCCCCTGTTTCATAGTGTGGTTGTGTGCCTCCCTGTCCAGTTACTTTGGCTTGTGCCTTCATTTTCCCCAAGGGAATTGTCTACCTTGTCTGACAGTGTGTATTAGAGAAAGGTCAAAGACCCTGTGATGTTTCTTACAACATTGTTTGTGATGGCAGGAAGTTAGAAGCAATCTGAGTGTCCATCAGTGGCAGACAGGATAGAAAAAATATGGTGAATATACACTCCCTGGAGTACTATGTAGCATGTAGGTTAGAAACGTGGATAGATTTTAAAGACATGATACCAAATGAAAATTTAGCAGCCTGGGCAACATGGTGAAGCCTCATCTCTACTAAAAATAAAAAAATTATCCAGGCTTGTTGGCACATGCCTGTAGTCCCAGCTACTCTGGTGGCTGAGGTGGGAGAATCACTTGAGCCCTGCTTCAGTGAGCTGGGATGGTGCCACTGCACTCCAGCTTTGGTGACAGAGCAAGACCTTGTCTCAAAAAAAAAAAAAAAGAAGAAGAAGAAAAAGAAAATAAAATTAAGAATCAGATGATTTCTGTGACTTACATTATTTGTGTGAAAAAAAAAACACACGCAACAGCAATGTGTATTTTACAAGAACGCATATAAAGAAAGGATGCGGCCGGGCGCGGCGGCTCACGCCTGTAATCCCAGCACTTTGGGAGGCTGAGGCGGGCGGATCACAAGGTTAGGAGTTTGAGACCAGTCTGACCAACATGGTGAAACCCCGTCTCTACTGAAAATACAAAATTTAGCCTGGCATGGTGGTGTATGCCTGTAATCCCAGCCACTCAGGAGGCTGAGGCAGGAGAATCACTTGAACCCGAGAGGCGGAGGTTACAGTGAGCTGAGATGGTGCCACTGCACTCCAGCCTGGGCGACAGAGCAAGACTCTGTCTCAAAAAAAAAAAAGGATACATACTAAATATATTAGAATAGCATAGCTTCTTATGGGAGATCAGGGGAATGGAAGAGGAGAACAGAGGATAAAAGGGAATTGATGAATCAATAAAAACAAGATGGAGCCCTGAAAGGACCAACAATGGTCTGCACTAGGAGCAGGAAACGGAACTCTCTGGACTCGAGGTCCAGCCTAAATCATCATCAGCTCATCCTTATCACTGTCATCAGTTTAAGATGAAGAAATACTGGACTGAGAAACTGTGATATTGTGAAATATATGTTTGGTCTTCAACCCTATTTCCTGGCACACAGCTCCTAAAATTCTTAGAATCTCCAAAGTGCTCTTTTTGTATGCTAATGATTGACTGGAGTCTGGTAGCCCCTGGATAGCTACAAGATGGGTCTGGTCACCAGAAAGACCAAGGCAGGGGTAGGATTGGGACTTTCAGCATCACCCCCTGGCTTCTGGGGAGGGGAGAGGGACACGTCCCACAAGGTTGAGTCAATCACCAGTAGCCAATGATGTAATCAATCATGGTTACATAGCGAAGCTTCCATAAAAACCCAATATGACAGGGTTTGGAGAGCCTCCTGATAGCTGAACACATGGAGGTTCTTGGAGGGTGGTGCACTTGGGGAGGGCATGGAAGCTCTTTGTCTCTTTCCACATACCTTGCCCTATGCATCCTTCATCTGCATCGTTTGTAATATCCTTTGCTAAAAAAAAACAAAAACAAAAACAAAAACAAAAAACAAAAAAAACTGGTGACGGCCGGGCATAGTGGCTCACACATGTGATCCCAGCACTTTGGGAGGCCAAAGCAGGTGGATCACTTGAGGTCAGGAGTTCAAGACCAACATGGTCAAAATGGTGAAGCCCCACCTATACTAAAAATACAAAAAGAAAAAAAAAAAAAGGCTGGATGTGGTGGCACATGCCTGTAATCCCAGCTACTCAGGAGGCTGAGGTGGGAGGATCGCTTGAACCTGGGAGATGGATGCTGCAGTGAGCGGAGATCACGCCACTGCCCTCCAACCTGGGTGACAGAGTGAGACCCCATCTCAAAAACACAAACAAATAAAAAACTGGTAACATGTTCCCTTGAGTTTTGTGAGCTGCTCTCGCAAATTAATCAAGCCCGGAAAGGGAGCCATGGGAACCCCAATTTGGAACTGGTCAGAAGTTCCAGAGTAGAAGGGGGGTCTTAACGGGACGGAGTTCTCAACCTGTGGGATCTGAGGCTATCTATCTCCAGGAAGATAATGTCAGAATTGAGTTAGAGGACACCCAGCTGGTATCTTCTGCAGAACTGATGACTAACTTGATGTGGAGGGGCAACCCCACACAACTGATCACAGAAGTGTCCTGTGTTGATTGTTGTCATAGGAGAGCAGAGGAAACACAATTTGTGGCCTTTTTGGTTTTGTTTTATTTGGAATTAACAGAGACTCCTACTTTTGAACGTGCAACACTGAGCAGATCATTTCTACTCTGTAAGCATCTGTTTCATAGTCTGTCAATGGGAATGAGTATTGCCCTCGCCACAGAGATTAAAACACGAGATAAAGTGAGACAACGTATGTGAGAGTTATTTCTAAACCACAGGGATTATCTGCAGAGATTACCTTGTTATTAAGCTCCTGGGCCAGACTGAAGTCCAACATATAGTAGTGGAATTGGGGTTTGGGGATGGGGAGTCTAAAATGAGGAGGACAGAAGTAGGGGCCCACCTCTGTGATCCTGCCCATTAACGGGTCCTTCTGACCTTGCTCAAAATGTCCCTCCCCAAGGTGCTCCCACCACAGAGCTGGCTCAGTGCTTCCCACAAACAGGGCAGAATGCCTAGGATAGGCGCCACACACAAATAACTTTCAGGGCTCAGTCACGTAGCAGATATGGCAAGGTTGAAAGGTTTATGTCATAGTATAGCTTGTGAATGCAGAGAAATTGGGTATCTTAGCTGGGTTATCCACAAATGGACCTTGAGATGAGCTTTTGTGTGCAAAGGATTTATTGAGGAGGAGCTCCCTAAGGAAACCAGTCAGGAGATAGAGGGAAAAGGATGGGAAGGGGATGAAACAAAGCAACAGAACAATTTCAGAGTCTGCAGCCTGCAGGCTCCAGGAGCCCAGTTTTCCAAAGCAAGTCACAGCAGGGCCTGAGCCTCAGAACAAAAGCACACAGAAGCTAAAAGAGGGGGCTTCTGACACAATTCATGTAAAATATTTAACAGGAGTGGGGACACACCACCAAATTAATGCATTGCTTTATTTTGACTCAGTTTAATCTGGTCTTCGTCATGAGCCTCCACCCATTGGTTCAATGGCGCAGGGGTGGAAGGGGAGTTAAAAAATTAACTATTAGTTCTATCTGGTTTAAAGATTGTAGCATGTTCCCTTAATCTCATCGGTGTCTTTAGTTATTGCTCAGTCTTTTCATAGATACAAATATTCCCTTTCTCAGTTATCCTTCGTCCCCCTTGCTCTCTGTCCGAGGCAGTATCTTGAGAGAAGGGGAGTGTGCCTCACACAGGTCCTGTGGTGAGGCAGAAGGGCTGAGTCTCTGCGGAGGCACCTTCCACTCCTTGGCCTCTGGGGAGGGGCCCTGCCCTGCCTGTTTGCAGGCTGCCTGGATGTCCGCAACCCGTGCTTGGTCTGTCAGTTTTGTCCCAGTCTGGGGTCACCGTCTCTGACTTGTCATCACGTTGGCCTCAACTGGCTGTAGACACAGGGCCTCTTCTATGCATCCGTTCCATCTTCCCGCCCAGCAGTTACAGGTCCATTTTCTGTCCACTTACTCCGACCATCAACTTTCGATTCACCAGTTTGCTGTGGGGAACCCCAGATTGTAGCAAAATACCTGTAACATAAAATTAGCCATTTTAACCATTTTAAGTGTGCAATTTGGTAGCATTATTAGATTCACAGTGTTGTACAACCATCACCACTACCTATTTCTAAAAATTTTCAACTCCCCAAATAGAAATTTCCCTAGTTACCTCCTTCCCCCCAGCACCCGGTCACTGCTAATCTGCTTTCTGTCTCTATGAGCTTGCCTATTCTAGATGTTTCATATAAAAGGTGTCAAAAATTTGTCATTTTTGTATCTGGCTCATTTCACTTATAATATTTTCACAATTCATCCATGTTGTAGCATGTATCAGAATTTCGTTCTTCTTGATATGTCAACTTAAAATCACTTCTTCTTCTTCTTATTATTATTATTATTACTATTATTTGAGACACAGTCTCACTCTGTCACCCAGACTGGAGTGTAGTGGCGTGATCTCGGCTCACTGCAACCCCCACCTCCCAGGTTCAAGCCATTCTTTTGCCTCAGCCTCCCAAGTAGCTGGGATTACAGGCATGCTCCACCATGCTCAGCGAATTTTTATATTTTTAGTAGAGATGGGGTTTCACCATGTTGGTCAGGCTGGTCTCAAACTCCTGACCTCAAGTGATCCTCCCACCCCGGCCTCCCAAAGTGCTGGGATTACAGGCGTGAGCCACTGCACCTGGCCTAAAATCACATATCCTAAAATTTGGGAAGGAGACTTTCTCATAAAGGCTTACGGTGTGCAAAGTGGTCATTCTGACAGGCTGGGAAGGGTGGCCTCTGGCTGAAGCTGTTAGCAGGCACTTTGAAGAAGGAGGGGCTGGGGCAGGAGCATTATGCTGAACTGGTTGGTTAAACATACATATTCAACAGGCCACAAGAGGAGCTATGAATATTCATGAGGGGAGTCGCACATGTATGTGATAAGCAAACATGCATGTTACATGCGACCCGTGTTCATTTTGGGGTGGAGACTTAATGTTCAAATGCATTGCAATTAGTCCATAGATATCAGAAAGTGAAGCAGGGACAGGATGGCACTCACGTGTGCAGCCTCTGTAAATCGGCCAGAACCAAGCCGTGGCTGGTGGTCTTCTTATCAGGAGAAAGTTACTGAAATTGGTCTCTTGTCCAGTCACAGCTGTGGTTCTGGCTGGTGAAATGGGAGAGTGGGTGTGGGATGGGGACTTTGGCGGTCATTGCCTGGCTGTCAGCTGTGGATGAGCTGCAAATTGTTTTAATATTGCTTATTTCAAGGCCAGTGCTTGTTTAACTGCTAGAGAAAAAGAAAATAATTCATGGCAGTTAGAATATAGTTTATTTTTTAAGTGTAGGGGTGAGTGATTTAACCCTTGCCTGGCATGGCCTTAGATCCTGCTTATAATTTGGTTTCTTATACCACAGAGAGTCCATTCTGTCAGTCTTATGAGCTCCATTTTCACGTGAATGCTGGTCAGTTGTGTCTAAATTGCACAAGGCAGGGGTGTATAATGAGGCATGGCCAACCTCCCATCCCTTCATGGCAGGGAACTCGGTTTTTAAGGTTTCTCTGGGGTGCCTTTGGCCAAGAGGGGGTCAGTTCAGTTGGTTGGGGAGCTTAGGATTTTATTTTTCCTTTACATATGGTTGAATTATATTCCATTGTATGTATATACCATATTTAATTTATCTATTCACCTGTGAGTAGACACAAAGGTTGTTGCCATCTTTTGGGTAATGTGAATAATGATGCAATAAACCTTAATGTTTGAGTCCCTGTGTCTAATTATTTTGAGTATATACCTAGGAGTGAAACTGCTGGGTCATATGGTAACTCTATGTTTAGCTTTTAGAGGAATTGCCAGACTGTTTTTCACAGCATCTGAACAATTTTATATTCCTACCAGCAATGTATGACGTTCTGATTTCTCCATATTTTTACCAATACTGCTATTTTGGTTATAGCCATTCTAATAGGTGTGAAGTGGTATCTTACTGTAGGCTTTTCTTTTTCTTTTCTTCTTCTGCTTTTTTTTTTTTTTTTTTTTGAGACAGGGTGTCACTCTGTCACCCAGGCTGGAGTGTAATGGCACAAATACTGCTCGCTGCAGCCTCAACCTCCTGGGCTTCAGCAATCCTTCCACTTCGGCCTCCCCAAGTACTGGGATTATAGGTGTGAGCCTCCTCACCTGACCTCATTACAGTTTTGATATGCATTTCCGTAATGATTAGTGATGTTGAGAATCTTTTCATGTGGTCATTGTCCATTTGTATATCTTTGTAGAAATGTCTATTTATGACCTTTGCACATTTTAAAATTGAGTTGTTTATCTTTTTTGTCAGAGACAGATTTTTAAGAAGGATGTGAAGACAAGAGATCCTTGTGCTTGAAGTGTCAGCCTTACTGATTTTGTACTGCTTTCTGGAGAAGGGTAGATGGGAACATGTTCATCTCCTGGGCTTAATTTCTCTGATGCTTCTAGATTCTTCCTTCATTCTCAGTACTTAAAGGAATGGTACATTTCTTTTACTTTCCTGTAATATATCCTCCCTGTACCATAAGGAATGATAGGTAATTCTAGTTATTACCTAGTCATCATGTTGTACAATAGAACTCTTAAAATTACTCCTCCTAACTGAAATTTTGTATCCTTTGAACAATATCTCCCTATAGTTAATAACAATATTTTGTATTCTTGAAAATTGCAAAAAATAGATTTTAAGTGCTCTCACCATAAAATAAATGATATCTGTGGGAGGTAATGCACGTTAATTAGCTTGATTTAGCCATTCTACTGTATACATATTTCTTTTTTTTTTTTTTTTTTATGACGGAATCTCACCTGTCACCCAGGCTGGAGTGCAGTGGCACGATCTCAGCTCACTGCAAGCTCTGCCTCCCGGGTTCACGCCATTCTCCTGCCTCAGCCTCTCGTGTAGCTGGGACTACAGGCACCCACCACCACGCCCAGCTAATTTTTTGTATTTTTAGTATAGACAGGGTTTCACCGTGTTAGCCAGGATGTTCTCGATCTCCTGATCTTGTGATCCACCTGCCTCGGCCTCCCAGAGTGCTGGGATTACAGGCGTGAGCCACTGTGCCTGGCCATGTATACATATTTCAAAGCAATATGTTATACACAATAAATATGCACTTCTATTTGTCAATTAAAAAATACATTTAAAATTTTTAAAAATAGGCTGGGCGCAGTGCCTCACACCTGTAATCCCTACACTTCGAGAGGCCAAAGTGGGAGGATTGCTTGAGCCCAGGAGGTCGAGGCTGCAGTGAGGTATGACTTCACCACTGCACTCCGACCTGGGCAACCAGAGTGAGACCTTGTCTCTTTTATTTTTTATTTTTTAAATTTATTTATTTATTTTTTGAGACGGAGTCTCACTCTGTCGCCCAGGCTGGAGTGCAATGGCGCAATCTTGGCTCACTGCAAGCTCCGCCTCCCGGGTTCACGCCATTCTCCTGTCTCAGCCTCCTGAGTAGCTGGGACTACAGGTGCCCGCCACCACGCCCGGCTAATTTTTTGTATTTTTAGTAGAGACAAAGTTTCACTGTGTTAGCCAGGATGGTCTTGATATCCTGACCTCGTGATCCACCTTCCTCGGCCTCCCAAAGTGCTGGGATTTAAGAGACCTTGTCTCTTAAAAAAATGTAAAAAAAACAAAAACAAAAACCCAAAAAATTAAATTTATTTGTTTGCCACGGTTTGGAGCATTAAAACGACCAGTAGCCTTAGAGTTACAAGATGGTTCAAGATCTGGTTTTGCAACCCATGAGTTGCTATGGTCTGAATGTTTAAGTCCCCACAAACTTCATGTGTTAAAATCTTTACCTGCAAGGTGATGGTATTGGGGGTGGAGCCCTTGGGAGGCAATTAGGTCATGAGAGCAGAGCCCTCATGAATGGGATTAGTGACCTTAATGAAACAGGTCTAAAAGAGAGCCCTTGCCCCTTCCACCATGTGAGGTTAGAGTGAGAAGACAACCATCTATGAGGATGCAGGGCCCTTGACAGATGCAATGAACCTGCTGTTGCCTTGGTCTTGGACTTCCTAACATACAGAACTGTGAGAAATAGATTTCTATTGTTTATAACTACCTCTCCCTCACCAAAAAAGAAGATGATAAATACATTCAGCTGGGTTTTCCTGTCCTGAACCTGGAGAAGTTACCTCATTTTTTTCGTTGAGTATTCTTTTGTAATTGAAATCTCCCTCCACTCATTTTAAAGAATGCCTCTGAGATTTGGAAAGGCAAAAGAGAAAGGCACGTTAATAATTTTCAAAATGCTATTTCCATGATATGTGAAATTGTTATGGGCTCTTTGGGGTGTCGTTTTTCTGGCCAGAAGCCTCTGTGGCCTGTGGCACCTTTGCCTGAGTTTTGCTTGGGCCTGCTGGGCTCGTTTTGCCCACTCAGCCTGGCAGGCTGTGCTCAGCTCACGCTACTGGCCCGGATCCCATGCCTGCCAAGGGTGAGTCAGGCGCGGAAGGGTGAGGGGTGTGTAAGTGAGCGTGGGATCTTGCCACTGCACACAGACATGCCAGCTGCTACAGCGGCTTGGGCAGTTCCGGGTGCCAGCATGGGTGCTGGCTTTCTGCAAGGCTGCAGCCAGACTGGCACTGGGGAACATGTTGGCGCCTGGAAGCTTGGAGACAACAGGGACCACAGGGCCCCAAAGAGGGAGTCACAGCCTTGGCTTGGGAAGCTCCTAGGTCTGGGATCCTGGAAGGGCCACAGCGGCCCTTTGTTCCTTCTCTTCCCCCACAATGTGGTGAAGAAGGGGCATGCCTCAGTCTTGTTTGTGTTACAGCTCTTTTAGTCTTGCCATTTGGTGGGTCCCAAGTTCTTGTCCTGTGACCAGGAAGAATGAGGTATACAGACAAGTGGAGGGTGACCAAGACGAAGAGGAGCTTTATTGAGTGCTAGAACAGCTCAGAGAAAACCTGCAGGGGCAGCTCCTTTCACAGCCAAGGTGTCCTAATGAGTGTTCAGCTCCTAGTACAGAGAGTAGCTCCTCTCTGCTAGGCAAGTCATCCCAACAAGTGTTCAGTTATCAGCAGAGAGGGTAGCACCTCTCTGCAGCTGGTCATCCTGTTCTCTGCATGGCTTTCAGCAGAGAGGAGGCCCTAGAGTGGGTGGCACCTCTTTGCAGCTGGTTGTCCCAATGTCTGCTGCTCTCAGCAGAGAGAGAAGGCCCCGGAGTGGGTAGCTCTCCTCTACCACTGGTTGTCCCGACGTCTGCTCAGCTCTGGCTGAGCCTGGGGCTTTTATGGGCCTCAGAGGGGAGGAAGTACACCCTTGTTGGTCCATGGGTGTCCATGGGTGGCCCAGAAAAGGCACCACAAATTCCCACTCTGGTCCATGGGACTGGCAGCACGGCCCCCAGCCTTCAGGCCCTTCCTGGCCTGAAGTTGGGCCTCATCAGGGACCCACCCCCTTTTGCAGGGAAGCCTGTCTGCTTCCTGCTGCTGTTCATGGTGCCTAGGCTGTAGGTGCCAAGGGGCACCTGCAGGCCAGCACCAAGCTGCCCTCAGCCCTACCTCAACTTCCTTCCTATGCTTGTTGGCACCAAAAGCCTGGCAGGGGCTGAGGTGGCAGGGGGCTGGCATGTCAGTACTGTCCCAAGTGTGTGCACACCTGGCTGGGGTGCAACAGTGCCTGGGCTTGGCCTCGACTTTGCTGCCAGATTGGAGTGGGCGCCGACAGCAGGGAGAAGCTGTGCAGCGGGAGCAGGCACTTCCAAGCCTGCAAGGACGGGGCCTTCCCAGACCCCCAAGAGTGCAGGGATGCCTTGTTCCTTGCTCCCTGGAGTCGAGGCCGGGTCTGCAGCTGGGGTTTGGGCAGCTGCAGCTGTGCCCTGGAGGGTGGGCCTCCTGCCTGCTCCAGTCCCTGAGAGCACAGGAATGCCTAGGTCTGCAGCTGTGACCTGGGTGGCTGCAGTGGCACCTGGGGAGCTCCTGCCGCAACTCAGAAGGGTGGGGCTCCTGCTTGTCCCTGGCTCTCACCAGCTCCATGGAGCATGCACCCCCGGTCACATCTCCCTGTTCCAGCCAGTGTGATGGCAGTGGTGGCTCCAGATGGCCTGCTGCTGCCATCAATATAAATGAAGTAGGCTTGGTCTTAGTGGTATGTGGAGGGGCAGGTGAAAGGTGGTTAGCCATGAGCTTCATCTGTAGCAGTACTTCTCAAATTTTCATGTATATCCAAATCACCTGAGGATGTTGCTAAAATGCAGATTCTGGCTCAGGAGAGCTTTTAACAAACTCTCGGTTAATGCCATTGCTGCCGGTCTGTAGACTATACTTTGATGTGCAACGTCTTAGAGGATAATTTATACATTAAAAATATGTAGTAAAAATGCCCTCAGACAGTTCCTGGGCCAAATTTGGGTTTAGCAAGCAGTTTCCACACTTGAAAAATGAGGTGATAATGTTAGGATATCGCTAAGGAGAATTTCTACAGTGTGTCTAGCATAGGGGTCTCAAACTCAAATACTTACAGGGGCCAGACTAGGGCTGGGTGAAGTCCGTGAAGCTGCAGAGCCTCTGCCTGCCTGCAGGGGGCACTGCCACAGAACTCTAGCTCATGGTTGCCAGGCAGAAATGCTGGCACAGGGTGCCCATATTAGCCAATTTTTTAAGATAAGTGAAATCAAAGGATTTTGTGTGAAATTCTCTGATTTCCAAATGTTTTCAATTAACTTTTTTCTCAAACACTCTTCAAGCTAAACAAAACAAGTCCATTGGCCAGATGCAAACTGCAGGATGTCTGCTTACTCTCTCTGGTCCAGTATTTTGCTAGGCCCTTGATAGATATAAAAGAAGAGGACGTGGGTTCAGCTCTTGAGATGGGCATAACTTTGTTGGGAGCTAAGATTTTTGGATAGGAAATAGCCAGGGAGCAATTCAAAGGCATGTGTCTGTAAATGAGAAAAAAGAAATCCAGGCCATCTAAAGGAGCTGTGAAGTTAAAGCCTGGATGACTTCGGATACTATCCCATAGCTGAGTCTTGTGATTTGTAGAAGTACCCTATGTTTGGGAAATATCCTGTTTACTTAATCTTAGTGGGTTAATTAGTGCTGATAAACAGTGTAGTTATTTCTGCTCAGTGCCAACTTTGATAGTTAAGCAGGTAATAGTTATTTGATACAAATCTGTTCAAAGAAATAAATTGATCTGCAAATATTAGTGGAACTTGTCATTAAACACTATAAGAAACAGAGAGCCTTTGAAGAAAGTAGATTTCCTAAAAGTCATATGAGATAAATTACCTTCAATACTATGGAAACAATATACAGAGCATTATGCATCATTATCTGAAAATAGAGTCATGAAAATGTATTTAATTAAATAAATGGGATGTGGTAAGCTGAATAATAGTCCCCCAAAGTTATCCATGTCATAGTCCCTGGAGTTGGTGAATTTGTTACCTTACATGGTAAAAGAGACATTGTAGATGTGATGGAGTTAAGGATCTTGAGATGGAGAGACTATCCTGGAATTTCTGGGAGGGCCCAATACATTCACAAGGGGGAAGCAGTGTGGTCAGAGAGGGAGACACCGGAGGATGGGGCCAGGGCCAAGGAATGTAGGCAGCCACCAGAACTAAGAAAGGTGAGGAAACAGATTCTTGCCTAGGACCTCCACGAAGAACAAACCCCAGCTGACACCTTGATTTCAGTCCACTGAAACTGACCTGAGACTTCTAACCTCTAGAAGTATAAAATAATAAATTTATGTTGTTTTAAGGACTAAATTACAACATAACGGGGTTGGTTTGTTACCAACCCCATAATGAGATGGGTGATTTGTTACAGTAGCAATAGGGAACTACCACAGATGGCAAAGATACAGAGGCAGGAATCATGAAAATACTTCTAAAGTTTTGAGTTTCCAATATAAACAAAAGGAAGTTTTTCTGGTTTGTTTGTGTTTTTTAGACGGAGTCTCACTCTGTCGCCCAGGCTGGAGTGCAGTGGTGCGATCTCAGCTCACTGCAACCTCTGCCTCCCGGGTTCAAGCAATTCTCCTGCCTCAGCCTCCTGAGTAGCTAGGATTAAAGGCATGCACCAACATGCCCTGCTAATTTTTGTATTTTTAGTAAAAGTAAAAAATATTTTGTATTTTTAGTAAAGACGGGTTTCAACCACATTGGCCAGGCTGATCTGGAACTCCTGACTTGGCCAACTCCTGCCTTGGCCTCCCAAAGTGCTGGGATTACAGGTGTGAGCCACCACACCCAGCCCAAGGAAGTTGTTTTCTATTAAAGCTATTCTGTCACTTGCTCTCCTGAAATTTTTAGTAAACAGATTTCTTCTTCTTCTTCTTCTTCTTTTTTTTTTTTTTTTTGAGACGGAGTCTCACTCTTGTCCCCCAGGCTGGAGTGCAGTGGTGTGATCTTGGCTCACTGCAACCTCCGCCTCCTGGGTTCAAGCAATTCTCCTGCCTCAGCCCCCCGAGTAGCTGGGATTACAGGCGCCTGCCACCTTGCCCAGCTAATTTTTGTATTTTTAGTAGAGATGGGGTTTCACCATGTTGGCCAGGCTGGTCTCAAACTCCTGACCTCAGGTGATCCGCCCTCCTCAGCCTCCCAAAGTGTTGGGATTACAGATGTGAGCCACCATGCCTGGCCTAGTAAACAGATTTCTTCTAATACATTGATTGACTTTGTTGACATGTGCAAAATGACAGTGACACACAGGCCCCACCAGCCCGACTAATTTTTTGTATTTTAGTAGAGACAGGTTTTCACGTGGTTTCGACTCGTGACCCATCCCCCCCTATTACAAGCGTGAGCCACCGCGCCCGGCCGACAGTGACACTTTTATTACACTTACATGTGGTGAAATTATGTCAGAGAAACAAAATCAAATGAGATAATAAGCATAAATGCCTGACACAATGCCTGACACATAGTAGGTGCTTATTAAATGTTAATTTCTTCCACTTGTCCTTATAGATCATGGATTTTAAGATATGCAAGTAAATATATATGCATGTTGATATTATGTTTGAAGTTTGTTCCTTTATCGTGTAACACTTACTTTATTGTATGACTTGGGTGTACTAAAACCTTAATTTAGTACATTAATATTATACATAAAATAATGAAACTAGGCTTGGAAAACATTAGACAATTAAAGAGTCAATCTGAAACAGATGCAAGAATGGGATGAAATTTACTTATTTTTGACTAAACGTTGCCAGAATTAATGAAATCACAAATGTGCATAATTTCCTTTTCAATTTGAATTTTTAAGTGCTTATTGTTAGCAGTTCTTTAATATTAATTTCATGCTAAATGAATCATTATGAAATACTTATGAGGGAAACTATTTTTAAGACATGCTCATTTAAAAATGTAACACTACTTTCTGCAGGCAATAAAATGTGTTACATTAGTTATAACACATCATAGTTGGTGGGATGCATGCGCTGAATAAGAATGCATTTTTTACTGAACTAAAGAAAATTGGACTAAAACTGGCTTAAGGTTCTTTTGAAACAGTGTATCATTGCTCAGTGGAAAAATGACAGATTTTTATTTTCTGGAAATTCTGTCAGATTGCACAAGGATAGTTTTTTCTCCATTCCACAACATTCATGGAATTTTAGTAAGTAGATAAGAGAGTTTACTCTTCTTGCCTCTTGGTCTGGTTTAGGTCCTCCCATAGCCTCTTTTTTAGAATGAAACTTGCTACTTTCTTGAACTTACCTCATTTTGACAACTATGTATCTATTGATTTATGCTTCAGGAAGAGCAGACTTCAATAAATTAAAGGAAAATTCCCTTCACTCTGCTAAGCTTCACAAGGGCATAGAACATGTTTTTTTTCTTCTTCTTTTTTTTCATCTCATTAACCCCAGACCCTACTACAGTGCTTTGGCTGAGTTCTGTTGCCAGCCACAGAGACCTGAAATAACAGTAATTTAAGCAAAATAGAAATTTATTTGTCTTTATTATGTGAAAGAAAAATCTTGGTGAGAGGTGAAGTCAGCTGGATTTCCTGGGTGGAGTGGGGACTTGGAGAACTTTTCTATCTTACAAGAAGACTGTAAAACGCACCAATCAGCACTCTGTAGCTAGGCTTGTAAAATGCACCAGTCAGCACTCTGTAGCTAGCGAGAGGATTGTGAAATGCACCAATCAGTGCTCTGTAAAACACACCAATCAGCGCTCTGTAAAATGCACCAATCAGCAGGATCCTAGAAGTGTCCAATTGTAGGGAGGATTGAAAAAAAGACACTCTCATAGGACATAAATGGAACATGGGAGAGGACAAATAAGGGAATAAAAGCTGGCCACCACCCCCACAACCCCCAGCCAGCAGCGGCAACCTGCTGGGGTCGTCTTCCATGCTGTGGAAGCTTTGTCCTTTTGCTCTTTCCAATAAACCTTGCTACTGCTCACTCTTTGGGTCCACGCCATCTTTAAGAGCTGTAACATTCACTGCCAAGGGCTGTGGCTCCATTCTTGAAGTCAGTGAGATCACGAATTCAACAGCAGGAGGGGACCCAACTCCGGAAACATTGGGGTCCCAAAATCACTAAGCTAAAGGGAAAAGTCAAGCTGGGAACTGCTTAGGACAAACTTGCTGCTCATTCTGTTTTGCCCCTCTGCTCACTGAGATAAATGCATATCTGCTTGCCTCCTTTGGAGAGGACAATCAGAAACTCAAAAGAATGCACCTGGCCAGACACAGTGGCTCACACCAGTCATCTCAGCACTTTGGGAGGCTGAGTGGGCGATCACTTGTGGTTGCGAGTTCAAGACCAGCCCAGCCACAGCCAACATGGTGAAACCCCACTCCACCAAAAACACAAAAATTAGCTGGGTGTAGTGGTGGGCACCTGTAATCCCAGCTACTTGGGAAGCTGAGGCAGGAGAGTCACTTGAATTTGGGGGGTGGAGGTTGCAGTGAGCCGAGATTGTGCCACTGCACTCCAGCCTGGGTGATGAAGTGAGATGCCATCTCAGAAACAAACAAACAAAAAAACACCCATTTGTCTCTTATCTACCCATTACCTGGAAGACCCCCTGCCTGCTTTGAGTTGTCCCACCTTTTTCCGGACCAAACCAATATTCATTTCACATATGTTGATTGATGTCTCCATGTCTCCCTGAAATGTATAAAACCAAACCGTGCTCTGACCACCTTGGGCACATGTCGTCAGGACCTCCTGAGGCTGTGTCATGGGTGCGTGTCCTCAACCCTGGCAAAATAAACTTTCTAAATTAACTGAGACCTGTCTCAGATATTTGGGGTTCACATTTTGGTAACCACAGAGGGATTCTGAGTGGAGATGCCCTGCCTGTGACCTTTGACAAATCTCCTGTTGGTGTTTGGTACCAGCATGAGCCAACTTTATGGTTTAAACCAACAGGACAATTTGCTGAGGTCTGGGAGCACCCCCCTCCAGAGAATCCCTGGTCTCCCGAAATTTGGTTGTGATCTAAAGTTTATTTTTATTTTGCTATACAATTCTCTCTCTCTCCTTTTTTTTTTTTTTTTTTTTTTTAAGAGTTTTACTTGCTTCCAACAAGGAAGGCAAGATTTCCTGCTTCCATGATGATAGAAGGCAGGTAACTCCTTTATGAAGTCTGAGTTCACTCTCAGCAAGGAAGAAGAATTTGGGTTTCCTTTCCCTGCTTCTAGGATGGTTGAAGGCAGTCTTCAGCCTGAGACCTGTCTCTAGGTAGGTATCTAAATTGGGGTTTTGGCTTGGCTAAAGTTCAGCAACCAGCTGGCCTTAATTCCTCCTTACCATTAGAGTGCTCAGTGATCATATTGTTGGGTTTTTTGTTGTTGTTGTTTGTTCTGGTTTTTCTCCCATCAGATTTGACCAACTCTACCTGACTGGTCAAATCCTAGTGAGAATTCCAAATTATGGATAACAAACCCTCTCTAATTTGGCTAAAATTCCTTGCAGCTGCAAAAGGAGGGGAAGCAAAAATCCATGCTTTCGTTTGCTTCCTGTCTTAAATACAAAAACAAATTTCTTTTGTTTACTTTTCTTCCAGCCTGTACTTCCTTCCCCCTTTGCTGTCTGCAGTACCAAAAAAAAATCTAGAAAAGGCTTCGAATGACTTGAACCCCTTTAAAGAATTTAGAACAAAGGTGTCACTCAGCCCTTTTGGGCTGTTCTATTTTCTGTGTGGAGTTTCAAGAGTCATGGGCAGATTCTTCTTAGGTCTAGAGCTCTGTTTTCCTCTATTGCATGGCCTGGCCTCTTTAGCTTTGGGGGTACCAGAGATGACCTTGTACTGTGAGAGGATTTGACCTTGGTGTGTGTAACGGCGGACAAGAGCTACAAAGTAGGGGTGGCTGAACACAGTTTACAGGAAGTGGTCTTAGCTGTTGTTTTTTATTTCTCTCCTAGAAAGGTGTTTAAGGATCCTAATTCTAATTAGGAGATATATTCTAAAGAGTCTTCTCTATTGCTTTTTCTCCCAAAATTAATCTTGATTCAGCTTGTCTGTACGCATTTGCGTGAGGAACTGAACTGTTGTTTTCATAGGTAAATGAGAGATTGAGTTTTCTTCAGTTCCAAAGAGAAAGGGCATCTGCTCCTCCCAGCTGAAAGGTGCCCCAGGTGATGGAGAGGGGGTGCCTCGTGGAAGTGTCTGGGGGATTGATCCCCTGTGATGTGCAGTGGCCTTACAGGGAAATCCCCAACAAAAATTAATTTTTAAAAAAAGGCCTGTCCAGGAAACACATATAAGGGCTGATCCTCCAGCATTTTGATCCCTCTCAGAGGTCAGGGATGTCTGGAGAGAGAAACAGAGACACGTGAAAGGGTGGAAACAACTCTGTGGTGACACACTGTGGAGTCCTGCCCACAAGCAGCGCTTATAAATCCACCAGGCAAAAACCTAGCCTGCAGCTCACAGCTCAGTTCCTCCTTTTAAGAAAAGAAGTGGGAAACAATAAGAATGAGGAGAAAACAAGGAGAATGACCCCCTTTCGAGCACTTTGTAGATTTTATGGCACCTCTACTTGCCACAGTTTATGTAAAATGGAACTAATATGGTCTCTATGCACAATTACATTAAGGAAAAAAAAGCCCCTAAGGTCGATCTGCAAACTATAGTGTTCCTAAATTCTTTTTTCTTCTATTTTATTTTCTGCCTGCTTTAAATCTGCTGTTATTTTTCTATTAAGATAAAAACCACTGGCTGGGTGCGGTGGCTCATGCCTGTAATCCCAGCACTTTGGGAGGCCAAGGCGGGTGGATCACAAAGTCAGGAGATCAAGACCATCCTGGCTAACATGGTGAAACCCCGTTTCTACTAAAAATACAAAAAATTAGCCGGGCATGGCAGCGGGCGCCTGTAGTCCCAGCTACTCGGGAGGCTGAGGCAGGAGAATGGTGTGAACCCGGGAGGCAGAGTTTGCAGCGAGCCAAGATTGTGCCACTGCACTCCAGCCTTGGGGACAGAGCGAGACTCCATCTCAAAAATAAATAAATAAATAAAACCACTGTTTGAATCCAACAGGTTTTTTGTTTGCAAGCCAGTGAATTTGTATTTAACTCATGGCTAGAAGTTCTGAAGTAAAAGCTATAGGGTGTGTGTGTGTGTGTGTGTGTGTGTGTGTGTGTGTGTGTGTATTTAAAAGACCTTTATAATTTCTATAAGTTTATGTTTAATTGGCAATTAAATCCATTTTAATTTCCCTCTAGCACACCAGACTTTTTCTCCTTGTACCATATGATGTAAATCTTGCTGTTTGATTTTCACCTGAGTTTGTTCCTTTAATATGCAAATTTAAGGCTATTTAGCTGACAACTGGCTAGGGTAGTGAAAACAGGCCATCAAGAATTTGAAGGCTGGGCTCAGTGGCTCACGCCTGTAATCCCAGCACTTTGGGAGGCTGAGGTGGGCGGATCACCTGAGGTCAGGAGTCTGAGACTAGCCTGGCCAACATGGCAAAACCCCACCTCTACTAAAAATGCAAAAATTAGCCAGTCATCATGGTGTGCGCGTGTAATCCCAGCTACTCAAGAGGCTGAGGCAGGAGAATCGCCTGAACCTGGGAGGCAGAGGTTGCAGTGGGCTGAGATTGTGCCACTGCACTCCAGCCTGAGTGACACTCTGTCTCAAAATCAAAAAAAAAAAAAAAAAAGGAAAGAAAAAAGAATTTGAAAGTCTAAGATAGGAAAAAAAAGCTCTTATGAATCTATGAGATGTACTTCTATCAGCATGCCTAACACATCTATGTATTTATGTGTTGTCTACACAATGTTTCACTACTGAAAATATATAAAGAAACTCCAATTAATTGGCTTAAGAAAGTAAGGTGGTTGAACCAAATACTTTATCAGGAAAAAAGAAGAGTAGTCAAATGCTTTTTCAAGTTGACATAACTTAAGTAAAATCTTTTAATAAATAAACTAGCTTTGAAATTATTGGTGAAGTAATGTTAGAAATGGGAATTGCCAGCATACATTTTTGTTTGCATTTGTTAATCAAGCAATTTCATGCTTATCCCTGCCAAATACTATAGAGTGTCAAAATTTGGCATAGGGGCTACAAAATTACAGATCCAGCCCAAGACAGAATGATCTTTGCCTGTGTAATTTTTTTTTTTTTTTTTCCCAGTTTGGAATGCAGTGGCTTGATCTCGGCTCACTGCAACCTCCACTTCCCAGGCTCAAGTGATTCTCCTGCCTCAGCCTCCCAAGTAGCTGGGATTACAGGCACCTGCCACCACACCCAGCTAATTTTTGTATTTTTAGTAGAGATGGAGTTTCACCATGTTGGCCAAACTGGTCTTGAACTCCTGACTTCCACTGATCTGCCTGCCTTGGCCTCCAAAAGGGCTGGGATTACAGGCGTGAGCCACTGCACCTGGCTGTAATTTTAATAAATAAGACATAAATATAGGTCTAATGAAAATAGCTACATCTTGAATTTAGTAAGGTTACCATAACTTTGAATCTTGTGACTTTAGGCAGTCTAGTCCACAAGCAGTAAGGTTTGTTTTGGGAAAGGACTATTATCATCTTTGTTTCAAAGCTAAACTGTAAACTAAGTTCCTCCCAAAGTTACTTCAGCCTATACCCAGGAATAAGCAAGAACAGCTTGGAGGTTAGAAGCAAGATGGAGTCAGTTAGGTCAGATCTTTTTCATTGTCTTAGTTATAATTTTGCAATGGCAGTTCCATAACTTTAAACGAAGACTATTGTAGTTTTCATAAATATCTAGGTAAATGATTAAAATACAATAATTAACCAAATGTAATGGGATAAATACGTGCAGACAAACTCATCATAATTTAGAATCTAAAGTTATATTAAATTAAATAATAGATATTTCATTATTTGGGTATTTTCCAATAAAACTATATTATAGGAAAACATTATTTCAAAAAAGTGTGTCCTTTTTAAAAAGGTGAACAATTTTTTTCTAATTCAAACCTTATATAAATGTTATATATAAAACAAGGTAAAAGGAGCCAGGAAATAAGAGAGATGTAATGAAAGTTATAAAAATAAAGAGTTTTTTTTTGTAAGAAAGCTTAAAGAGAAATAATTTTACATGAGAAAGAATCTTGTATGGTAAATTTAGTCCTAAAATAAAATGGCTGGTTGTTTAACAAACAGGGATGTTCAGGACAAACCAGAAAGTCCAAGCATGTCATGAATAGTCTGTGTAAGTCACAATAAGAGGATTTATTTTTAAAAAACCCAAAACTTTTATATGATCAAATTGTCTATTAATTAAAGGGAAATTGTAGTGGTCTTTCTAGAGATGGGGCTTGATGTAAAAAAAACCACTTATACACTAAACAATTGGTTAGAACAATGAATTTTTTTTTTTTTTCCAGACAGAGTCTCGCTCTGTTGCTAGGCTGGAGTGCAGTGGCACAATCTCAGCTCACTGCAACCTCCACCTCTCGGGTTCAAGCAATTCTCCTGCCTCAGCCTCCCTAGTAGCTGGGACTACAGGCATGCACCACCATGCCTGGCAAATTTTTTGTATTTTTAGTAGAGAGGGGTTTCACCATGCTGGCCAGGCTGGTCTCAAACTCCTGACCTCATGATCTGCCTGTGTTGGCCTCCCAAAGCACTGGGATTACAGGTGTGAACCACTGCACCCAGCCTAGAGATGTTAATTTTTTTTTAACCTGAAGTTCAACTTTTATTGCACCTTGCCATTTTCGGTTTTCTCTCCTCTTTTAAAGGTTGAGATATAGTAACACTCTCCAACTCACCTTTCAGGTAATATAAGTTTTTTTTTCCTCAAGTTCTTTGTTGTGGCCTGATGCTAACAATGTTTTCTTAAAGGTGTAAGGGAAATGTTTTCTTCCAACATAATATTCTGTGCGGTGCAGAAGCTCTTCTCTTTTGCCTTTTAGGAACTGGCCTAACAGATTTCATGGTTTATTGAAACAATTCCTATGCCATTATTATTAAGTTTTTGGTTTCCTTAGAAAAAAAAACTGAGATTAAAATATATTTTTTAATTAAGGTTATTACATCCTTGTATCTTTCTGTATGGGCTTTTAAAGTCCTTTTGACATTGAGTTACAGGGCTTTCAGTCCTGGGTCTAAGAAGACACTAAATCCTGCTAAATCTAAAATACAGCAATTAAAGCCTCATCTTCAAGCCTCGTAGAAAATGTCAATCAAAATAAACTGCATTCCTGAGACACAGGGCCAGAAATTAAAGCTATTCAACAACTCAACGTTCAGGGACTATTGCAGAAGATGTGGGTGTGTGGGATTGTAAGGGCCAATTTTGAGAGATAAAATAAGTTCAGTTTTTCTATAAACTAACCATTAATGTTAAAGGCACACTGATGCAAGACCATCATATGGACCCCTCTGTCAGATTAACAAGGTTTTCTTGAAGCATTAACCACCTCCTTAATAAAGGTTATGAAGGTTATTAAAGGCTATGTAAGTTATATCTTATGGTCAAGATAAGATAAAAATCGTATAGATTGTTCATAAAATTTTGAAAAAAATTTAATTGACTTCATGCTGTTTTTATTAGGATAGGACTTATTGTTTGAAAAATTAAGTCCCCTCTCTCAAAGAATGAAGGTTTTCACCTTTTTTGGAAATTCTTGAGTTATCACTTTAGTCAAATGAATGACTTATTTTACAGTGACATGCGATATCAAGTGTTTTAAAACTTTGATATTTGACAAACTTTCCAAAATCAAATGATAAATTATGTCTTTTTCTGACCTGATTAATCCTTTAAGATATTAGGTTCCCTAAAGTCCAAAAATGACATAATTTGGCTTATTGGTATAAAAATTATACAGAAAACATTGTCAAATGTGGAATAGTGTTTGGTTTTCTTTGGGCTGTATTTGTATAATTATGTTATTGGTATGTGTTCCAAAATTATGGGAAATGCCTATGATTCTGATGTGACTTAGTGTACATTATCAGTAATAATTATAATTAAGTTAAATTATTATGTGCCACAGAGGTAACAAATTTCCTTGTCAACTGTGTCTTTGACTATGGCTGCCCTAAAACGTTTTGTCATCCACAGACAATTGTCTTGTTTTGGTCCTCTTTAGAAGGTGGCTTTATAATCAGCTATAAAACTCTAACAGGTGCTCTTGAATATAAGTTTCTGATAACTTTGGAAATTGTGACATCAGAATAGGAGAAAAACTTTTGGGATTCATGGAGAACTGAAATGTTTATGAATATCAAGCAGAACAGAAATTAACCACATGGACTGAACTAATAAAAGACTGAAGTAATCTTTTTGACTTTTTGCTTAAAACGTTTCTTATCCTTTGTTTTGTTTCTTTAGAGTCAAAGAAACTTTTTTTGAGCTATTAACAGTTTTTAACAATTTAATACACTTCTGTGAACAAAATTTGAACATATTTGTTTCTCTCTACCTGATTTCTCCGGAATTTGGAAACCATTTGTGAATATTCTTAACTTATGGCAATCCAGTTATTTGCATAAGTGCAATAAGAATATGTCTTCATTTATAACAGGACACAATTTGAGAAACTGGTTATTTTACCAAGACTTTGACTGGAATGATGTGCTTTCCTTTAAGGAATCAGACTTGACTTACGGAGCCAATAAAAGCCCCTTGGTAAAACAGACCTCATACCTTGTCTACACAGTCCCTGTACAGGGTTCCTGACCTGTGGTAAGTAAAGAATGTAACTTTCTGACAGGCCCAGGAGCCCCAAGTTTATCTTGGAACCTCAGGAATAGACAAATTCACCCAACTCATAGGTATTTGATGGTACAAATCCATGGCTGGGCTGGGTTTTAAAAAAGTCTTATCTCAGATTCCTTCTATGGAACAAATTTTCATCAAAGGCAATTTAAAAGCCTATGTAAACAAACAATTATTCTTGCTGCACTGTATATAAATTTTCAGTTCAAGTGTAATAAAGCAAATCAGTCTTACCATGATTTGGCTGTAGTAAAAATGGGAAACTGGAGAGAGAAAAATTCTGTTTCAAAAACTATAGTACACCTGTTGTTACATTCGAGTCTTGCCTAATGTTTTCCAGTTTTTATTATTTTCTACAGTTTGGGCCGAATTCTAATTTTTCTTGGCTATAAGTCTTCAAAATAATGTTTTCATTTTTTTCCTTCTTTTCCCCCCCATTTTTCCTAATTTGGAGTCACTGTTGTAAAGCCCTGCAAACTGAAGCTAGACAACTTAAACTTCAGAAGAAAATAACAGCAACCTATTTACCTACATAATCCACTTTCATACCTACCTACTGATGTATGGACTTCAGAATCATATGGCCTATACCAATTTTCCAAGATTGTGCTTTCGTTTGTTGTTGTTTTGCTCCCTTCCTCTCCCTATTTTCTCTTCATAAAACGTAAGATTTCACAACCTGTTAAAAATGAACTTTCCTAATAACTTGGGACCTACCCATCTAGGAATAAACCATGCTAGCCATGAGAGATCAGACAAAAATGAGACCAGAGACTCATTTTCTTCTAAAATTCTTTCTCTAAAATATTTTTTAAAAAGAAAAGGAGGGAAATATGAAAGGAAAATAAATCTGGGGGCCCCAAAATCACTAAGGTAAAGGGAAAAGTCAAGCTGGGAACTGCTTAAGGTAAACTTGCCTCCCATTCTATTCAAAGTCACCCCTCTGCTCACTGAAGTAAATGCGTATCTGATTGCCTCCTTTGGAGAGGGTCATCAGAAACTCAAAAGAATGCACCCATTTGTCTCTTATCTACCTATGACCTGGAAGCCCCCTCCCCACTTCGAGTTTCCCACCTTTGCTTTGAGTTGTCCTGCCTTTTCTGGACCGAAACAATATTTATCTTACATATGTTGATTGATGCCTCATATCTCCCTAAAATGTATAAAACCAAACTGTTCTCTGATCACCTTGGGCACATGTCATCAGGACCTCCTGAGCCTGTGTTATGGGTGTGTGTCCCTAACCTTGGCAAAATAAACTTTCCAAATTAACTGAGACCTGTCTCAGATACTTGGGGTTTGCCATTATAAAGTCCAGAGTTAGGCAAGCCAGGTAACTCTCATGATTATTGGGAACCCAGGGTCCTCCTTCTCCTTTTTTCTTTTTTCTTTCTTTCTTTTTTTTTCTTTTTTTTAGACAGAGTTTCACTCTTGTTGCCCAGGCTGGAGCACAATGGAGTGATCTCCACTCACAGCAACCTCCGTCCCCCAGGTTCACGTGATTCTTCTGCCTCAGCCTCCCAAGTACCTGGGATTACAGGCATGAGCCACCATGCCCAGCTAATTTTATATATTTTTTAGTAGAGACGGGGTTACTCCATGGTAGTCAGGCTGGTCTCACACTTCTGACCTCAGATGATCCACCCGCTTCAGCCTCCCAAAGTGCTGGAATTACAGGCGTGAGCCACCGTACCCAGCCCTCCTTTTTTTTTTTTTTTTTTTTGCTCTGCCATCCTCATTCCATGACTATCATCCTTGAGAGTTGTTTATAGTCCAAGATGACGGGAACTTAAGCCCTTCTGCCCTTATACTAAATAGGAAGCAGGAGAGAGGGGAAGAGGACTAAATTATCTCCTGGCCTCCTGTCTTTCCACCTTTTCTCTCTCACTGGCTACAGCTGAGTTGCTGGCCACCCCTAGTCGGAATGGAGTCTGGGGAAGGTGGTCCTTTTTATTGGGCATATTGCCATGCTAAGTAAAAGCAGTGTTCTGATATTAACAAGGGGAGGAAGTGGTAAAATGAGATGAATAAAAACAACGTAATGAGTTTTTCATGAGATAAAACTTATTCAATTTAAAAGACTGTTGAGACTTTTTCCCTTCATCTTGTCTTAAAGTTAAAAATACATTTCTTAAAAAATGAAATTATAATTATGGCAGACTTTTTTCTTCTAAGGTCTTTATCTGACCAAATAAAAAGTTGTTAACTCTGTTAACCTCTAATATTATTGACATTTTACTGGCCCCCTCCCCCGCCAAATCCAAAACCTAGAGAACTCCTACTTTCTCTCAACTCTAAAATACTTAGATCTGTGTCTTTCACACAGCGTGTAGACTTTGTGCTTTATGCTTTGTAGTGATTGGGTTGAGAACATGCTTCTCCTAAATACAGCACATTGACATTTGAAAACATGGCAGAAGCTGGAAAGTCACTCTCACCTTCCCTCCTCTCCTTTCTCCTGATGCAGGTCATAAAACCTTGGAATGATTTTCTGAACTTCCCCTGAAGCAGGTCCTAAGACCCTCATGTAAGAAGTGCTGCCTATATCCACAGTACCTATCTCCACAGGAAAGGTACTTTCTTATCTCTGAAGACTGACGGGTTACAGAGAAAAATCTGAACAAATAAGCCTTGCTAAATTCTCCGCAGTTTATTCCCATCTTTCTTCAACTGTATCTCCCCACAACTGTCCACTCTTCGTGAAACCTGGCATAGAAACACACAAGTTTAACAGCTGCTCTGGGTTTTCCTTTCCTTAGGAAGGTTCCTATGTCATGGGAAAGTTACATGCAACATCTATGCTTTGTTCTTGTTAATCTTTTATTATGGAGGCCTCAGCCATGAACCTAGGATGGGTATGGAAAAGCTATTTTTCATTCCCTATAGTAATCTAGCATTAGGTATCTATTGATTAATTTATCAAATAGGCTCAGCCAAAGTGCGAATGCCCAGTGACACAATGAAGAGCTGCCACCTCCAGGTTCTTAGTCAGGGCTTGATTTGCAGTGAGGGAGAGAAACTCACTGAAGTCAGCATAGGTAAAGTGGTGACTGTTGCAAGGATATGGGGGAATCTTGTGGACAACTAAGAACAGAAAAAATATATGGTCAGTTTACCTTAAAATTAGGCTTAAAAATAAAAAATAAGGAATGGAAGCTCCCCTCTCTCTCATAGAATAACTAACAGCCTTTCAACGTCATTTTGCTTTTCTCTGCCAGCCAACTTTCTTTGCTACTTATATATTTTTCTTCCCCCAGTAACTCCAGTTGGTATGAGGGCTTTAGCTCCTGTTATATAGAGGTGTTACAGTCTCTCAGTGTTGTAATTCCAAATTCCCCAGCAATAGTTTGATTGGTGCAGCTAGGGTCAGGCTATCATCTCTGGTTCAATTAGCTGTGACTAGTAATGGAGGCTCTAGTACAAACATGTCCTCCTAGGTGCATTCTTTCAGCAGAGCCTAGGGAGCGAGCATATCGGGGGCGGGGTAGAAGTGGCAGCTTCCATGCAGCATTTATAATACATTTCCCTTTTTCCATGAATTTCCATCTCCTGCAGCTATCCCTTCCTTGCTCTTTTCCCCTTCAGGGTGGCAGATCAAAGCCCTTCACTATTATCTGCTCCGTTTCTTAAAGTGTTTCTGGCACAAAAAATATTCTCCTTGTTCTCTTCTCTAATTCAACTTACATTTCCTCGGTTGGAATGTTTTAATGGGAAGGTAATGTGGTGATTAGAGTGCAGAAGCCTCTGGGATCACCTCACCCTATTTTCAAGTCACCAGCCTGGGCCAGGGGCAAGAACATTATAAGTAAGAGGCCACTGTAAATGGAGTTGAAGCCAGGTTCCACCCTCCACTAGAAGAGATGGCTCTGTGCATGAGTTTCTGTATCTGTGAAAGTGGAATATTACCACCGTGGATTACATAAGATCACTGTGAGAATCAAAGGGAATAACCCAGGCCAAGGAGTTAGCCCAGTGCCTGAAACTTCAACACGCATTATTCACAACTGAGGTACAAGAGGCAAATATCAAAGCCATGGACAAGACAGTGTTAAGGGCGTGATGGCACGTGCCTGTAATCCCAGCTACTCGCGAGGCTGAAGCATGAGAATCACTTGAACCGGTGAGGCAAAGGTTGCAGTGAGCTGAGCTGAGACCATGCTCCTGCACTCCAGCCTGGGCGACTGAGTGAGACCCTGTCTCAAAAAAAAAAAAGAAAGAAAAAGAAAAGATAATGTTAAATGTTGGGGTGCCAAATAAGGGCTGGAAACCAGGTGGGTGGTGTCTGAACTAATTCTGGAAGTAGGAGTCTTGGTACAATGGCTTCCACACGTGGATTCTAAGACAGTTGATTCTAATTGCTGAACCTTGAAGGAAGGTTTGATAATGTCAGGAACTTTGCAGCACTCAGCCAATTGAGTTGTTTTCCTCTAGAATGTAAAGATTTAATGTAAACAATGTAATAATTTTCACCTGAATAGGCCATTTTTCATTTTGCCACATTATTTGTGATTGGGTTCTATACTACAACCAAAACTGTGTTCCAGAGTAACATATACCTGGGCCTGGTGGCCCACGCCTGTAATTCCAGCATTTTGGTGCCACTGAGGTGGTTGGATTGCTTGAGTGCAGAAGGTCGAGGCTGCAGTGAGCTGTGTTTGCAACACTGCACTTCAACCTGGGTGAGAGTGAGATGCAGTCTCAAAACAAACAAGTCAAAACCACACACACACACACACACACACTCCCACACACAAACAAAAATTGGATCACCCATAATCAATTTTATGTTTTAATTAAAAAGAGGGTTTGTATTGAAATATCTGTTTCTCTGGAAACTTTCTGGGCATTTTACAAAGTGAACATCTCATTATTGCTTAAAATATTATTAAGATAGTTCCATGTATATGAATGCCAGGCAAAATGAATCCCTATAAATATAAGTTTGGATCTTTATGCTATATATGCTTCCCATTTAGGTCTAATTTAGGCCTAAACATGGTGTCATTTCATTTACTGCAAAGTTGGATGAGCCTAGCAATTCTTTATTAACCACTGAACTAAAAAGACAGAAAACTGGGATATGGCAAGACATCAATCATTAACAAACACTAAAAATGATTTTTCAGCAAATATGTAAAAGGATGTGGGTACCAAAATAGATAGTTTCTTTAAAGAAATACATACTTTAATTGCTTTCTTTGCTGGTAAATGCAGAACTTAAACATTAACTCACTCTCGATTTGTTACCACAGAGGTGACTTTCTCATGGTCAAGGTGCCACGATGAGTGCCCCTCAGGCATGTATTTCCCTACCCAGGACTTGCTTTTGATTTATCCACATCACACTATGCACACATCAAAAACACACCGACCTCTCCGCTGTAAAACAGAACGAAATCATGTCCTTTGCAGCAACATGGATGGAGCTGGAGGCCATTATCCTAAGTGAACAAACTCAGAAACAGAAAATCAAATACTGCATGTTCTCATAAGTGGGAGCTAAACAATAGGTATACATGTACATAAGAATGGGAATAACAAGACACTGGGGACTCCAAAAAGGGAGAGGGTGGGAAGGGGGTGAGGGCTGAAAAACTACCTATTGGGTACATTGTTCAGCGTTTGGGGGACAGGTACACCAGAAGCCCAATCCCCACCATTACACAACATACCTGTGTAACAAACAAGCACATGTACCCCCTGAATCTAAAATTAAAAAACAATCAAAAAGCACCGACTTCCTTAACTGGCAGGGAATAGTTTCAAGAATGGATTTAAACACCGAATTCCTTAATGTAGTTGCAGATTCTGCCAGTTTTGTCTCAACCTCTAGATCGGTTCCTTTTTTTAACTACCTTTAATTCTTAAACAGATTGTTGCTATTGCTATGCTATATACTTATTGTATCACTTATAAATGTATAACCTCTGCAAATTAGTCTCTGAAAGTATTCATTGGTAAAACAGGTATTTCTTCACTATAGGAATAGTTAGACATGTTTAAATACTTGAGAGCTATTTTTATTACAAGCACACACAGCTTTGTGGTGTTTTTTTTGTTGAGACAGAGTCTCGCTCTGTTGCCCAGGCTGGAGGGCAGTAGTGCGATCTTGGCTTACTGCAACCTTCGCCTCCTGGGTTCAAGCAATTCTCCTGCCTCAGCCTCCTAAGTAGCTGAGAGTACACGCTAATTTTTGTATTTTTAGTAGAGACAGGTTTTTGCCATGTTGGCCAGGCTGGTCTCAAACTCTTGACCTCAGGTGATCCACCCGCTTTGGCCTCCCAAAGTGCTGGGATTAGAGGTGTGAGCCACCGCACCCTGCCTGCAGTGTGTTTTTGAACGTATATGTGAAGTTGTAGCTTTTTTTTTTTTTTTTTTGAGACGGAGTCTCCCTCTGTCGCCAGGCTGGAGTGCAGTGGCGCGATCTCGGGCTCACTGCAACCTCTGACTCCCTGGTTCAAGCTATTCTCCTGCTTCAGCCTCCAGAGTAGCTGAGATTACAGGCGCCCACCACCGCGCCCGCCTAAATGTTTTGTATTTTTAGTAGAGACGGCGTTTCACCATGTTGGCCAGGATGGTCTCTGCGATCCACCCGCCTTGGCCTTCCAAAGTGCTGGGATTACAGGCGTGAGCCACAGCGCCCGACCTAAGCTGTCGTTTTATGATTACGGTTTATGGTTATGAGGCATTGATTTAAGACATTTTAAAGCTTAATTCGTCAGATTCCAGAAGAAAAAAAATTCACCAAGACAAGCTAATGCCATTGTCATAAATGGGAGTTTGGAGAAAATTCTATTAGTATTTGTTTGGGTGGTTTATGTACAGCGTTGAACTGATTTGAACTCCGACCAAATACTGTATGGAACTGATGTACGGTCGGGGAAATCATTAACTGAAGATGCCTTTTTTGTTGCTATTGTTAACGCAGTTAGAAAATCTTATTTTAGAGGTTTTACTCTGTTGACAAAGCCTCAACTTCTCTTCAAAAGAACTAATTTCCATTTTACCTCCCCTACATTTTGAACAGAATATGGAAGAAGCCAGCGCCCCTGCTCCCGCCGGGGCTTCCGCGCGAGACCAGGAACACTGGGGCAGTATCGACTCCGCTCGCCTAGAGCCCGCCCCAGCCGGGCCCACTTCCGTCAGAGCCCTGGCCGCGCCCTCCCCGCCCCACGGACCCGAGATTCGTCGGAATTTTCCCGCGACGCCCCGGGAGCGCGCGGGGCCGATAACCAGGCCCCAGAATGCACTGCTGACGCGTGCGCGCGCGCACGCGGCTCCACTGCCGAGCGACCGCGGGAAAATTCCAAAAAAACTCAAAACAAAAAGCCAATACGAGGCAAAGCCAAATTTTCAAGCCACAGATCCCGGGCGGTGGCTTCCTTTCCGCCACTGCCCAAACTGCTGAAGCAGCTCCCGCGAGGACCACCCGGTAAGCGGCAGGCCGCAGAACGCAGCGAGGGCGGAGGCTTCCCTCTGGGGTCTGGCGGACACGTCAGCAGTGAGAGCGGGAGGAGGAGGCGAGGGGCAAGAGGGAAGGCTCGCGAGAGTGGGTGGGCGCGGCGCGCTTCGCGGTGGGCGAGAGGGGTTCCTGCCGGCGCAGGGCTGAGGCTAAGGCTGAGGCGGGAGGCGGGAGGCGGGAGGTGAGGGGTGGGAGGTGGCGGGCGGTGCCAGCCCGCGGGGCTGGGCCGGGGCGGGGCAAGCCGGGGCGGGAGCCGGCGCTGGGGTCGCGCGGAAGGGAGCCCCCGGAGAGGCGGGAGCCGGGAGTTGGCGTTTTGGTTCTTTTTGTTCATTGAGCGCAGGCAGCTATGTCTTCTTCAAAGGAGAGGGGCAAAGGTGAATTTCTCTGCCTCGGACCCGTGGGAGCCGTGAAAATCTCGCCCCTTTGAGCCGGTCGCCCTCTACAGCTGGCCTCGTCCTCCCCGCCCCTCACACCCCTGCCCCCAAGCCCGAGTCGCCGGGGCGCCAGGAGGGGCGAGGTCCAATTAGAGGAGCCCGGGGCGCGGCTGTTACCCCTCCCGCCCTCCGCCTTTCATTCCCGGAGGGAGGCGGGTTCGCAGAGGCCAGTGTCTTCCCTCCACTCTTTTTGTGGACGCCAGGCCACATCTTCTTCAAAGCCCGTGAGAGATTTTTCAGGTGCTGTTTGTTGGTTTGCTCTTTTAAATTTTTTAGGTGGGTGCGTTTACGACTACGAACCCTCTATGATCTTATGTGTCCATCGCACCGAATGGGGGAAAAGACTTGGAGTTTTATAACATGGGAAATTGGGTACCAGAATCTTAAGGGAAGAGACCAAGGAGTTTTCTAGCAAAGTCCTGTATGTGCCTGGACTTTTATTCTAATCTGAAACTTGGAAAACTCCTGGGCATCTGATTTTATTCTAACCTGTGCCCTATTTAATGCATCTAAACTGTGATGTGATTTGACTTAGCATTTATCAAATGAGCAGAGCACTTTTGGGCCACCCAACTTCAGCTCTTTGTGGCTGTCACTCACTGTCAGTGATATGCCCTCAGACAGACCGTTTTCTCCTTACTCCCCTCAAGGGTTATTACAAACGATAGAATTCCTACCATGTGTTGAGATCATTCTTTACATAAGCTTAGATAGAAAACATGTTCATTGCGACTTTATACATTAAACTTAAATTGATGTTTCAATGTAATGTGCTGTACCAGAGTCACCTGGAAATAAGCACTCATATGCAAGAAAGGCTGCATCATTATTCATATTGCAAGAAAGGCTGCATCAAAAAAGAATTTGTTTTCCTAGATATATCAGAGGTCTTTTTCACCAACCCACTACCCCCAGTAAAAGATCCTGCTTCTTGAGAATTGGACTAATTATACTTTGTATATTATACATTCGAATTTATTTTTGCTTTATTCGGTCATATTTTCTCTTGATTTCTCGAAAAACATTTACCAAGGCATCAGAAAAGAAAAGCAGGCTCTATATTGGTATTTTTTGTTCTGTCCTCTAATTAAAAGCATTAACTTGATTGATTGGCTGGATGTGGAAGATGTGTTGCTGCATGTATGTGCAACTGTGCATGTACATTTTAAAATAAATGATACTTTTAACCAGTTCCATATTTCAGCAAGTAATTCCAATAACAATTATACAAATTTCGTGTTTATGAAAACCAGCTACAGGGAGGCCAGCCTGGCCAGTAGAAAGTTGGATTGATTATCTGGGCCATGGAGAGAGCCAGAGGAAACTCACATGAGTGGTAGTTCCGAGTTGGTAGTGGTAGGGCCTCAAATCAGGCTGGAAATGAGCACCAAATGATTTTTAAAAGTTTTATTTTAGGCCGGGATATGTGCATTCTCTGTCTTGTGTATGGATCTTGAGTGATTGGCTTAATGTGAAAGAATACATACAGGAGAAGCACATTGGAAGTTCTGCAATGTTTTAATAAAAATGCAGAAGTGGAGAAGGAAAGACAATTCAGATAACAGGCAGAGCGTGGTGGCTCATGCCTGTAATCCTAGCACTTTGGGAGGCAGAGGTGGAAGGATCACTTGATCCCAGGAGTTCGAGTCCAGCGTGGGCAACAGAGAGAGCCATGTCTCTACAAAAAATTAAGAAATTAGCCGGCCATAGTGATGGGGGGCTGTGGTCCCAGTTACTCGGGAGGCTGAGGTGCAGGATCACCTGAGTTCAGGAGGTCGAGGCCACAGTGAACTGTGATTGCACCACTGCACTCCACCCTGGGCAACAGACTGAGACCATGTCTGGAAAAAAAAAATTGATAACAATTCAGATTGGCCACCAGAGTTGGACTGGGGGCTAGCAGGCAATGGTTTTACCTTCATTTTAAGATTGGCATCTTCTAACTCAAGTTTAATACAGGACTCGGGAAGAGGCTTGTATGCCTTTTGTGTCAGCATCACACTATCTTGATTATGGCAGCTTTATAGTAAGTTTTGAAATCAAGTAGTATAAGTTATCCAATGTTTTTCTTCATTTTCAAAATTGTTTTGGCGGTTCAGGGTTCCTTACATTTTCATATAAATTTTAGTATCAGTTATTTTTTTTTTTTTTTTCAAAAAACCGTGCTGTGATAGACTTTGTAGGAATTGCATTTAATTTTGCATATCTATTTGGGGGAGAATTGCCATCTCACCATGAACATGGAATCTCTTCCCATTTGTTGAGCTCTTTAATTTCTCTTAGTAATATTTAGTAATTTTCAATGTACAGATTTTGCCCTTTTGTAAATTAATTTTGAAGTGTTTTATTTTTGATGGTATTGTGAATTGAATTATTTTTAAAATTTCATTAAAATTTTTTTATTGATAAAGTGAAAGCAAGCTGTTTTTGTTTGTTTGTTTTTTTGTTTTTTTTTTTTGAGACAGAGTCTTGCTCTGTTTGCCCAGGCTGGAGTGCAGTGGCATGATCTTGGCTCACTGGAATCTCCGCCTACCAGGTTCAAGCGATTCTTCTGCCTCAGCCTCCCGAGTAGCTGGGACTACAGGCGCCCGTCACCACGCCCGGCTAATTTTTGTATTTTTAGTAGAGACAGGGTTTCACCATATTGGCCAGATTAGTCTCAAACTCCTGAGCTCGTGACCCGCCTGCCTCGGCCTCCCAAAGTGCTGGGATTACAGGCATGAGTCGCTGCACCTGGCCGAAAGCAAGTTTATTAAGAAAGCAAAGGAATAAAGAATGGCTACTCCATATGTAGAGCAGCTGAATTATTTTTAAAATTTCATTATGGATTGTTGTCAGTATATGAACATACACTTGATTTCACTTATTAATCTTGTATCTTGCAACCTTCCTTGTTGAACTTGATGATTACTTCCAGTTTTTTGTGAATTACACAGGATTTTCTACATACAGCATCATGCCAATAAAGACAGTTTTACTTTTCTTTCCCTGTGGATGCCTTTAATTTCTTTTTTGCCTGATTAATTTTTTTCTTACCTGGTTCGACCCTCCAGCACTCTGCTGAATAGACATGGAGTGTATATTATTGACTTATTTCTCATCTTAGGGGGAAAACATTTAATCTTTTACCATTAGATAGGATGTTAGCTGTAAGTTTTTCATAAACGCACTTTATCAGGTTGAGAGATTTTCCTTCTGTTACTAGATTGTTGAGAATTCTTATGAACAAATGTTAGAAATGTTGCTTTTCTGCATCTATTGAGATGACTGGTTTTGTTCCTTTATCAATATGATTTATTAACTGATTGTGTATTTATACTAACCTTGCATTCTAAATCCCATTTGGTCATGTTATATAATCCTTTTTACATACTGCTGGATTTGGTTTAGTAATATTTTGTTTAGGATTTTTGTATTATGTTCATGAGTAATATTAGTAATATTTTGTCTTGTGATGTCTTTGTCTGGCTTTGGTATTACCGTAATAGTGGCATTTTAGAATGAGTTGGGAAGTTTTCCCTCCTATTTTTTCAGAGTTTGTGAAGGATTGGTATTTTTTTCTTTAAATATTTGATAGAATTCACTCACAAAGTCATCAGTTCGTGGGTATTTCTTTATAGGGAAATTTAAAATTACAAATTCAGGTTCTCCAGTGCACGCATGCGTGTGACTTCTCCGGTAAAGTTTGTCATGCGCGCGCCTGGCCGTGACTCCTCCAGAGCGAGCTTGTGCACGTATGCGCGCGCCTTCTCCATTGCCAGCTCCCACGCACTTTCTCCAGCACTGGTTCCCATGCACACACTTGACGCTTCTCCAGTGCGGAGCTCCCATAGTGTGTGCGGCTTTCTAGCGCTCACTCTTGGTGGGTGTGCTTTGCCCGCGCTAGCTCCTTGGGGTGTGCCGCTTCTCCAGCGCTGGCTCCCGTGCTTGGGTGCCGCCCCAGCACCTGTTCCCAGCCGTGTGCACATCTCCAGCGCTGGATCCTTGGCATATGTGCTTCTGCAGCGCCAGCTTCTGTGGTGTGCATCTTCCCCAGAGCAGGCTCTTGTAGTGCGCTGTGATCAGCTGCACCTAGTGGTCAACTGTGTACCTCAGCATCCCCTTCAGGTGATTTTGTAACTGAGCCTCTGGTGGGACACCTCCCTGTGAACACCTTTTCCTGCCTCCCTAGAGGATGGGTTTCTGGCAAGTTACCAAAGGTGGTTTTCCAGCAAGTTGTGCTGGGCAGCACCCACAGAGACATCTCTCCTATTCAGTGAGCCATGGCCATGCTCCCTCCAAAAAGTTCTTGATCCCATTTCTGGGAAGAAGTGGGTATTTTTCATTAGGGCATCCACCTCAGCCCTAGGGGCAGTGGCTCCTCCTTATATCTGCTATTCCTGTGTTTTGTAGAATTCTCTGTACTTCTGACTAGCCAGCACCTTGTTACTCCAGTCCTGTTATAGTGAATAGTTCTTGACTGGGAATGGTGACTTATGCCTGTAATCCCAGCACTTTGGGAGGCCGTAGGGCTTGGGAGGATTACTTGAGACTAGGAGTTTGAGACAAGCCTGGACAACATAGCAAAACCCCTGTTCTACAGAAAACACGAAATTATCTGGGAGTGATGTGTGTGCTTGCCTGTAGTCCCACCTACTACGGAGGCTGATGTGGGAGAATCGTTGAGCCCAGGAGGTCGAGGCTGCTTGGAGCCATGATTATACCATTGCATTCCAGCCTGGGCAACGGAGTGAGACCCTCTCTCTAAAAAAGAAAAAATGACAACAACAACAATAATTCTTTATAGTTGACTTTCCTTATTCAAATTATTATGTGGTTTCTTTTTACTGACTGGACCCAGACTGATTTATCACCTTTGCTCTGAACTTCCTCAAGAAATCATGAGTGGTGAGAGTACTTTGTTCATTTTCTTGAATTGTGAAAGTTAATCCTAAGGTTTCTCCCACTTCCACATGACAAAAGACACGTTTGTGTGAGAGTATGTAGGCTTTTACGAAGTGATGAAACTGCCTTTCCATGCCTTTGCAAATTAGAAACAGTATAGATTATCATGGAAAGTGGGGTCAGGGATTAGGAGGGGAGGAGAAGAGGACAGGATTAGAACTGTGGTCGACCTTATGGCATCCAGTGGGCAGGGTTCCCAGATGACCTGACTTTAGATGTGACTGTACTTCTCATTATCTTTCACCCCTGTTTTTCATTTTTCAGATTTCTGGGACTTGTGTTTTCATTTTCCTTTAGAGACCCAATGATGCTTTTGTAATTCAGAAACATTTTATGTGTGATATAAACATGTTATGTACATTTAGCTATTGTAGTGGAATCTGAGATCGGATCTGTTACTCTGGTGACTACCCAAAAGACAGTTTGAGGCTGCAGTTTTTCACACACACACACTGATTCAGAGGAGACTATTTAAACAATATGAATTTGGCTGGGTGCGGTACTGTGCACCTGTAGTGCCAACTATTTGAGAGGCTGCGGCTGGAAGATTGTGAGTTCAAGTCTCCTGGGCAAAATTGTGAGACCGTATCTCCAGGGGAAAAAAAAAAAAAGGCTTTGACTTTATGTCTGTGATTCCTTCTTTACCTGGTTCAGTTCAAAGGTATGGAATTGCCAGGCACTTTTTTTTTCTTTCATAAGATTTTGGAGGTGCGATTTACCTTAGTGACTTCCACCACCCTTCTGTGGCTGGTTCCTTTTTGTTGTCATTTTGTTTTTGTTGGTTGTTACTGTTTATTTAAAGCTATAACATTATAAGACGTCGTACTTAGCCTAATCCTATTTTTGTAATTATGCTTGTACATTCAAGTGCTGTACTCAATAGATTTCCTTATTAACTCCTTATTTTTTTTTTGAGACAGCGTCTTGCTCTGTCTCCCAGGCTGGAGTGCAGTGGCGCGATCTCGGCTCACTGCAAGCTCTGCCTCCCGGGTTCACGTCATTCTCCTGCCTCAGCCTCCCGAGTAGCTGGGACTACAGACGCCCGCCGCCACGCCTGGCTAATTTTTTGTATTTTTGGTAGAGATGGAGTTTCACCGTGTTAGCCAGGATGGTCTTGATCTCCTGACCTCGTGATCCGCCTGCCTCGGCCTCCCAAAGTGCTGGGATTACAGGTGTGAGCCACCGCGCCTGGCCAACTGCTGATTTATTGATGACCATTTGTGGTTATGCGTAATGATTTTTCCTCTGTCCTTGTGCACTGCAGTTCATATTGCCTTATGTATATATGCCTGTTTCCACAACTCTTAGCCAACTTCCTCAGGGTATATTCTTTTTTATTATATAACTGCATTGATGTTTGTTGAGTGCCAGCATCCTTTCCTCCCTTCGCTGTCATAACAGACCCTAGATTTTCTTTTAGTAGTCACTATTCTATGGGCTCTGGAGAACGCTGATACTACCTCTAGCTCCTGGGGGTGGACTTTGATTGGTTTAAGGAGTGTGTTTTATTGATTCATCACAGTCATTGGTTAGGGATGGGCATAAGCTCAAGCAAGTCCAGTCTGAATACATCTGAGGTCTGTCTCTTACTTGGGATGCTGGACCAGAAGTATGTACTCTATTTTTGGGTGGTATGGATGTGATGTGACTTCTGTAATGGCTAAAGCTGTTTTGCTATCATGAGGGAAGCAGGATGGAGAGATAGATCAACTGTGAAGTCTGCCCTGTTTTTGGACTTGCCAGTTTCTTGAACCAACAAATTCCCCCCTCTTTTTTTTTCCCTTTTGAAACAGGGTCTTGCCCTGTCAACCAGGAGTGCAGTGGCATGATCATAGCTCACTGCAGCCTCAAACTCCTGGGCTCCGGCAATCATCCCACTTCAGCCACCTGAGTAACTAGGACTATAGGTGTGCACCACAATGTCTGGCTAATTTATTATCATTATTTTCGTAGAGACAGGGTCATGCTATGTTACCTAGGCTGGTCTTGAACCCCCGGCCTCAAGCTATCCTCCTGCCTGGGCCTCCCAAAGTACTGTCATGAGAGGTGTGAGCCACCATGCCTGGCCTCCCGTTATTGTTTTAGCTGGTTTTGCTTGATGCAGCAGGGGCATTTAATGCTTACTAAATATTTAGATCTTCCCTCACATTTCCCAGTTCACTTGCAGCTAGGTAGGACATTGTGATCGTTCTAGCCAATAGATTTTAAGCAGGTTATTTCCAGGTAGAAGCATTTAGTAGCAGATTCCTGACCTAGCTATCTCTCCTTTTTGCAATGGTGATTATGGAGGCTAGGTGTTGAGATGTCTGAGCATCTGTCATGTTGGATCCATGAGTGACTGTGGAGCAGAATACCACCCCCACCCCACAAACATGTGTGTCCCACATAATATGTTGGACATATAGTATCAGAAAAAAGTTACTACATCATAACTTAGCCTATCTTGATGAATAGAGTTGGGTGTTCAGTTACTAGAAACCAAAGGCATCCTAGGTGATATAGTATAATTTTGTAATTCTTAGTGTGTATTTGGTGATTTACAATGTATGCAGATTATACATTGTAATTGATTGGTAAGACACTTGTCTGAAGGAATCAGTTATATTTAGCCCTAGCTTTCTGAATTTGGTGTACCCAAACATGACCTTGTCCAACATGGATTGTAATGATTACTTAGCCTATCTACCCCTACATATCAAAGGTTATAATAAAACACTATATAAAATATACAGTTGTAGAAATAATATCGAATTGCTGCTTTTGCTTGAAGCTGTTAGCTAGGAATTTCTAATCATAGGCCATAAGAGTGAGTAACCATGTATTAGTGGTATAACAGCATGCGTTTTATTTATAAAGTAGTATTTTCTGCAGTATTTGGCACCCAGAAGAATATCTTGTGTTTCTGATACTGACTAGTACCATTAGAATTTTTAGTCATTACTCTAAAAAGTTGGCAAAGCTAGTGAAACTTTTGCTTGATGATAAGTATTTTGCTAAGTGGTGACTTTTTGAAACTGTGCAGCCAGTTTTAGGAGTAACAGAAATATTTTTATATGAAATGGTATAATATGATTGATTTTATCTTAAAATTGAGTAGTTGTAAGGAAGAAAAGTGCAATACAAATATCTTTTTCTTTTTTAGAGATGCATCTCACTCGGTCCCCCAGGCTGGAGTGCAGTAGTGCAATCATAACTCGTTGCAGTCTTGCCCTCCTGAACTCAAGTGATCCTCCCACCTGAGCCTCCGGAGTAGCTGGGACTACAGGCATGAGGCAGGCACTGTGCCTGCCATTAAAAATATCTCGAATTTTGGTAGTGACATTCCTTTGAAGATATTAAAAGCTAGAAATTTGTTTCATTCTATCAAAGTTTCAAGTATCTTCGTTTAGTTCTACACGTGTGTGCTGTACCCATCTAATGTTTGCCTAAAATTGTACTAAGTCTTTTTGGTTTTAAAATAATTTAAGTCTAGGCCGGGCATGGTGGCTCATGCCTGTAATTGCAGCACTTTGGGAGGCCGAGGCGGGTGGATCACTTGAGTCCAGGTGGTCAAGGATGCAGGTCAGCTGGGCAAGGTGGCTCTTGCCTGTAATCCCAGCACTTTGGGAGGCCAAGGCGGGTGGATCACTTGAGGTCAGGAGTTCGACTCCAGCTTGGCCAACATGGTGAAACCTGTCTCTAATAAAAATACAAACAAAAACTAGCGGGGTATGGTGGCACGTGCCTGTAATCCCAGCTACTTAGGAGGTGGAGGTACAAGAATCGCTTGAACTCGGGAGGCACAGGTTGCAGTGAGCTGAGACTGGGCCATTGCACAAGGAAAAAAAAAAAATATATGCGGTGATCTGTGATTCCACCACTGCACTCCAGCCTGGGTGGCAGAGCAAGACCCTATCTCAAAAAAAAAAAAGAAAAAAAAATTAAGCCTAAGATGTTTAATTTAAAAATAATTTGAGTTTTTAAAAAAGAATGTTTTTGAGGCAAAATGGTGAGAATAGGACAAGTATTTGAAAATATTCTGGTACTTGATCAGAACCACCTTTGGTTACATTGTTTTGTGGCCAAAGTGGCTATGACTAAGTGACTACATGTTAGTTATTTTAAAAACATTGTTTCTAAGGTATTACTGATGTACATGAATGGATTGATATTGTTATCATGGGAGTGGTTTGTTATAAAAGCGAGTTTGGCCCTCTTGTGCTCTGTCACTGTGTGATGCCTTCCATCGCAATGTGACCCCTCAATCTTAGACTTCCCAGCCTCCAGAACTGGGAGCTGATAAATTTCTCTTATTTGTAAACTACTGAGTCTCACGTATTCTGGTATAGCAGCACAAAACGGACTAAGACAGGCAGTTGGGCAACAGCAAGTCTGAGTTCCCTTCCAGCAGCAACTGGCAGGAGTGAAATCCTGGCTGTCTTCTTTGCAGTCAAATGCTCTACCACTGAGCTATACCTACTGGCTATCTTCTTTGGACAGTTGCTGTTTTTGACCACAAGCCTGTCTAATTGCTTTACTCATTTAACTTATCTGTTGTGGACATTTGAATTTACGACCTTTGTCTAAAGTAATTTAAGTTTTGAATAATTCTGAAATGCATTCAGTTGTTAAACTAACACTTAGAAAAAAATGGACAGATCAGAACAAATTTATCATATTTACTGGAGAAATTACTGCAATAATCAGGGTTCTCTGGTGACTTCTAAGTTTCATATCTGTAGAAAAGATTATTATTATTCCTGAGCAGTAAGATACTATATACCCTTTATAAATCAGAGCTTTTTGTTCTGTTGATTTTATACAAATACGTTGGTTTTATAAGCATGTTTTTTTTTGTTGTTAACTACTTCTTTTGATTTCTTAATTTATTTCTAACATTACTTTGGGCAATAGCCCTATTAAAAGTGCTTTGTACGTTCCAGATTATTTCCATATAGATTATATGGGATTCTCACAATAACCATATGTGCTAAGGTAAGATAGGCATTTTAAAAAAAGAAAAATAGGGCTGAGCACCTGTAATCCCAGCACTTTGGGGGGCAGAGGTGGGCGGATCACTTGGGCCCATAAGTTCAAGACAAGCCTGGGCAACATGGTGAAACCTTGTCTCTCCAAAAAATACAAAAATTATCCAGGCGTGGTGACATGCAACTGTAGACCCATACAGTGTGGCATGCAATTGTAGGCTGAAGTGGGAGGATCGCTTGAGCCTGGGAGGTTGAGGGTGCAGTGAGCTGTGATCATACCACTGCACTCCAGCCTGGGTGACAGAGCAAAACCCTGTGTCTAAAAACTAAATAAATAAAAATTAGAAAAGAAAAATAGAATGGAGACTTTTCAGAAAAAAATTACTTTGGCTCATAATTAAGGAATTCCCAATAGATTGCCCAAAGGAGGATAGCTACTGATGAACTTCTTGGGTTAATTGTGTATGTACAGCTTTTAAATGTGTCTTAATTGTTATGAGATGATAACCTTTTCAGTAATCAAAAGAGCCGGGTATTTCTGGTTACCCAAACCCAACTGATTTTAGCAGAAAACATTTGCCTTAAATAATAACTTCTCTTTGAAATGTTTACAGAGAAGGAAACTGAGTTTAATGGCAAGGTTGTTGACTGTTACCCAGGGAAACTAACTCCTGTCTGGTGCTCTTTTTGTTGCACCAGTAGTTCGATGTCCAAGGGTGGCTGAAGCTTCCTATGGAAGCATTGTTAAGCAAGTCTTTCTCAGGCTTTCGGTTGCATCTTTCTACTGTGTGAATAGGGGCATTAGGAGAAATGTAATCTTTGAATACTCCCAACCAGTTTCTGCTTGGTAACGTGCCCTGAAACCCTCAATGAATGCCAGCAAACAAATTAGATCCACAGTGTATTTGATACGCATGTCTTTTCCCCAAACAAAATTCAAATTTCACAAACACAAACTGAGTCATTTTCCAAATGTTTGTATATGAATGCAAGTTTTTGTCCTGTTCTTCTGTAACCAATACCATAAAACTTCTGAAGGTCCTTGATGCATTTATTGTACAATGTTAATCCAAAACAAAACTTTATTCTGACTAAACTTGTAGCTATAGAGAGATACCAAACTCATTTTTGTTGATCAGTACAACATGTTTGTACCAGCCAGATCTAAAAAATGTGTAAAGGAGTACCATGCTGTAAAGACCTTATTACGGTTGTAAACACCAGTGCAGCTGTTACGAATCTAGCAAAACCTCAGGTTAAACAATTTCAAATTTACTGAAGATGACATTCCAGACCCAGTTTTCATAACATAAACACTCTAGGACATGCCTTTGAGATGAGTGGGATTGTCATTAATATTAATGCCACCAAATTCAAGGCTGAGAAGTCATTTCTTTCCAAGCTTTATTTTCACTCCTAATTTTGGAATAAAATATACTTTTAGCCTGAAGTATGGCATGTCTTTTCACAGCCTGAAAACATTTGATCCTGTTGCCTTTGAATTGTAGGAATGCAAAAATATAGTATAAGTCTTTTATTCTTTATGGTCATTTAACTTAAATGAGTTTGTTAGAATTAAAGTTGGGAAGAATTAACTGTTAATGGAATTCAATTGCATTGTTCAATTAAAAAATAAAAGGATGCTAAAAATAGTTGCTGTTTAAGGATTAGTGTGACATTTTAGAATGCTGCATTTAAGGAAGGAATTTTATTCTAAAGTGATTTGAAGCACATTTTTTGTGGTCCTGTCTTTCACCTAGACAAGGTAGGACAAGCATTCAAAACCTGAACCAGTCTTAGTCTGTTTTTTTCTTAGTTTCCACTTAGTGGGACATCTGGTGAGGTATCGTTTTGGCCATATAGTCATTTCTAAAGTTTCTTTCTGTGCTCTGATTTCCAGTTAAGTCTTCTATGATGTTTGCCAAATTTAAGAGCATGCAGGGGTCCACTGGAAGTGCTGAATAACTGGGCTTTGGCCTAATTCTTGTGCATGGCTGTGTGTGTGGGGTGGTTTTGTTTTGTTTGCCTGTTTATTGGTAATTGCATTAAATTCCATTTGCCTTTACTGAATTTTTTTTTGTTAGACTTTTGGGGAAACCTCTAAATTGGATAATAGAGCAATTAAGTGACTGTTTGTAAGCGATCCTCAGTGCTCTATTAGAGAGGCAGCATTTATCAAAAGAAGACAGTTGAATTTCTCCTGTTTAAACTTGCTTTTGAAATTCCGTTAATTTTCTAATAAGGAGAATTGAAGCCAACCATTGTCAAGTACCATACCGTAATCTAAAGTTGGTAACTGTGGAAGCACATAGTTGATATGGTGATACCTTTTTCAGAGGAACTTTGGCTATTTCCATCAGCATAAAGGACACAACAGACTGCATCTTGTTGCCTTCACCTCTGTCTTATTTCTTCTGTTTTCCTTTTTTTTTTTTTTTGAGATGGAGTCTTGCTCTGTTGCCCAGGCTGCAGTACAGTGGCATGATCTTGGCTCACTGCAACCTCCGCCTCCCAGGTTCAAGTGATTCTTGTGTCTCAGCCTCTCAAGTAGCTGGGATTACAGGCACACGCCACCACGCCCACCTATTTTTTTTTTTTTTTTTCATTTTTGGTAGAGACAGGGTTTCCCCATGTTGCCCAAGCTGGTCTTGAACTCCTGGGCTCAAATGATTTCCTCTCTCAGCCTCCCAAAGTGCTGGGATTACAGGTGTGAGCCACCACTCCTGGCCCCCCTTTTTAAAAAAAAAATTAAAGAGGTTGTGGAGGTTTCTTTGAATTCTTTTAGTGTTTTTAAAAATGTTATATTTTGAGAAGAAAATCTGGGCAGGTACAAAGAACCCCTCCCTTTCCTGTTTAAAAACTTTTTTGCAGTCGCCCTGGAATTTTCCTTCACTGTCATTCATCTTTCTCTCCTTTCTTGATATTGGGTCTTCTGTTTACTATATTTTATTTCTTGGTTTTCTCCCTCCTCTTGGTGTGGAGCAGATGTTCTAGTATCTTCCTAAAGCAGAATGTGTGGGAGGTGAATTATTTCTAGTCACTGCCTGTTGAATGTGAAGTTATTCTAGTCACATTTGATTGATAGTTTGTCTAGATAAGAATTCCAGGTTGGAAATTATTTTCCTTTAGAATTGTGAGGCATTGTTTAATTTCCTTCTACCTTCCTGTGTTTTTACAATTTCATGATGATGTGCCTGGTGTGGATCTCTTCTCATCCATTTTCTTGGGCACTTGGTCAGCCCTTTCAATCTGGAAACTCCTGTCTTTTAGTTCTGAGAAAATTTTTGTTGATTATCTCTTCCCTTCCATATTGGAACTCATTACAAGAAAGCTAATTAAGGAAGAGTAGAGGGTTGTGTTATGGGCTGAATTGTGTCCACCCCTCCCCCATTCATAAGTTGAAGCTGAAGCTAAAACCCCCAATGGGACTGTATTTGGAGACAAAGCCTTTAGGAAGTCATACGGGTGGGGTCCTAATCTGATAGGATTGGTGGCCTTAGAAGAAGAGGTAGAGAGAGAGATCTCTCCCCACATGAGCACAAAGAAGAGGTCATGTGAGGACACAGGTAGCTGCCTACATACAAGCCAGGAAGAGGGCTCTCACACAGGCCTTGATTGTAGACTTTTCAGCCTCCAGAATTGTGAGAAAATACATTTCTGTTATTTAAGCCACCACGTATGTGATATTTTGTTATGGCAGCCTAAACTGACTAAGACAGGTTGAGGTCAAGCTAGGACCTCAGCTTCATCAAGGTGAACTGCATGCATTGCAAGAGAATATTAACATGGTGCTGGTGCATGTGTGTTCTCCTTTTTGACTGGTCGCTTTTTAAACTTAGTTCACTCATCTGCGTATCACCCTTTGTGAGTTAGCACAAGTCATTAGCCCAAGGTTCTAGATCTGTGCTGACCAATGCCATAGTCAATAGGTACATTTAATTATTTAAATTTACATTAATTAAAATTAAATAAAATTCAAAATTCACTTCCTCAGATTCATTAGCCATATTGCATGTTTTGAGAAGCCACATGCAGCTGGTGCCTGCAGTATTGGATGGACAGATAGAGCCAGAACCTTTCCATCCTTGCAGAAAGTCTGGCTGTACAACTGTATTCTGGATACTTGCCTTACACCTCTCCCTCTCTTTTTTTTTGTCCAGTGGGTCTGAACTTTTTTAGGTTCAAGGCATACTTAGGAATACTAGAATTTGTAGTGGACATCTTCAAGGTTTTAAACCAACACTAAGAAGTAAACAACCATTATAGTGCAAACTCTGCCAAAGTGTCATATGCATACTGAGTCTATAACTGCATCTGCAGTGATTATGCTATTGGCATTTGGCCATGCTTCTGCAGTATGGCCCTTAGAAGAGCTGTTTTCTACCCCTACTGGGCTTTCTGATATGTTTGTAGGACAGAGAATTGCAGGAAGCAGGCCTTCATGTCTGAGCTGTGCTGCTCTGGTTTGCTGTGCTGAATGTTGCTGTGCTCTCCCAGAAGAGGTAGGCACAGGTGCTTTAGAAGGAACTGTCAGAACCCCACTGCTCTACTGAGCACTGGTGAGTCTGAGGATTCACAGGCTGAAGGCAGGTCACTGAAAGCGACCTACATTCTGGAATTTCTCGGAACAGATTATTTCCTGAGATGACAAAAAGTATAATTTTGGTCAGAAGGATCACTGAATTTCCTGGAATCTACCCCACCAGGCTGTGTCTTCATAGGTGGGAGCTGTTCTCAAGAATCCTCAAAACAGCCCTTTGAGGTAGGTTCTGTTTCACTCCCAAAGAGAAGTGAGGTTGGCACTCAGAAATTTCACATCATTTGCCTTGGCTCACTGAATGAACTAGTGAATAGTGACGCTGGCTTCAGACCTTTCTGTTTTTCTTTAAAACTTGTGTTTTTTTCTACCAGAATGCAACTAGGGTTGGCCAGTGGCCCCTTCTGTCCGTCACGTGGGAGCAGCTCTCCTAAAGCTGGGCTCTGCATTAAAGGGATTGTTTGCAAATTTATTAAATTAAACATGTTTAATTCAGGATAAAAACTGAATGATTTGGAAGATCTTTTTTCTTTTCTTTTTTTTTTTTCATTCCTGTCATTCCCCGCTGGTTCCGGCGTTCTCCTGCCTCATCCAGTGTAGGCACGTACAGGTTTGCCGCCATTTTTTTTTTTTTTTTTTTTTTTTTTTAGTAGAGACGGGGTTTCACCGTGTTAGCCAGGATGGTCTCGGTCTCCTGACCTCGTGATCCACCCACCTCGGCCTCCCAAAATGCTGGGATTACAGGCGCGAGCCACCACGCCCAGCCTTTTTTCTTTTAAAGAACTGTTGTTATTTTTATTTCAATTAAATTGAAAAACACAGGGAAAAAGTACAACAACAACAAATCCCAGGCAGGGCATGGCGACTCACGCCTGTAATCCCTGCACTTTGGATCGCTTGAGTCCAGGAGTTTGAGACCAGCCTGGGCAACATAGTGAGACCTCAGCTGTAGAAAAAAATTAAAGAATTAGCTGGGCATGGTGGTGCATGCGTGTGGTCCCAGCTACTAGGGAGGCTGAGGTGGGAGGATCGCTTGGAGGAGGTTGAAGCTACAGTGAGCCTAAATCAGTCGTGCCACTGCACTCTAGCCTGGACGACAGAACAAGACCTTGTCTAAAAAAACCCAGAACCCGGCCGGGCGTGGTGGCTCACGCTTGTAATCCCAGCACTTTGGGAGGCCGAGGTGGGCGGATCACGAGGTCAGGAGATCAAGACCACGGTGAAACCCCGTCTCTACTAAAAATACAAAAAAAATTAGCCGGGTGTGGTGGCGGGCGCCTGTAGTCCCAGCTACTCGGAGAGGCTGAGGCAGGAGAATGGCGTGAACCTGGGAGGCGGAGCTTGCAGTGAGCCGAGATCGCACCACTGCACTCCAGCCTGGGCGACAGAGCGAGACTCCATCTCAAAAAAAAAAAAAGAAAACCCAGAACCCAAAAAACAAAAAACCCCAACAAATCCCTCATAGCACCAGCACTTATTTTTGAAGACTTCCTGTACTTACACATATAAATATTTTGTACAAAAATGTTATGGTATTATAAATATTTTTCTGCAGCTTCCTTATTTGACTTAAGAATTTATGATGAACATCTTTCTGAGTCAGTCAGGAATATTGTTCATGCACTGTTAACTCCTCTGTTACTTTAACAATTTTGTGTGTGTGTGTGTGTGTGTATGTGTGTGTGTGTGTTTTGATGGTTATTGTTATACTGACTTTAGCCACTTTTCATCATTTTAGCCTTTAGGTCTCTTTTTTTCTTTGTGTGGTCTTAACCGAGAAATAATTGCAAGTGAGGAACAAAGTCTTAAATTTGGTGGCACTTACCACCAAATAATTCCAGATGTTTGCCTTCCCTCTACATAGAAAGAGCCCACTCTCATGCTGTATTTGTTCTTCTCATCCTCCCCTGTCTTATTTCTCTTTCATTTCATTTAATTTTAACCTCAATACCAGACTTATTTTGTGCAGCCCTTGGCCTGCTGCGGAGATATCCTTGCCACTGGCTCTCTTTCCAGCCCCCAGTCGCTGATGTGTCTCTTGGCAGCGAGTGTAAATGATGGTGGTCCTCTCATTCTGACGTGGGAGCACCCCAAGTCAACAGTAATATTTGGTGTAACAAGTACCAGGGTGGGATAACCACATATCCCTGGACTGGGATTTTAAAATTGTCAGTTGTCCTGTCATTTGTGGTTTAGGGATCAACTTGAGCAAGAGAAACCCCGTCTCTACTAAAAATACAAAAAAAAATTAGCTGAGCATGGTGGCAGTCGCCTGTAATCCCAGCTACTCAGGAGGCTGAGGCAAGAGAATTCCTTGAACCCAGGAGTCAGAGGTTGCATTGAGCCGAGATCATGCCATTGCACTCCAGCCTGGGTGACAGAGCGAGACTGTCTTAAAAAAAAAAAGAAATTGTATTTATTTCCTACAGACTTCTTTTTCTTGGTTATCACCTGACATTGCCTTATCAGGTATTTTATTATGTATTTTATTCCTTTTTATTATTTTTGGCTTAAATTTTCCTTTTAGTCTTTTACTTTGATCATTCTTTCTTATTTTCTCCTCCATATTTTGGATTCTTCAGACTTCTTCCCTTTTCTTAATCTTATCCTTACCAGATTTCCCTTCTGCTTAAATTTCATGATCCAGTTTTTCAGTAGATGGAGATAGAAGGCTGAGGTGAGGAAGGTGGGGGTAAATACGCTGCTTGCTGAATTTTAAATATAAAACAAGATATTAAGGAACTTATTTCCTTTTTGATTGCCTATATTTGGGAGACCATAGAATTGGCTGGCCACTAATATCAAGTGGCTTTTGTGTGCAGACCCTTACAAAGAAATGACTGATAAAGTCCCTACTTCTGGGAGTTCTGATAGTAAAAAGTGTGACATCTGTGACACATACATTGCCAGTCAATGATGGATAGAAATGGACAGACTTTGAGGAGATGAGTTTTGAGTATACAGAGATACCATCTTGTGTGTTTGTGCACATGCATTTGAGACAGGGTCTCACTCTGTCTCCCTGGCTGGAGTGCAGTGACGCGGACGTGGCTCACTATGGCCTCGACCTCCCAGCCTCAAACAGTTCTCCCACCTCAGCCTCCCGTGTAGCTGGAACCACAGGCATGCGCCACCATGCCTGGCTAATTTTTTGATGTTTTGTAGAGCTGAGGTCTCACTATATTGCCCAGGCTGGTTTCGAACTCCTGGACTCAAGCGATCCTCCTTCCTCAGCCTCCCAAAGTGCTGGAATTACAGGTGTGAGCCACTGCAGGGCCACAGAAATACAGTATATTTGTGATACCATTAGTAACTTTTATTTGACAGAGGGTTAAGTATTGACTAAGGGATAAAACCTATTCTGGGGCTCAGAAAACAAGGTTTTGCTCCAAGAAGGCAATTAGATGTGGATAACAGTTTCAGTACTGAATTGGGAACCTTTTTACTAAAATGTAGTCTACATGTGGGTATCTAGTAATATAGTCGCTGTTATTAAAGAACTGTATATATCTGTGACATACAGAGGAACCACATACAGTTTCTTAAAATAATATGTTCTTCATCTTTGAGGAAATCCTAGACAAAACTGGAAAAATTTTAAGTTTTCTTATTGCTCATTACAAATTATAGGGATTTTGATATTGTGCAGTTAAAAGTTCAGTAGATTTTCGAAACTAGTTATTAATTGACCTCGGTTCTGCACATTTTTGTTGCTTTGCAAGGGTACCCTTAAGGCTCAAATAAAGTTAAAAGTGAGGTAAATGGCATGTTAGACTAAAACTGTTTTTTTGGTCTGTCAGCACTTAAATAGAAAAACAAACTAGCTTAAGAACATGACTGCAATTTAGGATCTTAAAACCATATATACCATAGTATTTTTAAAGCCTGCAACCAAAAAGTAGAATCATTGTGTTTTATAGCACTTTGAAATTCTGTCTGATGTTACTGTATGTCTGTGCTGTCCTGATATGGCTTTTGGATTGTGTTTGTGGTAGAAGAATTTCTTGTATTTGTATATTACTTGGCTGCACAGATGGTATCCGCTTGAAATCTACTAAATAAAACTAGAACAATGATTTTGCCAGTTGGTTTTGACTGCTTTTATTTATTTTGGATGGCTATAGTCTTTGTGAAGATGGCAGACTAAACCTGGAAGTGACAGCTAAGAACAGAATGGGTGGGTCTGCTAATTTATCTCAGTAGAACTCATGCCACTTCTCCCTGGGTACAAGACGTTTTCTTCAATTGAATGTCCACAGGCCAGCTGAGCCATCCTTCGCTCCCATATCCCTATTGTCCTTGGCCCAGACCTTTTCTTTTTCTTTTTTTTTTTTTTTTGAGAAGGAGTCTCGCTCTTTCACCCAGGCTGGAGTGCAGTGGCGCGATCTTGGCTCACTGCAGGCTCCGCCCCCCGCGGTTCACGCCATTCTTGTGCCTCAGCCTCCCGCGTAGCTGGGACTACAGGCGCCCGCCACCTCGCCCGGCTAATTTTTTGTATTTTTAATAGAGAAGGGGTTTCACCGTGTTAGCCAGGATGGTCTCGATCTCCTGACCTCGTGATCCGCCCGCTTCAGCCTCCCAAAGTGCTGGGATTACAGGCGTGAGCCACCACGCCCAGCCAGCCCAGACCTTTTCTCATCCTCCATGGGTTATCTCATCCATTTCCATAGCTTTAGTTATTGTCTATCTGTTGATGTTTCTACATCTGTGTCTTCAGCTTAGGCCTGTTTCCTAACCTCTTCCTCACATACCCACTGCCCACTGGACCTCTTCATTTAGATGCCCCAGGTCTCTTGTACTCACCATGCCCTAAGCTGAGCCTATCTTTTTATCCAAGTATGTTCCTACTCCTTTGTTGCCCCTTTCAGCGTATGGTGGCATAATACATCTAGTTCTCTAATCAGAAACCTGAGCAACATCTTTACCTCCTCTCTGTTCCTTTTTTTACTATGTTTGATCTAAACACTAAATACTATGTGTTCTCCCTGATAAGCATCTCTTATCTGGGTGCTTTTCTCTATTCCTTCATGCAACTAGACTAGGCCTCAGTTACTGTAAGATGGTCTTCCATCTTACAGTGTGATCTTCTCTCCCCTGGTGGTCCATTTTCTATATTGCTTCTGTGATTTTTCTGAAACACAAATCTGATTATATCACTTTCATGCTAAAAATCCTCCAGTGACTTCCCTTTGCTCTTAGAATAAAGTCAGAGTCCTTACTCTGTTTTGTAAAGTCTTTTTAAATCCATCTCCTGCTTGCTTGAGCAGGGTGACAGTCTTGGTAAAATGTACTTTTATAGCCAGAAGTCCCCCTCACACTTAACATATCATAATGCTTTCTTTTCTTGTGAGAAGTGAGAAATTTTATTGTGACATGTTGTCCATTAGTAAACCACACTCAGATCTGTGTGCTCCTCTTCCAAAAAATACATTATATATATTTCTACAAAGAGAGAAAACATGTAATAGTTGTCAGGTTCTTTTGAGAAATCCTTTTGTAGAAGTTATGCTTGGTGTTGTTTTCATGTTTTTATTACAAAGTAGAGAGCCTGTCTGATGAATCTTACACAAATAAAGTAATGGAGGTAATTAGATATCACCACAGCCTTTCCTTTCTCTCCAGAACAGGTAATAAGAGTCAGCATTCATTTGGAAGCAGTTGCCCAGACGTGCCAACAGAAGTTGTGGGCATCTGTGTCTCCTTCTAAGAAAGTGGGTTTCCTGAAAACCTTGGGAAAGGAAGGAAGAGAGGGAGGGAGAGAGGAAGGGAAGACGCTATGTAGGTGGGCCAGTCACCAGCAGAGGGATAAAAGATGGTGAGATCGGCCGGGCGCGGTGGCTCATGCTTGTAATCCCAGCACTTTGGGAGGCTGAGGCGGGCGGATCACGAGGTCAGGAGATCGAGACCATGGTGAAACCCCGTCTCTACTAAAAGTACAAAAAAATTAGCTGGGCGTGGTGGCGGGCGCCTGTAGTCCCAGCTACTTGGAGAGGCTGAGGCAGGAGAATGGCGTGAACCCGAGAGGCGGAGCTTGCAGTGAGCCGAGCTTGCGCCACTGCACTCCAGCCTGGGCGACAGAGCGAGACTTCTGTCTCAAAAAAAAAAAAAAAAAAAAAAAAAGATGGTGAGGTCAAAATATAAAAGCACCAGTAGAGTATTCCTTTGGCTGGCCTCTATGTCTGGATGCCCTAAAATGTTTATCTCCGTTATTATAAAAGAAGTCCGTGTAGATGCCTAGAGAAAGGAGGCATCCCTGATTTGGGCAGGATTCTAAACAATTGCCTTTTTGTATTGTTAGTCTACACTTTGCTGAAAGTCCCTGTTGCCTCAGTCTGCTGTTCCCCTGGTGAGCCCCCACGTATGGTTCAGTTCTCAGTGTCAGGTCTCTTTTTCTGGAAACTTTCCTTAGCATCCCAAGTCTGGGTTAAGTGCTCCACTTAGTCTGCTGTACTATGTAACACTTCTCACTCTGCAGTTTTAGTTTGTATTTTAAGTTCAGTGACTATGACTAATGTTATTGTTTGAAATGAAAGAGATTTTAAGAGTTTCTTCAAGAGGATTGACCAGAGTCCTGAGACATTTCTCCATTCCTAAATATATAAAAGCCGTGAGTTGCCTTGAACTTCATTACAATTTTGAAAATTTTTAGATATATCAAAGGTATTCTGTGGATGAGAGCTAGCCTGCTTCAATCCAGTTGTGACTATCTTGACCGTGAATGTCAGTGTTCATGTTTGATGTTCTTTATTTTGGTGTATACTCTACGTGTAAAGCCAGCCCAATATTGTCCCAACACATGACTGTGTTTGTTTGGCTAACTGAATACACCCTACCTGCCTTTTCTCCATTTTCTGTCTTCATATCGAAATCCATACACTTGAAATATTCTAATCCACTAGATATATGTAATTTCCTCATTTATGCTTTACTGAAACCCTGTTGGAAAATTCAAATTAATTACCCTTAGATTAAAAAAAAAAAACCTAACAAAGCTCTGTGGATTTGGTATGGGAACATATCAATAAATTTTTTAAAATAAAAACCACATAATTATTTTTAAAAACAACATTTATTTTCAGATCTGTTGCGTTTTTCCACCTACTTCTTCAAAAGTTTTCCTTGTCATCCAAAGACATGACATTTGAGGATCTGTCTCTTTACTAGTTTTCTATTTTTCAGGCAATGAAGCCTCTTGTTACATTAAATTAGTGTGCCTAGGTCATGATCCTTAGTCATTTTAAATTGGAGTGTGATAGGTTTTAATATATTGTGCAGTAGATCCTTGATATTTTCAGATTTAACAGGTTTGTTTTGATTTTTAAAATCACTTTATTGAGATGTGATTGATATATAAAAAGTTGTACATATTTAATGTATAGAACTCAATGAGTTTGTGGATAAGTATATACCTATGAAGTTATCACCACCATCAAAACTGTAAACATACCCATAACCTCCCAAAGTTCCCTCTGCCGCCTTTGTTATTATTTTTTTGTGTATGGTAAGAACACTTAATATAAGCTCTACTCTTTTAGCACATTTTTACTATACAGCATAATATTGTTAGCCATAGGCACTATGCAACATAGTAGATCTCCAAAATTTACTTCTCCTTTAGGACTGAAACTTTGTACCTTTAACTGTCACCTCTCAATTTCCCCTCCTGCAAGCCCCTGGCAACAGCCATTGTACTGTTTTTTTTTAATTGATACAGGGTCTCACTGTGTTGCCCAGGCTGGAATGAGTGGCGTGATCATAGCTCACTGTAGCCTCAACCTCCAGGGCTCAAGAGATCCTCCTGCTGTAGCCTCCTAAGTAGCCAGGACTACAGGCATGCGCCATCCTGCCTGGCTAATTTTTTATTTTGTACAGATGGGGTTTTGCTCTGTTGCCTAGGCTGGTCTCAAACTCTGGCCTCAAGTGATCCTCTCTTATTGTGGTTTTGATGTGTATTCCCCTGATGATTACTGATGTTGAGCATTGTTTCAAATAACTGCTAGCCATTTGTTTGTCTTCTTTGAATTTCTTGGTTGGTTCAGGTCCCTTTGACCATTTAAAAAATCAGTTTTTTTTTGTTTTGTTTTGTTTTTTGTTTTTGGTATTGAGCTGTTTGAGTTCCTTATATAATATATTCTGGATATTAACCCCTTCTCAGATGCATAGTTTGCAAATATTTTCTCCCATTCTGTAGGTTGTCTCTTCACGTTGTTATTTTCTTTGCTGTGAAGAAACTTTTTAGTTTGATGGATTTTTAGTTTGATGTAATTCCATTTGTCTGTTTTTGCTTTTGTTGCTTTTGTGGTCTTATCTAAAAAATCTTTGCCCAGAAGACCAGTATTATGAAGCATTTCCTCTGTGTTTTCTTCTAGTAGTTTCATAATTTCAGGTATTACATTTAGCCCATTTTGTGTTGATTTTTCTTTTTTTTTAGATCAACATCTCAAACTTTATAATACACTCATATTTATACACAAATTTCTGTTTACAAGTACAAAAGGCAAAGAACTGCAAAGAAGCTAAGCAACTGCATCATCAGCCACAATCAGTCGAATTAATACTGTTGTCCCCTGTCCATAGTTTTAATCCAGAGGAAATGGTAGATGCCGTCTCACACATGGACTCCACTGTTAGTTTTAGAAGTTGGAGACTGTGTGTGGTTCCGCAGAAGTCTGGGTTTCTACAGAGCTGAACTGAGACTCCATCATGTTCCAGGCCATATCAGCCAGAAGAAAGTCGTCCATTGCTGTTTGAGTTTCGTTGCTGGTGAAGGACAAGCTCCCCAGGGTTTCAAACCCAGAACTCATGGTCTGTGTTTCTATACTGTTCAACTGAACTTTGCTTTCTAGAGCAGGTATATTTTTAGCAGTGGAGATTCTTTCAGTTTGGGTCTCTGTGTCAGATGAATCAGTACTCATGGAAAAGCTGGAGTGTTTCAGAATACTTCCCAGAGGCAGATGAGGACTACTGTCTAAGAAAAAGTTTAAGTCTGTCTGTGTCTGTGTGTCAAACATCTCAAGGCCTAAGAAGTTAGAATTTCCCCTACACCCGTAGGACTGAGCAGAGGTATCTGCGAGTAAGAAGTCCGTTTGAGTCTCTATGTCCAGTGACTCCAAGACTGGCTCGGTGTTTATGGTGCTAAGTTCATTCTCTTCAGTTTGAGTCTGGATATGTGAGGCCAAAAAGAACTCTTCGATATTAAAATTGATTCCAGGGTTCTGGGCTGGGCCAGATGGGAGCTGGGTGTCAGGTCCAGGATTTCTGTCAGACAAAAGACTACCATGATCCAGTGTCTGAGCAGGCAGATTACTTGACAAGATGTTTTCCAAATCATTTAATAAATCTGTGGTTTGGGTCTGATTATCTGTCATGTTCTGTGAAGGAAACATACTATTCTGTGCACTGAAGTTTATAATTGGTGCACATTTCTCAATATCTTGATTTAAAGTCTTAGGCTCATTCTGAGGTAACAAACTATGAGTTACTGTCTCTGCTACTAAACTGTTGCTTATAATGTTACTTGTATTAACATTATATGATGAATGAACACTCTCAAAAATGTCTCCGCACATTCCAGCTTGGTCCTTCGGTACATGGTCATCCGTTGGACTTCGTATCCCACTGGTTTGAGTTTCTCTGGAGACCCCACCCGACTGGAAACAGGTGTCCATAAATGCATCAGTCTGAGCAGCTATAGATGAAGTTACCTTAGAGCTGGGCAAAAATGTCTGAGTGTGAACACTAATGGGAAGAGACACTTGAGAATCAAACAACAAATCAGTTTGAGAACAAGACGACACAGAGGAATCAGCGGTGGCCCACTGTGCCGAAGGTATAAAGTTTTGTGAGGCATAAGACAGATCTGTCTGCACATTGATTGAAGAAATGCTGTTCTTTTGACATGTGTTCCTTAGTTCTTGTAAAGGATTAGATGGACTTTTACCCAAGTTCACTTGAACACCAGTACTTATTGGCTCAACAGCAACAGGATCAGCAATTTAGAAAAGAGGTAGGCTCTCCCTAAGAGAGCAAGCCTCTGAATCTAGGCCGAGGATCAGGGTTCCTACTGACAAGGGCGGTAACTGCACAGCCCCTGTGGCAGAGCCCTGATTGACACCTAACAGCACAGGCTGGGCTGAGGAGTCGGCTGTAGGCACAAAGACAGGCATGAGGGAAAACTGCATCACGGGTAGTTTAAGCAAAGCCACTTTGGGCTTTGGTAAAAGCAACTTCTGAGGATATCTCGGTGGTGTTGTAAGAGTCTGCCTGTCAGTGTTAGAGCCACAAGAGTCTTCAAAAGATGGTTCTAGCGTTATTTCTGAAGCTTCTAGTTCTTGAGTGTCTGGTCTAGGGATTGATTGGTTGGTTGTTAAATGATTCAATGGTCTTGTTGGATAGCTTCTGGTTTTGCACAGTTTTCCATTTTCCTTTTCTTACTAGGTGGGTCCCTGTATTCTGCAGGGATCTCGTGGCCAGTTTGGTAGATGTGAGACTGCAATGCTGTTCTACTAGCGTAGGGACAGCCGCATGTGCACCGGAAGGTCTTGCCACAGTCCTCTGCGTGTCTTTTCAGGTCCCATTCTGTACCGTACGAATTGCTGCACTTACTACATTTGTGCTTCTTCTCAGCATGCATTTTCAGAAGTGCTGTTTTACGAGAGAAAACTGAGAAAATGGTCTGTCAGGGCCTCTGGGTCAGCCTTCGATTGGACAACAGTAGAATTTCGGTATAGTTTTCAAATCTTTTCTTATTGTTGGATTGACTATGCTATCCTGCAGGCGGTGGCTCTTGACCAGGTGCATGTTGAGCGCGGGGCTGTTGGGCAGGATCTTGCGGCAGCTGCGCACGGTGCACAGGATGTTGGTCCACACGGCCTGGGACAGCTCGCTCACCTACCGCGGCCGGCTGCCCCTCAGTCGGGGTCCCGGGGGTACCCACGGGCCTGAGGCCACGAGAGCCGGGGACACTGTCGCCGCCGCCTCCGAGGCCGCCATGGCTCCCGCAGGGCGGCCAGGCCCAGCTCGCAGTTGTGTTGATTTTTTCTAAGTGGTGAGAGATAGGGTCTACTTCAGTTTTTCTGCATGTGAGTATCCAGTTTTCCTGAACACCCTTCATTGAAGAGACTGTCGTTTCCTCAGTGTGTGTTCTTGGCGCCTTTGTCAAAAATCAGTTGACTAAGTGGGTTCCCTATTCTGTTCCATTCTGTCTGTGTGTTTTTATGTCAGTATTCTACTTTTTTGCTTACTATAGCTTTGTAGTATATTTTGAAGTCAGGTAAGATTGATGCCTCTAGCTTTGTTTTTTTGACGCAAGACTGCTTTGGCTCTTTGGGGTCTTCTGTGGTTCCGTACACACACATTATATATATATATATATATATATATATAGTTTGTTTGAGACAGAGTCTTACTCTCTCACCCAGGCTGGAGTGGAATGGCACGATCTCAGCTCACTGCATCCTCCACCTCCCGGGTTTAAGGGATCCTCCTGCCTCAGCCTCCTGAGTAACTGGGACTACAGTTGCCTGCCACTATGCTCAGCTAATTTTTGCATTTTTAGTAGAGACTGGGTTTCGCCATGTTGGCCAGGCTGGTCTTGAACTTCTGACCTCAGGTGATCCACCTGCCTCGGCCTCCCAAAGTGCTGAGATTACAGGCATAAGTCACGGTGCCCAGCCTCCATACAAATTTTAACGGACTTTTAAAAGATACGAATTCTTCCAATCTGTGAACATGGGGTATCTTCCCATTTTTTGTGTGTCTTCAATTTTTTTCAATATTTTATAGTTTTCATTGTAGAGATCTTTCACCTCCTTGGTTAAATTTATACCTAAGTATTTTATTTCTTTTTTTTGGTAGGTATTGTAAATGGGATTGCTTTCTTGATTTATTTTTTAGATAGTTTGCTATTAATATTTGGTGTATAGAAACACTAATGATTTTCGTTTGTTGATTTTATATCCTGCAACTTGACTGAATTCATTTATTAGTTCTAATAGTTTTTTTTAGTAGAATTTGTAGGGTTTTCTATGTACTGTGTCATCTGTAAACATAGACAGTTTAACTTCCTCCTTTCCATTTTGGATGCCCTTTCTTTCTTTCTCTTAACTAATTGCTCTGGGTAGGATTTCCAGTGCTGTGTTGGATAGAAGTGGTAAGAGTGGACCTCTTTGTGTTGTTCCTGATTTTAGAGAAAATGCTTTTAACTTTTTCCCATTCGGTATGGTTAGTTGTGGGTCTGTCACGGATGGCCTTTTGTTGATGTACATTCCTTCTATACATAATTTGTTGACAGTTTTTTTTTTAATCATGAAAAGATGTTTAATTTTATCAAATGCTCTTTCTGCATCTATTGAGATGATCATATGATTTTTGTTCTTGGTTCCGTTAATGTGGTATATCATCTTCATAGACTGGCATATGTTGAATCATCCTTTACAACCCAGGGGTAAATTTCATGTGATCATGATATATGATCATGATCATATATCATGTGTTGTTGAATTCTGTTTGCTAGTGTTGTGTTGAGGACTTCTGCACCTAAGTTTATCAGGGATATTGGCCTATGATTTTCTTTTCATGTCTTTGCCTCCTATTCTTAGCAGTGTTCCCTTGAAAGTAATTTGTCTTTTTATAATCTCTGTCTGCTTTTAGGATTTCTTCTTTGCCTTTAGTTTCTGCAGTTTTACTGTGTGTTTTGCTTCAGAGGAGTGTGTTTTGTCCCATTTTCCAGAGGTCTTGTTGGACTGAGCTCTGGTTACCTACCCTCTCTGGTAGTTGGCTTAATAACCCTCCCTTCATTGGCTGTGATTCCCTGTGTCACTTCTCTACTTTCTTAATGGTATTCCCTTTGCTGTCCAAATAAACTACTTCTACTCAAATCACTTTTTCAAGATCTCCTTTTTGGGAGTAATTGGGCTTCTTAGATCTGAGGATTAATGTTGGTGTTGATCACAATGGAATAGTGATATTGCTGACAGAAAGATATCATTGATTATACTTGGAAGATCCTCAGTTTCCCTAATGGCAAAAGACTTGGGAATCTGTGGATCAAGATGGAGCATATATGATCCCAGACAGAAGTATTATTTCTCAGGTGCCCCAGAGTTCCCCAAAGGATGGATCTGCATGACAAGAGAAGCTCCCTTATCACTTCTAATGGGGTTTTATATGGTTTTGGTCAATCACCCTTCCACTGCTTGAACATTACTCTTCTGGAACCCAGTGACGTGTGTGCCTACTCAAGAGGTAGAATTAACTGATGCACAACAATTGCCAAACATTCTTTAGAGTTTACTGCAAGGTTGGATGACATGAAGACCAATTTTCTGGTATCAGTCTTTCAGAAGACGTAAGCCTCAGGCATGTCTGATTTCTGTTCTAAAACGTGTAGCTGGGCACAATGGATCATGTCTATAATCCCAGCACTTTGGGAGGCTGAGGCGGGAGGATCACTTGAGCCCAGGAGTTCGAAACCAGCCTGGGCAACATAGCAAGACCCTGTCTCCACAAAAAATAAAAATAATATCAGATTAGCCAGACGTGGTGGCATGTGCCTGTAGTCTCAGCCATTTGGGAGGCTGAGGTAGGAGGATCCTTTGAGCCTTGGAGGTCAAGGCTATAGTGAGCCATGATAGCACCACTGTACTCCAGCCTGGGTGACAGAGCAAGACCCTGTCTCAGTCAGTCAATAAAATATCATACAGTTATGGTTAAAAACTAAAACAAATTTTTAAAAATTTGAATGAACAATAGAGAATTTATTAATATGATTTGAATTTATATTAATTTTGTGAAGAAGAATCATTTAGAATTTTAGCCCAATCATAAGCCTGTAGATGATGACACATGAAATTATTATTCCCCTGTGAAATACAAGTGTGAAAGATGACTACCTTTTTGTGCTATGGTTTTTATATACTATACTCACGTGCACTTCTTCAAGGTTCAGTTGTGTGGTTTTTCAGTTCTTACTCCAGCCACTGGATGTGCAAATACTCCGTGACTGTGTAAAAATCATACCTGTTAATTTATATATATTGTTACTGGCAGGAGACAGATAGATAGTGCTATTTATTAGAATTATATGTGCTTCTGAGCATTATTTACCTAACCAGGTATTTTAAAAGTGCAGAAAAAAAATTTTAAGTCTGAACCTTATGTAGTAACTCTGAAAAACTGTAGAAAACAGAGTAACAAAATATAAAAGTAGTAGATTGAAATGATACTCTTCTTATTATTATCATTATTTCTAGAGACAGGGTCTTGCTCTTTTATCTAGGCTGGAGTGCAGTGGCATGATCCATAGCTCATTTCAGCCTCAAACTTGTGGGCTCAAACAGCCCTCCCTCCTCAGCCTCCCAAGCAGCTAAGACTACTGGTGTGTGTCACCACACCTGGCTAATTTTTGTTTGTTTTTTTGTGAAGATGGGATCTCACTGTGTTAACTGGGCTGGTCTCAGAACTCCTGGGCTAAAGTGATCCTCCCATCTCAGCCTCCCTAAGTACTGGGGTTACACGCTTGCACTACCAAGCCTGGTCTGAAATGAGACTCTTAAAGGAAACAGGAAACAGTGAACAAAGAGAAGGGTCATTGGAAATTAAAAAAAAAAAAAAAGTGAAATGCCTTATGTCTGATCAAATAGAAGCACTGGATTCAGATATCAACAAACTAATCAAGATGGAAGAGCATAGGAAATTTCCCCTGTCAAGAGCTTGGTAACCAAGACATCAGGGGCCAGAGTGAAACATGCTGAATTCATGAGCCAAGTGCTGGGACTCAGTTGACCTATAAGAACAAATAAAAAGAAATCCATGTGAATCCATGTAAAACACAAAACCATGGACACTTGTATTAAAGTACGGCTTGTCAATAGAATTTGCATCAGTGCATGCTAAGGTTAAGTCACAGTCAAAGCCTATTCAAAGAATAGCCTAGTGGTTTTCAAGTAGCTGGGCAGGTAAAGAAAATACTTTGACATATATAACTCTTAAGATCTGCTGTAACAAATAGTTATTATACTAGCCATACCAAGCTTAATTTTCTCCTATGTATGGTCTTGGTAAAGGCATCATGTTATATGGAACAAACATGATCGACTTGGATAATGAAATTGTAAATAAAATCCTGCTTTGCAAATTATTATTGCTGAAACAGCCTGTGTTTTAGAGAAAGCAAGAATGTTTTTAGATAAAAGAAATAATTATTCCATTTATTAATATTAAATTATAACATTTTAATTTAATGTCAGAAGTACTTGTTCTGTACAGAGATTATTAAGAACTGGGATCATGAATCTGTTGCTGATAAATAAAATTTCAGAGCTCTTGAGATAAATTATGAATTCAGTTTGGGGGAACAGGGGTTCCTTATCAGCTAGAAAAACTGATTTTACTACCATATGGCAGTGGTAAAAAAAAAGTCCATACCAAATTCCTTATCTTGGATATGTATCTTGAATTTTTATGCGACAGAACAGAAATACAGTTTTGTTCAGGAAAAAAAATTGCAGAAATACTACTCTGTGCAGCTCCTGTCTAGAACATGCCTGCCTTTTTGTGGTATACAAAAAAGAGAATTTTCTAGTTTAATTCCTTGAAGAGCAATTTGAATGGTTTCCACTTGGGAAATTATGTAATTTCATATTAAATAGCGGGTGGTAAGGTAGTCAGATGGAAATGTTCAGTTCATCTAGCATCATCAGATTGATTTGACAAACAGAATTCTTTTAACTCTGTGGAAAGCATTTTTCTCCCTTTATCCTTTGGCAGAGGCAGACGTTGTCTGTGGTTTCCCCACAGAAGTTTGAGTGGGTAAACTTTGGATGTGTAAATATAAACAGCAGACAGAGACATTGCCTCTGACAGCTGGAAGGATCCACTGAGGATCTTAGAAGGAGACTGCTGATACAGATGATGTTGGATAGAGAGACTTGAGGGAGGAATTAACCAATGTGAACATAAATGAGGAATGCACATGCTCAGAAAAAATGATAGTTCCTCCTTAAGTTTAGGTTGAGGTTGTTGAAAATTTTTGCTTTTGATATGGATAAAAACAACAAAAAACTGACTTTTCATATTCATACTTCGTTTCCTATTGTGATATGTCATCAGTGCTTTGTGATGTGGATGAGCACATGGTATGTTTCTTGGTGAGTGGCTCCATTTTGTACATGATACGTAACCTTGGGCAAGATATTTACTTCTCTTTTCCTTAGTTTCCACACCTGTATAGTGGGATTGTGGGGACTGAGATAAGTTTACGGTGCTTATAATTGTCCTTGGCATAGAATAAGCACCGTGTAAATGATAGCTGCTATAAAATAGTAATAATTATTATTTTGGTGGATTGAGAAATTCCCTTAAGGAGGAAGCTAGTCGCTTCCTCTAATAACCTTAGTATAGTTGATGTATTTATATATAAATGAGATACAGAATTCAGGAGCAAATTATTTAGTGTTTAAGATGATTTATAAAGATATGTTCATATTACCTTTTAAAAATTAAATTGTGAAGAATACTGCAGGTGCCCGCCACCATGCCTGGCTAAACTCTGAGCCTTTGCACATGCCAGGAAGGTGCTGTGGCTGGACACTGGGTCTGATGATGCTCCCCTTTTCTTTCCTTGAACAGTAATCAGCCCTCAAGACTCTTCTGGTTTGTGAAATCTTTGTGACCCCACGTTATGTGTGTGTGCTGCCATTAGATCAATTTCACATTATTATTGGAATTTTTATTTGCATTTCTGCTACCCCACGCAGTTGCGTGTTTTCCACGCAAAGATTAAAAATTACATCTTTTAATTAGCCACAGTGCCTGCTGCGTAGTAGGTGTGTTTAGGTAAATGATTGAATGATTAAATAAATCATACCTGTCGTGACAGTATTCAAAAGAAAACAATTCTTCTCTTGTTTTCCCTGTAAGGAGCAAGGAAATCTTTCCTGGAAGCCCCTACACCAGACATCTCCATGTATTGGCCTAGGATACAGTCACTGACAAGGGAATGGAATTTCCCTAGTTGGCTTGGAAAAGGCATTTTGTGTTTAACCACAAAGATGACTGCACTGGTTACAAAAATAATACCTGATTATTATAGGGAATCTATAAATTAATGAAAAGTACAATAAAATAATCTGGCATTACACAAAGAAAACTGTTGTTAACATTGTGGTGTTTGCTTTCCAGTTTTTGGTTGTATATGTTCGTGTGTGTAGAAGAAAATTGCAATCATATTATATATAGTGTTTTATAGTCTTACATTTAAGTCTAACATAAGTAGTTTTCTGTACCATTAAGTCATATTTTTCTGAAATTAGACTAATGGCTTAAGTTCCTTCATATGGCTGTATTACAAATTATATAATTCATTGCTTATTGTTGGAGATATAGATTGTTAGCAGTTTTTTGCTATTGTAAATATGCAGTGAACATCCTTTTATATGAATCATGTACATCTCTGGTTATTTCCTTACACTAAATTCCTAGAAGTGGATTAATGAGTGAAAGGGTATAAACACATTCCAAGTTTTTTGATATACTTCTCTGATTATCTTTCAGAAAACTTGGACCAATTACATTACCAGAAACCTGCATATGAGTGGCTGTTTAACTGTATTCTTACCAGTACTGGGAATTTTTTTTTTTTTTCAAGGCAGGGTCTTGCCCTGTTGTCCAGGCTAGAGTACAGTGGTATAATCATAGCTCACTGCAGCCTCAAGTTCCTGGGCTCAAGCAATCTGTGAAGTATTTTTTAATCACTGATTTTATAGTCAAAAGCGGTTTCACTCTGCTTTTTTGACTTGTAGTGTTATTTTTCATTTAGTCAGCATTTAGTAGATATTTGTTGAATGAAAGAAGAAATCCGTGTTTCTTGGTATGTATATTGTTTATTCACACCTATTATTGGCATTGTTATTTTTGCTTTTTTATTATGATGTACAAAAAGTACATAAGCTGTACTAATGTTAAGTGTAAAACTCCATATAATTTATGGCATTCTATTTTCAGTTTGTTGTTTTGGATATTAACTTTAGTTTATAGTATTATAATAATTTATAATATTATCTCAGCCAAGTCTGTTGGGCGAGATTTATTCCATCATAGTTATATTCTCCCTAGGGCTCCTAATTACATAGAGACTTCATTTTGGTTCTGACTGAGAAATAAATTATTTCTTTCTCAATTCCTTTATATTATTTATTACATGTCTATGATTTTTTTGCACAGTACTTCTCTTTGGCAACATACCATTTTATTTATCTTCATGTTCTTCTAGATATCAAAAATTTTTTTTTCACTATTTAGAAGAACCATTAGATTATTTTCTTTTTATGCTTTCTCCCTTATTCCTTGGCTCAGATTTATTTTTTCTCTGTGTGTGTGTGTTTCTGTGCATGTGTGCGTGTGTGCATGTGTGTGTGTGTATGTGTGTGTGAGAGAGAGGAGTCTCAGAGTTCAAGTAAATGATACGTTCCTGTGTTATTTATTAACAGCTACAACTGCTGTTTGTTGTTGATATTTATCTCATTTAATCTTTTTTTGTCTGGTAAGACTGGTACATATCATTGTGCTTTTCATTTAGAGGGAAATGAAATATTTTGGGCCATACTGTTAATAGTGCTGTGTAGATCAGAGCTGAGATTAGAACCCAGTATGCTAGTGGTGTGTTTGGATTTTCAAATTATAAACTGTACTGGGTTTAGTCTTGCACATAAAAAGAGGCTGAACTGAAGTTTCCAAGATGTTGAGAAATTTACAGTTTATCTAAATTTGAGTCTTGCTGTGAAGTACACTCTTTTCCCAGTTATTTACAGCTAGAAAAGCAAAAGTCTTCAAGTATAATTTAATATGACCAATAGGAACCACACGACTTTTACAGTCATTTTGTTGTGTACTAGTGTTTATACAACTCATGACTTGACAGCTGACCAAACTGTCTTATCCATCTCATATTAACATATTGTGAATGTAGTAGGAACTGGCTTGGCAAAATCTTGAAACCTCTGACTCTAATATTTGTGGGATAGTAAAATAAACAACTTTGGGGCTTTCAGGCTGTGTGATGCACAGCCTGTTCAGGACATTAATGCTTATTCTCACTGTTGACTCCGTTACTTTTGTGAACAGTCTTGCTGACAGGTGTTTAGGCTTGCCAAGAGAGATTATTTCTAGCTAGTAGAGGACTCTTGGAGAAAGACATTGGTTTCTACTTAGAAATACAATAACGAATGATAATAACTGACATTGAATGGGTGTTAAAATGTGCCAGGCACAATTCTAAGTGCTTTCTGTGTAATTAATATATTTTATTATTCACAGCAACCCTACTAGGTTTTTCCCATTTTACAGATACAGAAACGGAGGCATAGACTGGCAAAATAACTTCCCAAGGTCACAAAGCTAGTATGTTACAGAGTAGGGATTCAAACTTCGGCAGTCTGCCTCCAAGTCAGCCTTCTTAATCACTCTGTTATGCTGACATTTATTAGATGAAAAGAAAGAGGCACAGGTGAGTCATAAGTGGCTGTTTGTGTTTTTGGAAAATATTTGACTTTATGCCTACTGGCAGCTTGAAATAATTAAGCTGCTACCATTCATTTAATTTTTATTTTTTGTAAAGTGAGTTATTTGCTTGCATATAATATTATAATTGGAACATAGTGAGTAAAGTATGCCCTTTTATGTTTGTACAAATTTAGGGTAAGCCTGTATTTTCATAAAGAAAGTGGTCTTTGAGAAAGAAAGTGTTTGAAACAAAACTTTGAAGAGTGGGTTCACAATCAGGGTGACAGCTACAGAGTAGTAAGTAATTTGGTCAATGCTCTGTAACAAATAGCAGAGACTGCCTTATTGGTCCTGTGTGCCATCTTGAAAAGCTGAATGTTGCAGAAATGGCAGGCTAAATGTTTTGGAGTAACCCAAGCTGACTCTGGGCAGAATTTGTCTTTGGCATCTTCTCATTTTGCCTGTCACTGGCACCTGTCTCATTCACCTTTTGTCATTGCCAGATATGGTGTGGTGCCTAACAACCTTTACTCACTATCAACAAGTCCAGCTGGGTGTGGTGACATGCACCTGTAGTCCCAGCCCCTGGGGAGGCTGAGGCAGGAGGATCCCTTGAGCCCATGAGTTTGAGGCTGTAGTTGAGCTATGATTGTGCCACTGCACACCAGTCTGGGCAACAGAGGAAGACCCATCTGTTTAAAACAAAACAACAACAAAACAAGTTTCTCATAACATATTAATTAGTGTTTAATAAAAGGGATATCCTTTCTCAGGGTATTTGCATTTAATAGATCATTCTCAAAGTTTGGGCTTTGGGGTTATTTTTGAGAGTTGGCATTTATTGCTATAAACTTCCCTCTTAGAATTGTTTTTGCTCTCTCCCATAGGATTTGTTATGTTATGTTTCCATTTTCATTTGTCTCAGGAAATTTTTAAATTTCTCTTTAAATTTATTCATTAACTCATTGTTTAGGAGCATGTTGTTTAATTTCTATGTATTTGTAAAGTTTTCAAGGTTTCCCCTTTTATTGATTTCTAGTTTTATACCATTGTGGTCAGAAAAGATACTTGACAAGATTTTGATATTCTTAAATTTAAAAGACTTATTTTGTGGCCTAACATATGATTTATCCTGGAAAATGATTGATGTGCAGTTGAGAAGAATGTGTATTCTGTACCTGTTGGGTAGAATGTTCTGTAAATGTTTGTTAGGTCCATTTGGTCTAGGGTACAGTTCACATCTGATGTTTCCTTGTTGACCTTCTGTCTAAATGATCTGTCCGTTGCTGAAAATGGGGTGTTAAACTCTTCTACTAGTATTGTGTTACAATCTGTCTTTTTCTTGAGATCTATTAATATTGGCTTTATGTATTTAGGTGCTCTGACATTGGGTGCATATACATTTACCCGACATCAGAGCACCTAAATATATAACATATCCTTTTGCTGAGTTGACCAACCCCATTATCATATATTAATGTAATGACCTTCTTTGTCTCTACAGATTTTGACTTAAAGTCTATTTTATCTGATGTAAGTATAGCCACTCCTGTTTTGGTTTCCATTTGTGTGAAGTATCTTTTTCCGTTTATTTACTTTCAGTCTATGTGTATCCTTATAGGTGAGGCAGGTCTTTTGTAGGCAGTATATAGTTGGGTCTTGTTTTCTTTTGTTTTTTTAATCCATTTAGCTACTCTGTGTCTTTTAATTGGATAATTTAATCCATTTACATTCAAAGTAATTATTGATAGGTAAGGATTTACTACTGTCATTTTATTAATTTTTTTCTAGTTTTGTAGATTTTTTTCTTTCTCTCTTTCTTCCTTTGAGGTTAAGTGATTTTTGCTAGTAGTATATTTTGATTCTTTGCTTTTTATTTTTAGTGTAACTATTATAGGCTTTTGCTTTGTGGTTACCATGGGGCTTATAAAAGTATGCCTTATAGTTTTTTACAGTGATAAAAACTTAACTTTGATTGAAAAGAAAATACTCTTTAACTCCACTCCCCCATTTTGAGTTTTTGGTGTCAAAATTTTTATCTTTTTATATTGCATGTCCCCTAACAAATTATTGTAGCTATTATTATTAATTGTGTTGTCTTAACCTTCATAAAAAAATATGTGATTTACATGCCACCATTACATTATTAGAGTCTTCAGAATTTGACTGTGTACTTGCTTTTACCAGTGAGTTATGTACTTTCAGATGTTTTTGTGTTACTCATTACTATCCTTTTCTTTCATCTTGAAGAACTCCCTTTAGCATTGCTTATAAGACAGGTCTGGTGCTGATGAATTCCATCAGCTTTTGTTTGTCCAGAAGTCTTTATTCTTTTCTTCATTTCTGAAGTACAGCTTTGGTAGGTATAATATTCCTGGTTGATAGTTTTAATTTTTTTTTCTTTAGGACTTTGAATTTCTTCAGGACGATGTTTCTGCTTAAAGGTCTCTTGTTAGGCATATTAGTACTCCCTTATAAATTATTTGCTTCTTTTCTCTTGTTCCTTTCAGGATCCTCTCTTTGTGCTTGATCTTTGACATTTTGATTATAATATGTTGTGAGGTAGTGTTATTTGGATTAAATCTGATTGGATACCCTTGATCTTCCTGTACGTGGATAGCTATAGCTTTCTCCAGGTTTGAAATACTTTGTTATTATTTCTTTAATAAGCTTTCTACTACTTTCTCTTTTTCAAGGTTCCCCCTTGAACACCAGTGACCCACGTATTTGCTCTTTAGGTGTTACCCATAAATCCTGTAACTTCATTCCTTTTTCCTTTTTCACCTTTAGTTACGTATTTTCAATTAACCTGTCTTTGAATTCACTGATACTCCTCTAATTGAACAATTTTGCTATTGATGCTTTCTGTTGGATTTTTTATTTTGTTCGTTGTAGTTTTTAGCTCCCGGATTTCTGTTTGATTTTTAAAAATTATTTCAATCTCTCTGTTAAATTTCTCTGATGAATTTCTGAATTGCTTTTCTCTACTTTATTGAAGTTAGCCAAATTTCCTTAAAACAGGTATTTTGAATTCCTGTCAGGCAGCTTTTCTATGATCCTCTCTTTAGGATCAGTTACTGGAAGCTTATCTTTGTCCCAAAGCATGTTTTTCCTCCTTTGGGCCCACTGGTTATTTAGTAGTACCTTGTTCAGTTTCCACATTTGTGAATTTCCTTTGAAACTTCCTGCATTTATTTTTAACTTTTTTTTTGTGATCAGAGCACATTTGTTATATTACTAATGTTCTTTTAAATATATGAAGACTCATTTTATGGCCTAGCATATGATCTGTTTAGGAGAATATTCCATGTGATCTTGAGAAAAATGTACATACTATTGGGTGGAGAGTTCTATAGATGTAAGTTAGATCTAGTTGGTTTATAGTGTTATTCAAGTGTTCTGTTTTCTTATTGATCTTCTTTCTAGTTGTTTTATCTACCACTGAAAATGACAGTTTGAAGTCTCCAGCTATTAATATTCAATTGTCTGTTTCTCCCTTTGTTTCTGTCAATTTTTGCTTCATGAATTTTGGTCCTTAGTTGTGTATGTTTATAATGGTATATCTTCCTGATGGATTGACCCTTTTATCATTAACAAAATGTCCCTCTCCATCTCTAATAACTTTTTGTTTTAAAATTGTTTTTTTAATATCAGTATAGCCACAATTAAGTTTCTTGTTTTTGTATGTTTGCATGACATATCTTTTCTATCCTTTTACTTCCAATCTGTTTGTATTTTTCACTCTAAAGTGTGTCTTCTATAGACAGCATATAGTTAGATCATGTTTTCTTAAAGTCTGACAATCTTTTGTCTTTTGAAGGGATTTTTTTTTTTTTTTTTTTGAGACAGAGTCTTGATCTGCCACTCAGGCTGGAGTGCAATGGCGCGATCTCCGCTCACTGCAACCTCCACCTCTCAGGTTCAAGCGATTCTCCTGCCTCACCCACCCGAGTAGCTGGGATTACAGGCACCCACCACCACAGCCAGCTAATTTTTGTAATTTTAGTAAAGACAGCGTTTCACTATGCTAGCCAGGCTGGTCTTGAACTCTTGACCTCAAGTGATCCACCCACCTTGGCCTCCCAAAGTGCTGGGATTACAGGTATGAGCCACCGTGTCCAGCCTGATGGGATTGTTTATTCCACTCACATCCATGATATTATTGACATAGTTGGCTTTATGTCTAAACTTTTACTTTATGTTTTCTGTATATCTCTTGTCTTTTTTTTGTAACTCTGTTTCTCTGTTTCTCCTTTTATTATGCTCTTTTAAGTAAGTATTGTCTATTTTTTTTTTTTTAGACAGGGTCTCACTCTCTTGCCCAGGCTGGAGTGCAGTGGCACGGACATGGCTCACTGCCACCCTTGACCTCTGGGCTCAAGTGATTCTCCTTCCTTTGCTGCCCATGAAACTGGGATCACAGGCATGCTCCACCACACCTGGCTAATTTTTCTATTTATGATTTTTTTTTTTTTTCTTGAGACAGAGTATTGGTCTGTCACCCAGGCTGGAGTGCAGTGGTGTGATCTCGGCTCACTGCAACCTCTGTATTCTGGGCTCAAGCTGTTCTCATGCTTCAGCCTCCTGAGTGGTTAGGACTACAAGCATGCACCACCATGCCCAGCTAGTTTTTGTAGAGATGGGGGGTTTCACCATGTTGGCCAGGCTAGTCTCTAAGTCCTGGCCTCAAGTGATCTGCTTGCCTTCACCTCCCAGAGTTCTGGGATTACAGGCGTAAGCCAGCATACCCAGCCAATTTTTTGAGTTTTTGTAGAGATTTTTTGTTGCCCAGGCTGGTCTCAAACTCCTGGGCTCAAGTGATCCTTCTGTCTTGGCCTCTCAAAGTGCTGGGATTACAGGCATGAGTAGTGACTCATGCCCGTAAGTGAATATTTCATAATGTTGCATTTTAATTTCTTTAATGATGTTTTCACTATTATTTTTGAATTTTTTTTTAGTGGTTACTCTAGAGTTTGCCATAGAGTAAGCTTCAGACTTATGCTCGCTTAATTACCGTGATAATTAATGTTACTCCTATACATATGATTTTTGACTTATGTCTTATACATATGATTCTCAACTTATGATGGAGTTATAGCATCATAAGTTGAAAATATTGAAAGTCAGAAATTCACTTAATACACCTACTGTACTGCACATCATTGCTTAGCGACACCGTGCACTGTAGAGTGTTGCTTGTTTACCCGTGATTGCTGGGCTGACTGGGAGCTGTGGCTTGCTGTCACTGCCCAGCATTGTGAGAAAAGCATACTTGAGAAGAATGTATGTTCTGTTGTTGGGTGGAGAGTTCTATAGATGTCTGTTAGGTCTACTTGGTTATAGTGTTATTCAAGTGTTCTATTTTCTCGATCTTTTTTCTAGTTGTTTTATCAGTAGTTATGGTATCACATATCAGTAGCCTGGGAAAAGAGCAAAATTCAAAATTTGAAGTATGGCTTCTACTGACTGTGTATCACTTTCACATCATTGTAAAGTGAAAAAAATTGTAAGTCTAACCATCATAAGTTATGGATCATCTGCATAGCTTTATTCCCTTCTCTTCCTTTTTTTGTGGCATTATTGTTATGCATATTACCTCTCAATGTTATGAATTCAACAATGTTTTAATTATTACTTTAACATGTGTAGTTATTTCCTTAGCCCAATACAACTTGGCTGTTTAACTCATTTGCACTGTGTTTGGCAAATATATTTACATATCTTATTCCTGTCTATATGTTATAGGCCCAGCAGTATAGTATGTACTTATCATTTTATGCAATTCATTTTTATGTCAGTTATGAGAATAAGAGAGAAAAAATGTGCATTTATAATTACATAATTAACTTATCAGTGTTCTTTTATTGTGTGGATTCAAATTACCTTCTGGTATTAATTCACTTTTTTTTGCAAAGTGGGTTTTCTAGCAACAAATTCCGTTTTTGTTTATCTGGGAAAGTCTTTATTTCACCTTCATTTTTGAAAGGTAGTTTTGGGGGATATGGGATTCTTGGTTGACAACTTTTTCTTTTGAGCACTTTGAATATGTTTTCCCGTGTTTTTCTGGGATCTTTTGTTTCTGCTGAGAAGTCACCTGTTAATCTTATTGGGGTTCCCTTGTAAGTAATGGGCTATTTTTCTGTTTCTGCTTTTAAGACTTTCTCCTTGTCCTTGACTTTCAGCATTTTCACTACAGTGTTTTTGTTTGTGGCTCTCATTGCATTTATCTTATTTGGAGTTTGTTGATGTTCCCAAGTGTCAATAAATTTGGGGAGTTTATATGTTTATTTTTAAAAATTATTTTATTTTTAATTGGCATGTAATGTGCATATTTATAGGGTGCAATGTGATGTTTCAACACATATATATATTATGTACTGATCAAATTAGGATGATTAGCATAGCCGTCATCTGAAACATTGTTTCTTTGTGGTGAGAACTTTCAAAATCCTCACTTCTAGTTATTTTGAAATATGCATACATTATGTTTAACGCTTTTCCCATTTAGGAAAAAAGGTGCAGCTCACTACCCAGTGCTCATTTAATTTTACGTAAATGTGCTCTTTGAGGCTGAAGCAAATCTGACTGATTTTCAATGTGAAAATAAAATATAAAAACTGTTTTTGGAGTTATTTCTAAACAGAACTAACATCAGAATTGTCTGAATCATCAGAATCGTCTATTTCAGAAAAATTGAATTGAAATGGATCTTTGGCCAATAACTGTTGAAGAACAATGCTACCATCATGCATAGGAATGCTGCATTTTCTAGGATTTGATATTTTCAGCGATTGAGAATTACTGTATTTTGTAAATGGAAATACCAATGCTAAAAACAGAATGTTATACATAGAATGATGTTTTTTGTTTCCAAATTCAATGTACTAGAGCTTGCGAAAATAGTAGTAAAAGCGAGCAAAGTTATCTCAGAGTAGGTGCTGCAGCCGCATGTACTGTGGACGAGTATTCTGTGGGCAAATGGGAAAAGGGTTAACTATAGTCAACCTACTGTACAATAGAATACAAGAACTTTTTCCTCCTGTCTAACTGTAACTTTGTACTGGTTGATGAACCGATAATTATGCTTTTTAAGCTCATGGAAAATGTCTCAGATCTTTAACAACAATTAGTAGGCAAAAGTACTCATACTCTTTCTTTGATTTTTGTTGTTGTCGTTCTTGAGATCCTACTCAAATCAATGTGGTAAAACCTTCTGAGGATTGCCAGACCAAATATAGTTCTTGGGGTATGACAAGGAATGAGTAGTAGTACTTTATGAAGGCTTAGGTTAGGTATACATAGAAATAATCATGCTGTTACTTGAGATTGCCCTGCCCCTAAATAAGTGGTCTTGAAGATGTGGTAGGCAAGGGACAGAGAAAGACCAAGCTCCCTGTGACCAGAAAAGGATTATCTGTTATTTAGAGGAAGGGGTTGGAGAAAAGTTGGCCCATTGAATTAACGCAAGAAACCAGAGGTACTGTTAGGATATTCTGCAGTCTAAGTCAGGATGAAAATATATTTAAGAACAAACTCAGCAACTAAGAAACTTCATGTCTTGAATGTGAGAGGCAGTCTCCCATATGAAACTGTTAGTTGACGTTGAAAATTCATTCATCCTGGTGGTTGAGTTAGGAGGATACCCAAGAAGAGCTTTTGTATTTAGTTTCCTGGTGGTTGGAGAGTTCAAACACTAGACTTGGAAGCAGATAATACCTCATAGTACAAGGAATAGGAACTTTTCTCACTGTCTGGAGAAACCAAGCATCTGGCTGTCTGATTTTAGTGAAATTGTAATTCAGGGAACTGATTAATTTTATTAGACAGGGTGTGAGTGCCACGGCTCCTGCCAGGTGTAACTGAGATCCACTCTTGCCTTCTCTCTCTGCTCCTGCTATTTATGATCCTTATGCTCAGAGTGTATAGAGTAGGTTTGCGTTCTTTTTTTTTTTTTTTTTTCTTTTTAGAACTGAGGTCTTGCGAAGTTGCCCAGGCTGGATTTGAACTCCTGAGCTCAAGCCATCCTCCCGCCTTAGCCTCCTGAGCAGCTGGGATTACAGGCATGCACCACCTAGCTAGGTTTGGGTTTTGTTTGGCTATACTTCCTCCTATTCCTGCCACCAAGGCTTGTAGTTGTTGTTGATTTTAATAGACTATTTTTTAGAGCAGTTTTAGGTTCACAGCAAAATTGAGCAGAAAGTACAGAGATTTCCTCTATACCCCATTCCCCCACATGCACAACATCCCTCTACTGTCAACATCCCCCACCAGAGTGGTACATTTGTTAAAACTGATGAACATGCATTGATACATCATTATCACCTAAAGTCCATAGTTAACATTAGAGTTTACTCTTGGTGTTGTACATTCTATGGGTTTGGACAGATATACATGTGTCCACCATTATAGTATCATACAGAATAGTTTTATGGCCCTACAAATCCTCCATGTTCTGCCTATTCACTCTTCCCTCTTCCCCTCTCCCCTACCCCAGTGGCATTTCTGTTTTTATTTTATTTTATTTTTTGTTTATTTATTTTTTTGAGATAGGGTCTTGCTCTGTTATCCAGGCAGGAGTGCGGTGGCACAATCATAGCTCACTGCAACGTCTACCTCCTAGGCTGAGGTGATCCTCCTGCCACAGCCTCCTGAGTATCTAGGAGTACAGGTACACACAACCATGCCTACCTAATTTATTTTTCTTTCTTTCTTTTTTTTTTTTTTGTAGAGACAGAGTCTTGGTATGTTGCCTAAGCTGGTCTCAAACTCCTGGGTTCAAGCAATCCTCCTACCTCAGCCTTTTGCAATCCCAAAGTGCTGGGATTACAAGCATGAGCCACCACACCTGGCCTGTTTTTATTTTTAAAAATTACTTGAGGAACTAGTTCTAATTCCAGTCCTGTGCTGAACTTGTATCATACATAGTTCAGAGAATTCCTACTTATGTAGGGACTGCAAGTATCCTCCCCTTATCCCTTTCCTCCTTTCCCTTCCCCAAATAATGGCAAGTCAGTGCCCATACTGTGTATCAGTCCATTTCATTTTTTGAGATTTCCTTGATGGTCTGTTAATTTGGAGACACTTCTGGACAAATGATAAATTTCTGGCAGTACAAGCCCAAAGTAGTAAGGTTTTGCTCTAGACACTGGAGCTAGAATGAAATTTAAAAATGGTTCCTTGCTTTTACACTGTTGGTGGGAGTGTAAATTACTTCAATCATTGTGGAAGACAGTGTGGAGATTCCTGAAGGATCTAGAACCAGAAATACCATTTGACCCAGCAATTCCATTACTGGGCATATACCCAAAGGATTATAAATCATTCTACTATAAAGACACGTGCAAATGTATGTTTATTGCGGCACTGTTCACAATAGCAAAGACTTGGAACCAACCCAAATGCCCATTCAATGATAGACTGGATAAAGAAAATGTGGCACGTATACACCATGGAATACTATGCAGCCATAAAAAGGGTGAGTTCATGTCCTTTGCAGGGACATGGATAAAGCTGGAAATGATCATTCTCAGCAAACTAATACAGGAACAGAAAACCAAACACCACATGTTCTCACTCATAAATGGGAGTTGAACAATGAGAACACATGGACACAGGGAGGGGAACATCACACACCGGGGTCTGTCAGGGGGTGAGGGATTGGGGGAGGGATACCGTTAGAAGAAATACCTAATGTAGATGACAGGTTGATCGGTGCAGCAAACCACCATGGTGTGTGTATACCTATGTAACAAATCTGCACGTTCTGCACATGTATCCCAGAACTTAAAGTATAATAAAAAAATAAAAAATTAAAATGGTTCCTACTCTCTATTTACAAATTACAACCACTTCGTCCAAAGATCACAAATTCTAAAGTGATACAATCTTTCTGGGTAGCCTTAACCAAAAGAGCTGTATCACTCTTGAGTTCCTCTATGCATATGCCAATCATTTCCTCTTTGCTACACCCTGTTTTGAAGTGTCTGCCCAGACAGTAGTACTCATCGACCACCAATCTTTGTGGGATGAGCAACTGACCCCATAGAAAACTATCTAAAGGCTCTATTGGCTGGATTGAGCCAATCACATCCTCTTCCCTGAGAATGGGGACCTTGAGATACTGAGCTGATCAGATAATGGTTAGTTCTTGGGCTGAAATTTCGTATAGAATTGTGACCAAGTTCTGAACTACAGCATAAAAGACGTGCAAGCTGGGGGGGAACAAAAAAAGCCACAGACGGCAGAGACAGCAGAGGCAGCTAGTGTAAAGAGAGATGCCCTTGAACGGAGCAGACATGTGGACACCCTGAGTTGTGGTGGCAGGAGCTTCTAGTTCCACTTCCTATTTGGACCAGCTAAACCTTTTCTTTCCTTGGGTGTTGTTCATGAGATCTTTCATCATAGCCTTTTCATAACACCTCTTCCCCCATTTGACTTGTGCTAGTTGAGTGGATTTCTGTTCTAGGGCTGAAATGCAGTGCCAGCAGAATCTAGTGCAATAGAGTCTTATGTAATTAAAGTCCTAAAGACTCTTTGGGTTGTGAGACACACAAAAGAAAACCAAGGTTGATAATCAGTGCAAAATAACTACATGTTGGGGTACCCTTCAGTCAGTCAATGTCTTCCTCACAGGTAGACATTTAGTGACTCATTCACCACCCTTCCCTCGTCTAGGCTAAAGAATGCCTACGTCATTTCATCTTTTCTCAAAAAGAAAACCATTCTGCTGTTTTCTGCTTCTTTATTGATCACATTTGTCCTTAATTCCTTCATATAACCTCAGGTAGAGTATTAGTCTAGGTGCCAGGGGATGTGGGTTCTGTTCTTGTTGGGGTTCTAACTGAATGGATGGTCTCTGTAAGGTTCTTCATCTCTCTGTACCCCTACCCCCACACCTTTGCTGGGCAGTGAAGGGTTATGCTGATCACCGATTTCTAGCTGGTAACTCCCGCAAAGCAAGGTGTGAATAAAGAGGGTGAAGAAACCAAGCTACTTCCCAGGCATTTGCTATAGATGAAATAAATATGCCTATCCCTCACTTAATGATGTTAATTCTAAGAATCCTGCCAGTAAGTGAAAAGCTAGAAAATGAAAAATTACTTCTGTTAATTTTGTTGTTGTTGTTTTGTTTTTGTTTTTTGAGGCAGAGTCTTACTCTGTTACCCAGGCTGGAGGGCAGTGGCGTGATCTCCCAGCTCACTGCAACCTCCACGTCTTGTGTTCAAGCAATTCTCGCCGCAGCCTCCCGAGTAGCTGGGATTACAGACATATGACACCATGCCCAACTAATTTTTTCTATTTTTAGTAGTGACAGGGTTTCACTGTGTTGGCCAGGCTGGTCTCGAGTTCCTGGCCTCAAGTGATCCACCCGCTTGGCCTCCCAAAGTGCTGGGATTATAGGTGTGAGCCACTGCAGTCGGCTAACTTATGTTAATTTTGGTGGTAAAAGTTATGATGTGTTCCATCCCAACCTAAGATGTCCAAATACTTTCTACAAATAGAAAAATACATCATTGAGCAATGAAAACTTTTTATTAGTAAATAATCCAAAATTAAATAAATGTAGTTGGTACATAAAATGTGTTAAAATGATGCTTTGTTGCCTCAATAAAAAAGAGGAGGCAGGGTCAGGCGCGGTGGCTTGTGCCTATAATCCCAGCACTTTGGGAGGCCAAGGCAGTTGAATCACGAGGTCAGGAGATCGAGACCATCCTGGCTAACATGGTGAAACCCCGTCTCTACTAAAAATACAAAAAAATTTAGCCAGGCGTGGTGGCGGGCACCTGTAGTCCCAGCTACTTGGGAAGCTGAGGCAGGAGAATGGCATGAACCTGGGAGGTTGAGCTTGCAGTGAGCCAGGATCGTGCCACTGCACTCCAGCCTGGGCGACAGAGTGAGACTCCATCTCAAAAAAAAAAAAAAAAAAAAAAACAAGAAGAGGCTTGATGGGATTGATGGAAGAGGGAAAGAGCCGTTCTTTGGAAGGTGGTTAGTGAGTCAGGTGATGAACTTTTAAGGTGTGCATTCAGCAGCAAAAGTGCTTAATAATATTTTTCCTTGGGGATTTTGACATTAGAAGAAACTCCTAATGTGGAAACCTTTGGTATATCGGTAGAAGGGGATCTTTAGATAAAAAAAAAAAAAAAAAAAAAAAAAAAGCAAGATGTAACTTTGCTTCCCTTTTTGTAATTTGCAATTCATACACCTCCTTGCAGGATGCGATATTAGTTTCCCGAAGCTGTTATAGCAAATTGCTACAAACTTGTTGGATCAAGAGAACAGAATCATATCTTGTTGCAGTTCTGGAGGCCAAAAGTGTGAAAACTGACATGGCCACATTCCCTCTGGGGACACCTTCCTCTCACTTCTGGCGGCCAGCATGGCATTCCTGAGCTTGTGGCCACATTCCTCCAATGTTTGCTTCTGTCTTCATGTTGCTGCCTCATCTGTGTCTGTCTCCAACTCCCTCTGCCTCTGTCATAAGGATGCATGTGGCCTACCCTACCTTGATATTCCAGGACAAGCTCCTTCTCTCAGGATCCTGAACGTTACCACTTTGTAGTAGTTGTTGTTGTACAAGGTAACAGTCATTCCTTTGCCATGTAAAGTAATATTCACAGGTCCCATGTGCTAGTGTGGGAATGAGGTGGTGACATTTGGGCTGCTAATTCTTTGTTGTGGGAGACTGTCCTGTGCATGGTAGATGTTCAGCGGTATTCCTGGCTTCTGCCCACTGGGTGCCAGTGACATCCTTCTCCCAGCTGTGACAACCAAAAATGTCTTCAAATATTGTCAAGGGTCCCCTCTGGGGCAAGACTGTCCTTGGTTGATGAGCACTGCTTTAACCTAATTAGAGCCCATTCTTATCCCACTCACATATGCTGCCTGGGAAGTTTCCAGTCTCTTTAAGAAGGGGGAGGGTGGAGAATGGATGCTGGAGAGGTGACTGCTCCTCTCCACTACACCTAACATTCTAGTGAAGTCCACAATTGGGCCAAATCAAGCAGGATTATGAAATTTTTGCTAGACCCCTGTTAGTGTAGTCTAACATTATGGCATTTCATATTAGTCAACTAAATCTCAATATTATGTTTTAAAAAAATCCTATGGACCTCTGAATCCCCAGGTTGGATTTTTTCTACTTTACCTATGTTAAATATGTTAAATACCTAGGTTGCCCTTTATCTTAGAATTTGTCCATGTATCACCTCCTTCTTTTTCAGCAGATCCCTTTCTGGAGGTTTTCGTACTTAGTTGGATTTATCCTCCCTGTGACTGCCGCCTGCTCCTTGCCTTGCCATGCGGCATTAGTAGAGTATGAACTGCACATTTAGCACAGCAGTTTATGCACTAGAGAATCAGGATTGGAATTTTTCTGAAGTATCTTATTTTTATGTGAAATAATTGAAACAGAGTATAGACACATTTGCTGTTTTGAAGTTTTTGTGATTTCCAAAGTAATAAATGTGCACTCTCACAGTTCTCAGGTGGCTGATCTCTGGAGTGCTTGCCGTTTCTCCGGGTGGGTGCTTTGTCCAGGCTCCCCTCTCATGTTGGCCTGCAAGTGCTCTCGCTGAGATGGGTCCCTGACCGGTACTGGATGAGAGGACTAGTACTGGTGCAGATGTTAGCATAAACAAAAGCTGCAGCTTTTTAATCATGACTAAGGCATGGGAGAGGTTGACATATAATGGTTCCCAGAGTGTCCCTCTCAGGCCAATAAAACATAGCAAAGCTACGTGATAACCAGGCTGGAATGTATGTGAATTGTTCGAGTGAGTCTGTGTCACTTGAACTGTACTTGGCAGTACCTAGGGGCTTCATGTAAGGCATGAAGGGCTCCAGAAAGAACCCGCTGTTTGCCTTCAGTTGTATTCTATATGTTTAATACACAGCACAGCAGAAGCAATCGGCTCTCCCCAATGTTACTTATGCCATAAATCATCTTTTCTTACACCTACGTATTTTCTTCTGTATTCAATTTTATTAATAGATCATCTCATCTCCAGCTTTGCTGGTTTAGAACCTCTATGCTCATCTTAAGCTCCTCAAGGAGAAGGGGACTATTGTAATCATCTTTCAATGAGTTTGTAAAAACAATTCCCCCATCTCAGCACTGTGCCTCATAGGGTTTAAAATTTGACCGAATGACTGACTTTACATACATCCTTCCCAGACCCTGTAGGACTACTACTCCCCTAGAGGTTTTCTCTGCCCTTTGGAAAACAGGTAGGGGAAGAGGGATCTAGAAATGGCAGTATTCATTAAGATAGCCAAAGCTTGATAGGAAGAGAGAGATTCATTTTACTGTGGTAATTAAAGTGAAAATGGGAGAATAAGAAGGCATGCTGCTTCTTTTTCAGGAGTCTTGGCAAGGGTTCTAGTTTTAAAAGAGAAAGAGACACAGCCAACTAGATTGAAATGATATAGAGTTCATCCCTCCACAGTCATATTTTACTGAGCCATTTTTCAATAAATGGACTAAATTGTCCCTTGGAACTCAGTAGGTGGTGCTCTTGTGCCATAGCATAGCATCGGCTTTGGAGAGGTTCTGAGAGCACAGCGGCTGGTTCCAGGGCCTGTGTCCTGTCGGCCCCCTTTCATAGCTGCCAGGCACACACCTGGAGGGCATCACATGGCTGGTCTGGTGAGAGGCTTTCTGTCTTTGGAAATGAGGGGGTGAATTAGGGTCTTTACCTTCTCTAGACTGTCTGAGCTCTGCTTTCCAGGGGAACCTAAGTGAGAGGTTTTCTAACCTTTTAAAGAAAAAAAAAATGTGACTCTTTATCCAAACAATTATGATGTGTATTGTTACCAGTTTTCCAAGTTTTTTTATTGTTATTCATCCGTGATTCCTCAAATCAAAGTTCCTTTCCACATAACTCAGGGTATCATTCTTGTTTATGTTTTCCTTTATGTTAATGTTTGTTTCCTGTTTAAGCTTCAGAGAAGATGCAGTAGAATGAAATAAATATGTAGTAGAGAAATTTGGAAGTGATGAAGGAATACAGGTGAGAGCCATCGAGTTCATGCAGCAGCTAGTAGTAACTTAGCTGACAACAGACCCTTTTGGCAGGAGCCCATTGCTTTATTCCTTTTGCTATATAATGAGTTCCTTGGTCCGAAGTTGGTTGTGATACCATGATGGTGAATAAGGAATCCAGTCAAGTCCACATTTGGTGATGCTGGAGAAGTGTGGTGGGCAAAGAAGATAAATTTAAATCCAGAGTGAGTTATCTATTACAAGGAGGACAAATCTGTTGCCTGAAGCATTTCAGGGTCTGCTTTTTCATCAAGTTTTTGTAGGGGTTGTATAAAACGAAAGTTGCTTCACCTATATCCACCAACTGGTAGGGGAGAGGCAAAATGCTAGTGGGACTCACAGCCTGGATGTGCTGATCTGACCCATTCAGTCACCTGTGATGTCGAAAGGCTACCAGCCAGGTCCGAGTGAGGCCAGGCTGTGGGGCCAGCAGCTGGGCTCCTGAGCTGTGCTGCTGCAGATCCAGTGATGTGCAGTGTGTTTTGTCAAGACAGAGTGCTTCCTCTCCAGTCTACTGTCTAGTATCTTGTGCCCTGAGGTTTTAGGTTTTAATGACCATAGTCCTGATTTACATACTTTGCAGTTGAGTTTTTTTAGCCATCTTTTAATTCTGCCTTTTCAATTTATACTTCCTTATTTTTTAATTAGCTTTTTAAAAAAGCACCCTAAATATACTGATTTTTGTTGGTTTTTTTAAAATCACCTTAAATATATTTTGTTGGAATTATTTTAGTATCTTAAGTATACTTTGTTAGGATTTTTTAGCATCTAAATATACCTATTTGTTGGACTGATTAACTTCATCTGAAGTGAATTTGTGATCTAATGTCTAATATTGTTAGTTGCATTTATTTCTTCATGTACTTTAGAACTTTGGTTAAGTGACATGTTTTGAATGAGGTTTTAAAAACTTTTCACTCATTCAGTCATTTTTCGCCTCTCTTTCTCCCTCTCTGCACACTCTCCCCTGTGTAGCCTCATTCTGCTTGTCTCCATCTGGCTTCCATGGAGCCTGGGTGCAGAACCAGCTTTCACAGTGGGGGCCTAGTTACCTGGGCATTCACAGGCTGCTTCACGCAGTGCCTGGTCCTGCCTGGTGGGTGTCCTCCATCCTCTCTAGACCGCCACTCCATAGGAGGCAAGGATGCTGCGAGCCTTCCTTCAGGCATGGAGGGGTAGGGCTCCAGTCAGCACCTTCCATCCCACCTTCCAGCAAGGGTGCTAGTTTCTCACTCTGTTGTTTGTGCCTCTATTTAGCCCTCAACCCTTCTAAGACCCAAACCTACAGTTTCATTGCCTGTTTTTGTACCCTAGCATAGGAGGGGCTGGCTGCTCACGGTTTTGTCCTCAGGGCCTTGCCTCTTTGTTGCTTCTGTCCCGTATCGATTTCATAGAAATGTTTGTTTATTTTGTGTGTGCTTGCCTGCATCCTCTTCCTTTTTTCTTTTTATGTTTCCCCTCTCATTGCTGTATGTTTGGAGTAAAGAGAATCCATCAAAGAGTGAATTTACTGTGCCAGCTTAACTGGAAGTCACGTGGGCAGAGAGTTTAAAGGAAAGAAAGATATTTGGTTTTACGTAGTACTGAAAGCTAACCACAAGAACGCTTCCTATGTGAGCTCAGTGACCCATAGCGTATAGTTATTTAAACTCCATCTGAGGCTTGCAGGCCCCAAAAGATGAGGGGGATTAGGCAGGTGGGATTTATTAGGATGCTATGGTTCTCTACAAAGGTTTCACCTTCTATTTTTCGTTTTGGTGGTAATTTTTAAAAAATTCATGATTCCACACACCTAAATGCCTGCAATTCTAACTAAATAATGTCTTAAAATTTCAGTGCCTGGAGTTGTGTTTGTACGGGTGCCAAGGAGCACTACTTTAAATATAGGGAGATACTATAAAAGAACAGAGGTGAAAAGGTAAATAATGTGTTTGAGCTAAGAGATTGCCGTTGCACAGTGGTTCTGAGGAGGAAAGTGATGCGTGAATTAAGCTGTCTCCCTGCATGTGTTAGTACTGGCCAGTCAACAGAACCTGCCTGTCAGTACCAAGCCCTACATGGTTAGTCCAAAGTGAGTTTCAGTGACTGCATCATTGATCACGCTGAATTAATTTTGTCAATTAAAATTTTACTCATTTTGTAGATTTGTTGGTATTTAATTTGTATGTTTTTTATTTTGTGGTTGTATAAGAGTTACAAGCATAAAGGTTTTACTGGTTTATGTTTAATATTACGTTTAATATTTAACAAGAAAAATGACTTTAGATAATACTGGGAGCCCTCAACAGTTTTTAAGTTTGAGAACCATGGGTCAAATGGTAACTTAACTGTTGCTGTTGGTTGCAGCAAGCACCCTGCATTTGATTTTGATATCGTTAGCTCACTCCTGCTCATGCTTCCTGACCTGCTTAGCTCAGGGTGGTTTCTCTCTGGGGCCTCTGACACCTCCATGCCGGGCTGGTGCCCCTTCCTCATGCTCCCTGCAGCCCCCTGTGTTTCCTTCTCTCCCAGCCCCTCCCACAGTGTAATCTGTGTATGGGTCCCAATTTCCTCACTAGCCGTAAGTTGCTTGAGAGTGGGGAACACTGTCATCTTTTTATTTGCAGTGATTTTCAGAGCTCTTGTCATAAAATAGGCCCCTAATAAATGTATGAGTTTCCTTGTTTTTGTTTAGGTAGTAATAAATTACCTGTGGAATCAAGGAAAGAAAGAGGCAGAAATAACTTGGAGCCAAGTCACAAGGCAAGAAGAAGATTCCTAATATTTTAATAACTAATGTGTTCCTCAGCTCACTTTCTAACTGGTCTAACCAAAACCCAACAGTCTTACTGTCAAGTAAGTGAAGTGAGGACAAGAAATGCGAGGAAAGGAAGTAATCATTGTAATAGAATGCATGAGGGAAGGCTGGTATTTTTTGAGTCTGAATGATGGCTCCTTGGTGCTCTGATGGAGAACAAGGTCAGAGATTTCTGTCTCAGCAGCCTCGAAGGCAAGCGCTGTGGTGAAGGGATGCTTTTACTTTGAAGCCAAGTCCAGAGAATAGCTCCTCTCCCCCCATTGCTGGGGACTTGGGTGGGATAATTGAGCCTAGTAAATCCCCAGAGTTATCTGCTAGATTCAATTTCCTTAATTCTTTGTGAAGTCATCTGAAGAGTATATATACATACTCTGCACCTGGATTGAAGTTGCCTCCTCCAATTCCTTAGACCCAGGTTTTGTTTACAATTGAGGTTTGTTTGAAATTATCTGCAAATTTCAGGTCTGTGTTTTTGATTAGACTATCTCAGAGGTGGAATGCCACTGACTCCACAGAGAAATAGCCAGCTCCTCCTAGTGGAACTTTTCTTAAAACCTCATTGGTTTCAGGAGGAAAAATACCATTTGTTTCTTTCATAAGCACTTCATGGGAACAAGAATCTTTTATTGTGGCTTTCAAAAAAAAAAAAAGCCACAAACACAGGGTAAGTTGACCAATCTTACCCTGTGAAGTGAAGCAAAGAAACATTACATTTCAGCAAATTAAAAATAGTTATCAGGCTTTCATCAAGGAAGAGGAGGAATCTTGTCAACTTAAGTGGAATTGAACATAAATTTCTTAATTTATATTTGATTATATTTTAGGGGGTTTTAAATATTTTATGACAAGGTCATGGTGCCCCTAGTTGATGACATTGATTGGAAGCTAAGTATTTGATTTGTCTTTTTTTTCTTTTTCCATGAATAGTGTGTTTTGTAGCATTCTCTCCATACATCTCCTGTTTGGTGCTTATTTCATGAGAGAAAGGACCTCATGCTGAGGGAAAATGGGAAAAAAGTGCTCTTTATCAGGGCGCCTCCACTTTGAGAAGGTTATATGGTCCATATTTGGCATGAGTAGACTTAGCTCTCTGGGCTTAGAGATGTTTTAGACCAAAGGAAAGCATTCTCAGACTTTCTTGTACCCCCGACAGGTACCATGTACAGCTACTTTTGTGTGGTTTAAAATGAGCTTTGTTTTAAATGTTAACAATCTTGGAGCTACAAGGGTTTCTATCAACATAAAATCAGTCTGAATTTTATCTGTTTTATTTTATTTTTCTTCTGCAACAGCCTTGTTGGGTTTTTAAATGTATTTATTTTCCATACATTTGTTCAGTACATATTTATCATGCTCCTACAGCATGCCAAGTACTGTGTGAGTTTGTGGGTTTCAAAATATGCTCAGCAAACTAGGTCCTGAGATGTGTCAGCTAGGACGTGTTTGATTGCAAGTAACAGGAAAGCCAAAGAATGGTGGATTAAGCAAAAAGAGCAGTTCCACATTCGGCTCCTTCATTGCCTCAACTATGCTGTGAGGACACAGGGCTGTGATTCTTCTTTGCTGTTTGCAGTACGTTGGCCAGTCCTCTCAGGTTTCCCTATCCCTGGGTCTCAAGGTGACTGTTACCGTTCTGAGTGTCACACAAAGACTACTGTGTCGGATATGGAAAAAAGTGAACTCATTTAAAACTGAGGAAAACTGAGAAACCTTTTGTTGAAGTTCAGTTCTCATGCCCTATATTTCCATAACATACCTGTTCCTACAGTTTGATAGGAGAGCAAAAGTAAATACCATGACTGGTCTGTACTAGCCATTCCCAAAATGTGGCTGAGGGCCCAGGGTCCCCGAGACCCTTTTAGGAGGTTCACAAGGGTAAAACTATTTTTATAATAATGCTAAGCTGCTATTTGCCTTTTCGACTCGCGTTCGCTCACTAGTGTGCAGTGGCGTTGTCAAGAGGTTACATGATAGATGATGATGACCTCCCTCTGACAGCTAATGGAATGTGTGTTTGTATATTTTGTCTTTTTAATTGTTCTCAGTTTTAGTTTCTGGTGGTAAATATTGAGATATATATATATATATATATATATATATATATATATTATATATATAATCTTTGGGGTCTTCAAAATTGAAGGAAAACATTTGAAATTACCTGCTCTGTGTGAATCAAGATTCACCCCTGGCACTGGGGGATATCCCAGTCTTCCTAAGACATATGGCCCTGAGATTCCTGGACAAAACTCTTAACAAAGAGGAAATGGAGAGCTTAGGGCTGCTGGGTGGGCAACTAGCAGTGTGTGCAGCACTGTTCTGAGGGGGCCCTGAGGAGACAGCAGGGTAGGGATGCAGCATGTTCTCCAGGCCCCACCTCTGCTGGGCCAGCCATGACTGGAGCCACTCTAGGTTTGTCATTTGTGTGTTGTTGGTTTTTTAATTGTGGTAAATATAAATAAGACTGTAATCATCTGAACCACTTTTACATGTAATTCAGTGGCATTGATTACATTAACATTGTTTAACCATTGCCGCTATCCACCTCCAGAACTTTCCCGTTATCCCAAACAGAAACTCTACCCATTAAGCAGTAACATTCCTTACTGTCTCCCCTCATGAATTAATTTGACTCTGTGAATTTGACTACTTTAGGTACCTCATCTGTGTGGAATCAAAGAATATCTGTCCTTCCGCATCTTGTCTGATTTCACTTAGCATAGTGTTTTCAAGATTTATTCCTGTATGTATCAGAATTACATTCCTTTTTAAGGCTGAATGATATTCCAGTGTATGCATATACCACACTTTGTGTATCCTTTTCTTCACTGATGGATATTTGAGTTGTTCTCACTTTTGGCTGTTGCACTATTATGAAATTGGGTGTACAAGCATCTCTTTGAAACCCTGCTTTTAATTCTTTTGGGTGTATACCTAGAAGTGGGATTGCTGGATCAATGGTAATTCTATGTTTAGTTTTTTCAGGAACCACCATACTGTTTTTCGTAGCAGCTGCGCCATTTTACATTCCCACCAACAGTGCACGAGAGTTCTGGTTTCTCTGTGTCCTCATCAATGCTTGTCGTTGTTTTCTTGATAGTAGCCATTCTAAGTGAAGACAGATGGTTTTTAATGAATTAGGATGCATTGCCCCAGCCTGTCACCCAGCATTTCCTCCCTCTTTGTTATCTTTCTTCAGACACTGCTCAAGTGTTTTGATGCTTTTACTTCCTTCTGCTCTCATGAATTGCGTGCTTGGTGAGCTCCATATTCTTGTAAGGTACATTTTCCATGAAGTTTTTGAATATATCCTTTTCCTAAAGGATAGAATTCACCAAAATGAGGAACCTTTAGTCCTGAGGTAATACTCTTTGTTGCCTGCTGTACTTTGAATCTGAGCCATGTTATCTCGGTGACTCAGACCATGAGCCCCTGTGGACAGTGGTGTATCTTTGTACCATGGCTATTTGAGTTCGTAAAATAGTACTTAGCAAGCAACCAAACTCTTGAGCAATTTATATGTGTGAGAAGAAGGGCAATGGCAGTGGTCCTAAACTGATGCCATTGTGAACCGGTTCCTTTTCAGTATCTTGGATGTTTGCATGACCCCATGGCTGGTTTCCCTTGGCACTTTATCCCAGCCCCTCACCTCTTCCTGCTTCTGAAGGATCCGCTCCCACCTGGCAGGAAACAGGGACAGGATCAAGCATGTGTGGATCCTTCAGTGGACACTGCCTTCTGTTCCAGCATCTGCATCTCTCTGCTCATACGACTTTGCTTTAGTCCCCTCTGCATAGGAATTTCTGAAGGTCTTTATTTAATTTCTTTATTTTCTCCTGGAAATACTTACTGAGGGATCTAACAACTTCTGTTGTTTTTAGTCTGCATACGTGGAGAAGGTGAAATCATGGTTTGTTTTGATTCCTTAGGGACTGGGTAAATGCACTAAAAGATACATTATGGAAGAAATGGAAAATGTGGATTTCCTTCTGATTTTTCATGCCAATTGCTTTTGCTACATTAGTAAATGCTGTGCGTGTATGCACAAAATACTTAACATCATGAGTTTTCAGGAAATAGGTTATAAAACATTTACCTTTTTTATTTCTTAAAAATGCTAAACAGTATTTCTCTAAGAGCTAGTAATGAAATGAATTTAGGTACATACACTAGGCAGAATCATAAGAAAGTCAAGGACTTACATTTGGAGCAAGATAAAGGATTTTGGTATTGAGCAAAAAATATAGTCAGCTGTCAATTGTCTAACAGGTTTGTAGATTACCTGCGATAAAAAAGTAGTACATTTGTGAAAAAAGTTGAAATTACCATAAATCTGAAGAATTAGCCCCATTTTTCAAGGCATGCATTTTTTGGAGCTGCACGGAAGCCACCTTATATGTCTGCTTAGTGTGACACTGTCTTATTCCTCCCTGAATAGTGAATTGAATGTCTCTCCTCTTTGTGACAAAGCCCTCTGGGGCAAAGCAGTAGTCGTACAGGTAAGACAGGGGGTCCAGAAAGCAGGTTTTGGATTTTCCCCTCCTTAGAGTCAGGACTGGAAAAATAGAGTCATTATTTGAGGACTGGAAGGAAAAGGAGGGAGCAAGTGCTAGGACTGTTATCTCTGCCCATCCTGGTGGGTGGTTTTAATATTTCCAGACAGAGAACTCAGGTAAAAAAAAAAACAGAAAATACATACTGTTTCAACAATTTGAAAACTTTTGTTGTATTCATCAAGTACTGTCCATCTTTATTCGCATTTATAAACTATAATACTTTTTCCTTTTTTCTTTGCCTGTGGGGTGATGTCTTTATGGTAAATGTGTATCTGGAAGTTTTAAATTTATTTTTATTATACTTTAAGTTCTGGGATACATGTGCAGAATGTGCAGGTTTGTTACACAGGTATACATGTGCCATGGTGGTTTCCTGCACCCATCAATCTGTCATCTACATTAGGTATTTCTTCTAATGGTATCCCTTCCTTAGCCCCCCAGCCCCCTGACAGGCCCCGGTGTGTGATGTTCCTCTCCCTGGGTCCATGTGTTCTCATTATTCAACTCCCACTTATGAGTGAGAACATGTGGTGTTTGGTTTTCTGTTCCTGTGTTGGTTGCTGAGAATGATGGCTTCCAGCTTCATCCATGTCCCTGCAAAGGACATGAACTTATCTTTTTTTATGGCTGCATGGCATTCCATGGTGTATATGTGCCACATTTTCTTTATCCAGTCTATCATTGATGGGCATTTGGGTTGGCTCCAAGTCTTTGCTATTGTGAATAATGCTGCAATAAACATACATGTGTGCATGTGTCTTTATAGCAGAATGATTTATAATTCTTATATACCCAGTAATGGGATTGCTGGGTCAAATGGTATTTCTGGTTCTAGATCCTTGAGGAATCTCCACACTGTCTTCCACAATGATTGAAGTAATTTACACTCCCACCAACAGGGTAAAAGCATTCCTGTTTCTCCACATCCTCTTCAGCATCTGTTGTTTCCTGACTTTTTAATGATTGCCAATTCTAACTGGCGTGAGATGGTATCTCATTGTGGTTTTGATTTGCATTTCTCTAGTGACCAGTGATGATGAGCTTTTTTTCATATGTTTGTTGGCTGTATAAATGTCTTCTTTTGAGAAGTGTCTGTTCTTATCCTTTGCCCACTTTTTGATGGGGTTGTTTTTTTCTCGTAAATTTGTTTAAGTTCCTTGTAGATTGTGGATATTAGCCCTTTGTCAGATGGATAGATTGCAAAAATTTTCTCCCATTCTGTAGGTTGTCCGTTCACTCTGATGATAGTTTCTTTTGCTGTGCAGAAGTTCTTTAGTTCAATTAGATCCCATTTGTCAATTTTAGCTTTTGTTGCCATTGCTTTTGGTATTTTAGTCATGAAGTCTTTGTCCGTGACTATGTCCTAAATGGTATTGCCTAGGTTTTCTTCCAGGGTTTTTATGGTTTTAGGTCTTACGTTTAAGTCTTTAATGCATCTCGAGTTAATTTTTGTATAAGGTGTAAGGAAGGGGTCCTAATTCAGTTTTCTGCATATGGCTAGCCAGTTTTCCCAACACAGTTTATTAAACAGGGGAAATTTTCCCATTGCTTGTTTCTGTCAGGTTTGTCAAAGATCAGATGGTTGTAGATGGGTGGCGTTATTTCTGAGGCCTCTATTCTGTTCCATTGGCTTATATCTCTGTTTTGGTACCAGTACCATGCTGTTTTGGTTCCTGTGGCCTTGTAGTATATAGTTTGAAGTCAGGTAGTGCGATGTCTCCAGCTTTGTTCTTTTTGCATAGGATTGTCTTGGCTATACGGACTTTTTTTTCGTTCCATATGAAATTCAAAGTAGTTTTTTCTAATTCTGTGAAGAAAGTCAATGGTAGCCTAATGGGGATAGCACTGAATCTGTAAATTACTTTGGGCAGTATGGCCATTTTCACGATATCTGTTCTTCCTATCCATGAGCATGGAATGTTTTTCCATTTGTTTATGTCCTCTCTTATTTCCTTGAGCAATGGTTTGTAGTTCTCCTTGAAGAGGTCTTTCACATCCTTTGTAAGTTGTATTCCTAGGTATTTTATTCTCTTTGTAGCAATTGTGAATGCGAGTTCACTCATGATTTGGCTCTCTGTCTGTTATTGGTGTATGGGAATGCTTGTGATTTTTGTACATTGATTTTGTATCGTTAGACTTTGCTGAAGCTGCTTATCAGCTTAAGGAGATTTTGAGCTGAGACGATGGGGTTCCCTAAATATACAATCATGTCATCTGCAAACAGAGACAATTTGACTTCCTGTCTTCCTATTTGAATACCCTTTATTTCTTTATCTTGCCTGATTGCCCTGGCCAGAACTTCTAATACCATATTGAATAGGAGTGGTGAGAGAGGGCATCTTTGACTTATGCCAGTTTTCAAAGGGAATGCTTCCAGTTTTTGCCCATTTAGTATGATATTTGCTGTGGGTTTGTCATAAATAGCTCTTATTATTTTGAGATACGTTCCATCGATACCTAGTTTATTGAGAGTTTTTAACATGAAGGGGTGTTGCATTTTATCGAAGGCCTTTTCTGCATCTATTGAGATAATCATGTGGTTTTTGTCATTGGTTCTGTTTATGTGACGGATTGCATGTATTGACTGGCATATGTTGAACCAGCCTTGCATCCCAGGGATGAAGCCAACTTGATTGTGGTGGATAAGCTTTTTGATGTGTTGCTGGATTTGGCTTGCCAGTACTTTATTGAGGATTTTCGCATTGATGTTCATCAGGGAATTGGCCTGAAATTTTCTTTTTTTGTTGTGTCTCTGCCAGGTTTTGGTATCAAGATGATGCTGACTTCATAAAATGAGTTAGGGAAGAGTACCTCTTTTTCTATTGTTTGGAATAGTTTCAGAAGGAATGGTATCAGCTTCTCTTTGTACCTCTGTAGAATTCGGCTGTGAATGTTTGGTCCTGGGCTTTCTTTGGTTGGTAGACTATTAATTACTGCCTCAATTTCAGAATTGTTATTGGTCTATTCAGGGATTCAACTTCTTCCTGGTTTAGTCTTGAGAGGGTATAAGAGGGTGTATGTGTCCAGGAATTTATCCATTTCTTCTAGATTTTCTAGTTTATTTGTGTAGAGGTGTTTATAGTATTCTCTGATGGTAGCTTGTATTTCTGTGGGATCAGTGGTGATATTCTTTATCATTTTTTATTGTGACTATTTGATTCTTCTCTCTTTTCTTCTTTATTATTAGTCTGGCTAGCGGTCTATTTTGTTAATCTTTTCCAAAAACCAGCTCCTGGATTCATTGATTTTTTTGAAGGGTTTTTTGTGTCTCTATCTCCTTCAGTTCTGCTCTGATCTTAGTTATTTCTTGTCTTCTGCTAGCTTTTGAATGTGTTTGCTCTTACTTCTCTAGTTCTTTTAATTGTGATGTTAGGATGTCAATTTAGATCTTTCCTGCTTTCTCCTGTGGGCATTTAGTGCTATAAATTTCCCTCTAAATACTGCTTTCACTGTGTCCCAGAGATTCTGGTACATTGTGTCTTTGTTCTCATTGGTTTCAAATAACTTTTTTATTTCTGCCTTCATTTCATTATTTACCCAGTAGTCATTCAGGAGCAGGTTGTTCAGTTTCCATGTAGTTGTGTAGTTTTGAGTGAGTTTCTTAATCCTGAGTTCTAATTTGATTGCACTGTGGTCTAAGAGACTGTTATGATTTCTGTTCTTTTGCATTTGCTGAGGAGTGTTTTACTTCCAATTATGTGGTCAGTTTTAAAAGAATTGTGATGTGGTTCTGAGAAGAATGTATATTCTGTTGATTTGGGGTGGAGAGTTCTGTAGATGTCTATTAGGTCCACTTGGTCCAGAGCTGAGTTCAAGTCCTGAATATCCTTGTTAATTTTCTGTCTCATTGATCTGTCTTATATGAAAGTGGAGTGTTAAAGTGTCCCACTATTATTGTGCGGGAGTCTAAGTCTCTTTGTAGGCCTCTAAGAACTTGCTTTATGGATCTGGGTGCTCCTGTATTGGGTGCATATATATTTAGGATAGTAAGCTCTTCTTGTTGCATTGATCCCTTTACCATTATGTAATGCCCTTCTTTGTCTTTTTTTATCTTTGTTGGTTTAAAGTCTGTTTTATCAGAGACTAGCATTGCAACCCCTGCTTTTTTTTTTTTTCTGTCCATTTGCTTGGTAAATATTCCTCCATCCATTTATTTTGAGCCTATGTCTGTCTTTGCACGTGAGGTGGGTCTCCTTATGCACACTGATGGGTCTTGACTATTGAATTTGCAAGTTTGTGTCCTTTAATTGGGGCATTTAGCCCGTTTACATTTACGGTTAATATTTTTATGTGTGAATTTGATCCTATCATTATGATGCTAGCAGGTTATTTTGCCCATTAGTTGATGGAGTTTCTTCACAGTGTCAATAGTCTTTACAATTTGGTATTTTTTTGCAGTGGCTGGTACCGGATTTTCCTTTCCATATTTAATACTTCCTTCAAGAGCTCTTGTAAGGCAGGCCTGGTGGTGACAGAATCTCTCAACATTTGCCTGTCTGCAAAGGATTTTATTTCTCCTTCGCTTATGAAACTTAGTTTGGCTGGATATGAAATTCTGGGTTGAAAATTCTTTAAGAATATTGAATATTGGCCTCCACTTTCTTCTGGCTTATAGAGTATCTGCAGATAGATCCGCTGTTAGTCTGAAGGACTTCCCTTTGTGGGTAACCCAACCATTCTCTCTGACTGCCCTTAACATTTTTTCCTTCATTTCAACTTTGGTGAATCTGACAATTATGTGTCTTGGGATTTGCTCTTCTCAAGGAGTATCTTTGTGGCATCCTCTGTATTTCCTGAATTTGAATGCTGGCCTGTCTTGGTAGGTTAGGGAAGTTCTCCTGGATAATATCTTGCAGAGTGTTTTCCAACTTGGTTCCATTCTCCCTGTCACTTTCAGGTACACCATACACCATACACCAATTGGTCTTTTCACAGTCCCGAATTTCTTGGAGGCTTTGTTTGTTCTTTTTCATTTTTTTTTCTCTAACCTTGTCTTCATGCTTTATGTCATTAAGTTGATCTTTAGTCTCTGATATCCTTTCTTCTGCTTGATCAATTCAACTATTGATACTTGTGTATGCTTCACGAAGTTCTCACGATGTGTTTTTCAGCTCCATCAGGTCATTTATGTTATTCTAGTTAGCAGTTCCTCTAACCTTTTTTCAAGGTTCTTAGCTTCCTTTCATTGGGTTAAAAAATGCTCCTTTAGCTTGGAGGAGTTTGTTATCATCCACCTTCTGAAGCCTACTTCTGTCAATTTGTCAAGCTAATTCTCCGTCCAGTTTTGTTCCCTTGCTGGAGAGGAGTTGTGATCGTTTGCAGGAGAACAGGCGTTCTGGTTTTTGGAATTTTCAGCCTTTTTGTGCTGGTTTTTACTCATCTTCATGGATTTATCTACATTTGGTCTTTGACACTAGTGACCTTTGGATGGGGTTTTTGTGTGGACGTCCTTTTTGTTGATGTTGATGCTATTCCTTTCTGTTTGTTAGTTTTCCTTCTAACAGTCAGGCCCCTCTGCTGGAGTTTGCTGGAGGTCCACTCCAGACTCTGTTTGCCTGGGTATCACCAGTGGAGGTTTCAGAACAGCAGATACTGCTGCCTGATCCTTCCTCTGGAAGCTTCCTCCCAGAGGGGCACCTGCCAGATGCCAGCTGGAGCTCTCCTGTGAGGTGTCTGTCGACCCCTGCTTGGAGGTGTCTCCTTGTCAGGAGGCACGGGGGTCAGGGACCCACTTGAGGAGGCAGTCTTTCCCTGAGCAGAGTTCAAATGCTGTGCTGGGAGATCTGCTGCTCTCTTCAGAGCCAGCAGGCAGGAACGTTTAATTCTGCTGTAGCTGCGCCCACAGCCGCCCCTTCCCCCAGGTGCTCTGTCTCAGGGAGATGGGAGTTTGATCTATAAGCTACTGACTGGGGCTGCTGCCTTTCTTTCAGAGATGCCCTGCCCAGAGAGGAGGAATCTAGAGAGGCAGTCTAGCTACAGCGGCTTTGCCGAGCAAACATCCCTGCGGCTTTGTTTACACTGTGAGGGGAGAACCGCCTACTCAAGCCTCAGTAATGGGGGACGCCCCTCCCCCCACCAAGCTCAAGCATCCCAGGTTGACTTCAGACTGCTGTGCCAGCAGCCAGAATTTCAAGCCAATGGATCTTAGCTTGCTGGGCTCCTTGGGGGTGAGATCCACTGAGCTAGACCACTTGGCTCCCTGGCTTCAGCCCCCTTTTGAGGGGAGTGAACGGTTCTGTCTCGCTGGCATTCCAAGCGCCACTGGTGTATGAAAAAACTCCTGCAGCTAGCTCGGTGTCTGCCCAAATGGCCGCCCAGTTTTGTGCTTAAAACCCAGGGCCCTGGTGGTGTAGGCACCCAAGGGAATCTTCTGGTCTGCAAGTTGTGAAGACCATGGGAAAAGCGTAGTGTCTGCTGGAATGCACCATTCCTCACCGCACAGTCCCTCACGGCTTCCCTTGGTTAGGGGAGGGAGTTCCCCAACCCCCTATGCTTCTTGGGTGAGGCGACACCCCACCTGGCTTCTGCTTGCCCTCCGTGGGCTGCACCCACTGTCTAACCAGTCCCAGTGAGGTGAGCCAGGTACCTCAGTTGGAAATGCAGAAATCACCTGCCTTCTACATTGATCCTGTTGGGAGCTGCAGACTGGAGCTGTTCCTATTCGGCCATCTTGCCAGCCTGTGGAGGTTTTAAAAACTATTTTTTAATTGTGGAAAGTAACATATTGAAAAACATAAACACGATTTATACTTCGGTGAGTTATTAAAATGTGGATACATAGTTATTGCCGTGCAGGTCAGGAAATAGAATATTGCCAGCATCTTGGTGCCATTCATGCACACCTTCCCAACAGCACATCTTCCTTTCCTCTATAGCAGGGGTCCCCAAGCCCTGGGCCACAGACTGGTACCAGTCCATGGCCTGTTAGGAACCAGACCATACAGCAGGAGGTAAGTAGTAAGCCAGTGACCATCACTGGCTGAGCTCTGCTCCCTGTCAGATCAGTGGTGGCATTAGATTCTCATAGGGGCATGAATCCTCTTGTGAACTGCATATGCAGGGGATCTAGGTTGCACGCTCCATATGAGAATGTGACTAATGCCTGATGATCTGAGGTGGAACAGTTTCTCATCCCAAAAACACATCCTCCCCATCCCTGCCCCCACCCTAGTCCATGAAAAAATTGTCTTCCACAATGGGAGATGGGTGCACCAGAATCTCATAAGTCACCACTAAAGAACTTACCATGTAACCAAATACCACCTGTTCCCCAAAAACCTATGGGAATAAAAAAATTTTTAAAAGAGAAATATCGGAAACAGTAATTACTGAGAATTTTCCAAGTTAATGTCAGACACCATACCACAAATACAGGAAGCTTTCTTAGTTTGAACGAAGCCAGAAGAAAAACGCACTTTACCTTTAGAGGAGCAGAACATTCAATTTCTCCTCAGAAACCATGTAAGGAAGAAGAGAGTGGAGTGAAATATTTAAAAGTATTGATTTAAAATGTTGAGAGAAACACCTTACCTTATTAAGAACATGAGCTCAGATACCTCTAGGGATCTAGATTAAGAGAACCTTTGAATGACTGAGTTCCACCTGTCAAGACTCAGATTCCCAGCAGGGTCAGATTTGCCCAACAGGTGTGATCATCCCACATGTGGCCGATGGCACAGGGTGCTTTGATTAACCAGATGCTGGCAGCAGCCATCACCCGCACTCCGTGGTCATCACAACCACAGCACCATGTTTTCACCCCTCCCAGCCCCAGAGGTTGTGGAGCAGCATATTGCGGATCAGTGCACTGCATGATTCCTAAAGCTGTTTGCATTTAAAACAATCAGATACATTTCTATTGCTGAGCGAAGGTTTTTGCCTTTTTTAGACAGTCTGGCTGTCTCACACAGGCTGGAGTGTGGAGTGCAGTGGTGCTATCCTAGCTCACAGAGGCCTTGAACTCCTGGGTCCAAGTGATCCTCCTGCTTTAGCCTCTAGAGTAGCTGGGACTATAGGCATCTGCTACCATGCATGGCTAATTAAAAAAAATTTTTTTTTTTTTAGAGATGGGGTCTTGGTATGTTGCCCAGGCTGGTCTCAAACTCCTGGCCTCAAGTGATGCTCCTGTCACTGCCTGCCAAATGCTGGGATTACAGGCATGAGCCACTGTTCCAGGCCTGCAATTTTTTTTTTTTTTTTTGAGATGGAGTCTCGCTCTGTTGCCCAGGCTGGAGTGCAGTGGCGCGATCTCGGCTCACTTGCAAGCTCTGCCTCCCAGGTTCATGCCATTCTCCTGCCTCAGCCTCCCGAGTAGCTGGGACTATAGGCGCCCACCACCATGCCTGGCTAATTTTTTGTATTTTTAGTAGAGACGGGGTTTCACCGTGTTAGCCAGGATAGTCTCAATCTCCTGACCTCGTGATCTGCCCATCTCGGCCTCCCAAAGTGCTGGGATTACAGGCGTGAGTCACTGCACCCAGCCCCGGGCCTGCAATTTTATTTGAATAAAATATTTGTCTCTTTTATCAAAAAGTTCTTCATTTTACTGGGTTCCCAAATATCTAAACTGATGTGCATCTAGTGCCATATGAAATATATAAGAAATTCATCAGTTTGTTAGTTTCTTCAGTTTCTTTCTTTCTTTTTTTTTTTTTGAATCAGTCTCACTTTGTCTCCCAGGCTGCAGTGCAATGGTACGATCTTGGCTCATTGCAACCTCTGCCTCCTGGGCAGGTGATTCTCCTGCCTCTGCCTCCCAAGTAGCTGGGATTACAGGCTCCTGCCACCACGCCCAGCTAATTTTTGTTATTTTCAGTAGAGACGGGGTTTCACCATGTTGGTCAGGCTGGTCTCAAACTCCTGACCTCAGGTAATCCACCCACCTCGGCCTCCCAAAGTTCTGGGATTACAGGTGTGAGCCACCGTGCCCCACCTCTTCAGTTTATTTCTTTAAGGACACAGACTTTAGAGCCAGACCCTGGATTCATATTCCACAATCATAGCTCTGCTGTTTACTAGCAGTTACTTCCTTTCAGTTTTTACATAATCTTACTTTGGGCAATTATGTAATCTCTTGGTGCCTCTGTAAAATGGAGATGATAATAGTACCCATTTCATAGTGTCGCTGTAATGATTAAATTAGTATGAATAAAGTATTTAATATATTGCCAAGAGCATAGTATAAATGTATGCAAGTATGAACTATTATTATATTTATAAAATGAGACATTACTAATTAAATTTCACACAGGCAACATAAAAATACCTTAAAATTTTTTTTGGTGGGGAATTGCCCTTTAAAAATTAAATTACTGGCTGGGCACAGTGGCTCATGCCTGTAATCCCAGCACTTTGGGAGGCAAAGGAGGGCAGATCACTTGAGGTCGGGAGGTCGAGACTTGCCTAGCCAACATAGTGAAACCCCGTCTCTACTAAAAATATAAAAATTAGCCGGGCGTGGTTGTGTGTGCCTGTAATCCCAGCTATTTGGGAGGCTGAGGCAGGATAGTCGCTTGAACCCAGGAGGTGGAGGTTGCAGTGAACCAACATCGTACCACTTAACTCCAGCCTGGGAGATAGAGTGAGACTTCATCTAAAAAAAAAATACATAACATAAATATAAAATTAAATTACTTCATCTGGAGAAGCGTTTTGCTGTGGCATTTAGCTTAGAACTGTACTATGAGGAATACCGGTGAATTATTCATTCCTTAATTCAGTATTTTTTGAGTGTTTGCCAGGCATATGCTGCATTCTAGGAAGACAGGGAATTTACACACCAGTAGAGGAAGCGGTAACTAAGTGAACGAATAAAGCCCAGGATAATTATCCAGAATCAGCAGAAAGGCCTGGGAGGATTTGTTGTGTGCATGAAGCAGATGAGAGGCCTGGGCTGGACCGTGGTGAGCCGGGGAGAGAGGAAACAAGGGCTGTCAGAGAGGGTGCTGGAGCCATGTTTTGCAGGGTCTTCAAGACTCCAGCAAGCAGCTAGGAGTATCTACGGGGAGTTTAAATTTCTTTTCAAGGAAGTGTGATGAGAGGTTTTACCCAGGGGAATGTGCTGGTTTCATTTACATTTGCTGAAGTTTTTTCTGTCTACTGCATAGAGAATGAATTGGAGACGGGCAGGCCCAGCCTGGCAGTAGACAAGTGTAACACTCCAGGGCTAGGCTGAGGGGCGGCAGTGAGGTGGAAGGAAGTGCATGCAGTCAAGTCAGATCACACACATTTATTTTGGTGGTAGACTTGACAGGTGGTGATGATGGCTTGGATGAGGAAGACAATGAGGAGGCATGGATATTACGTAGATTTTTGGCTAAGTGCAATTTTGACAGTATGCATATATTCCCTCTATTATTAAACTTTCTTTTCATTTAGACATGATCCTTCTCAAAACTGTAAATGTTCTAGTGTGTGTGCTGCCCAAGTGAACATGAAGACTGCACATTTTTTAGGTATTTTAAAACTTTCCCAATCTAGATTTTTTTGCACTGCAAATCGTACAGTTGTTTCAAATTTCTTCTTGTTTTCTTGTTTAGTAATGGGAACCTCCTTTGTTGATATCTTGGGTATTTAATTGGGAGCATTTTACCTGTTAATTATGGCTGTTGAGGATTTAAACTCACTTTATTTACCACTAGTCTTTTGAAATAAGATTGCTGAATATCCTGCCTGCCCTGGGGAGTGTCAGAGCCTGTGAAGGCCTGCACCTGTTGAGAGGCAGCCTTCCCTCCTCTGCGATTCCTGCTTCTGGCTTCTATGGGCCATGAAGGGGTGTGGGGTGGGAGGGGCACCTGGAGCCGCTGAGCCAGCTCCACTTGAGTCTCACTGTGTAACTCTATTGTTCTTTTCAGCATGGCCTTCAGGGGTAGGAAGTCAGGCTTATGAGATTTTATCTACTGTCACTGGGACTAGTATACCTCCTCAGTAAGTGGAATGTATTATTATTTTACTAAAATATGGCTTCTTCGTGTGAATGAAGTGAGATCAAGCATATAAAGCAATCTTTAGTTAAAAGATTGCTTAAATTGTTACATGTGAAATTAATTATTTTACTTTTTTCTAAGAAATGAAGAGAAACTGGGAAAAAAATTCATTAGACAGTAATGCATAGAGATTTTTTTACACCTAAATGAGAAGCCAGAAATTCATATAAGACATAAGAACTTCAAAAACATTTCTTAGGCACAGACTATTATTAAACACTCATGGATGTTTTTGATTTTCTATTACATAAAAATGCTCAAGTCAACTTCATATTCAGAACATTTAAAAATAACTCAGTCTTAAAAAAGAAGATATAAAGTATTATCAGCTGTGCTTTTTGTGCATAATTAGCATGTGCCTGTGGAGGTATAATGACTTCTAGCCTAATGATAGTATCATGATCAAAAGTTCAGATGGTAAAAATTGGAGCTCCAGCTGGATGACACATTTTATAACAATTCAAAGATGACTCCAGCATAGAAGCCATGCTATTTTAGTTCTTTGTAATCCCCCCTTCACCCATCAATGGGCCGTGAAGGCACTGATAAAAGAGCCTTTTAGAAATGCTTCTATTTGTTTCCTTTTTACAGATTTAATGTGTGCCTACCATTTCCTTCAGTGCTGGACAGGCTGCTGTGAAGGGACATCACCTTTTCCCTTTTTCCAAGATGGCTCAAGATTCAGTAGATCTTTCTTGTGATTATCAGTTTTGGATGCAGAAGCTTTCTGTATGGGATCAGGCTTCCACTTTGGAAACCCAGCAAGACACCTGTCTTCACCTGGCTCAGTTCCAGGAGTTCCTGAGGAAGATGTATGAAGCCTTGAAAGAGATGGTAAGTAGTGGACCAGAGTAATGAAATTATTTTCTGACTTCAGGGACTCTACCAGATTTCACCAAGACAGAATGCCACCCAGAATTGGGACTTGTGGTATTGACTGAAGTGCCGATGGATTAAGAAGACAAATTAAGAGCTGGTTTCCTAGTCTTCGATTTATTATATTATTATAATTTCTTCTTGAGTAGCTGTATTGTCACATGACACTTACTGACCAAGCAAGTTGTTCTTAAATAATCAAGATTTCATGCTTGTTGTCAAGTAGTAAATGGGATTCTTTTGAAGGCCTTTGTGTCCCTTGAATCTTGGAGAATTTGTTACATGCTTAACCCTTCCTCAACCCTCTTCTCAAGTGGGCTGTCCTAAGAGATGATCAATATTAAGATCTCTTCTTGTAATACTTTTTATAAATATTAAGATTTTGAGTATCTTTACTATTATATAATTTATTATTTTCAAAATTTAATATATTTTCGTTTTGATGTCATGTTTTATTATGATAGATATTTTTATGATTTAGCACATGTCGTTATATTATGAGCTAGTATTTTGTATTTAATTTCAAAATGAAAAGCAAAATTGTCACTTAACAAAGTGTTCTTGTGTTAAGCTTTTCTTCCCTTAATCAAAGAGTAAGTAGGAAATTTGAAGAATCATTTGTATTGATAATGTGAGTTCATATGTCTTTAGAAACTATAAGGAAAGATACAGTCTGTGTGAACAGCCAATGCTAATTTTTAAAATTTTTTTTTAATGAGACATATGTAACTTGACCTTTATGTGGTCCCAAAAAGTCTAGGACCAGCCTTGATGCTGGGACACATGTGAGAGATGTTTTGCTGCAGTAGCAGAAAGTGCCCATCGTGTCGGCTTACCTGCACGTTATCCTAGTTTGCTTTTATTTTTGAACTTTTATGAAAGGTAACCAGTGGAAAAAGGTCTGGTTGTACAATAGCATGCATGTGTGTTTTTAAATCTTAAGCTGTTTTCTATTTGGTTGATCCTTTTTCTGTTTCAGGGTTTAGATTGTTACAGACTAAGTATGATGTCATTTGCCATACAGTAATCAAAATAGTAATAGACAGATATATACATTTATGCTTTGGCTGCTTTTGTTTCTTTTTCCAAGTTCCAGAGTTCTCGTCCCTTTAAATTTTCTTCTTTGAAATAGTCTTACTGGAGCTGTGTTCGTAACCTCTCTTATGTTAGAATAAAACAACCAGGATAAAGATATGGGATTATATAGTTATTAATCACCAATAATGTGTTTTCAACTCTTAAGCAGTCTTTGTTATTTTTAAATGAAGTAGGCTTTACTGACTGTTAAGTATGAGTAGAATTAATTTTGCAACACAATTGGTTTTACCTATGTCATACATCTTAGTTTGGTGACCTCGTTTAAGGATGAAGTAAGGTGGTTGGTTGTTTTTTAAACTTTATTTGAATTACTTACCTAAAGATCTTATCTAATTCTTTTTTGCTTACTTTTAAAAATGGTATACTAAACAAGAAGCATTCACGCTCCCTCAACCTATAATGTCAGTTCAGTCTTTCTGTGTTGCATAATACCTTTACTGACCAAAATTTATTTTTCTTTCACAGGATTCTAATACAATCATTGAGAGATTCCCCACAATTGGTCAACTGTTGGCAAAAGCTTGTTGGAATCCTTTTATTTTAGCATATGGTAAGAATCAAAAACGTGTCCTCTTAAAATGGCTGTTTTAATCTTTGCATTGTTTCACAGAGGCTTACATTATGAACCTTTCTCCTAGCTTTTTTTTTTTAATGGAACAACTTATCAAATGTATTCATTGTTCCATTACAAAGATGGCTTCCTATACTGTTGTCCATGTATGTGTGTGTAGTTTTGTATAGATAAACACACACACACACGCATGCATGCACCCATGCAGATCTTCAGGAAAATAGAGCTCTTCGTATTAGAGGACAGAAACTCCCAGATGATTTAAATATCTATTTTTGCCTGTAATCACTTTCATAACTTCATTTTAAATTCAATATAAAATGGCTATACTAATGATACCAAGTTAATTTTGTTTCATGGTTTCATAACTCACATGCTGTTTCCCATGTTGTAAAGTCATTCTTCAGAGTGTGAATCCTGCCGTGACTTTGCCTTTGACATTGGCTGCTTTGACTTTATTTAAGGGTGCCATTTTGGTTTTATCCAAGGTGGAGATGAATGTGGGGGCACTTTGGGGAGGTATTCCTTCACTGAGCTCCTGTCTGCTGTCCAGTCTCATTTCCTGTTTCATCTTCCACAGCTATACCTCATGGTGGTAGCCAGGTCCTGTTACTAACAGTGCCTGAAGGCACTTTGTGTCAGGATTCCTTTCACACTCATTCTCCTTTGAAATAGCCTTACTGGGCTGAGGTAGGAGCTGCTGGGAGTGTCTCCATGGCCTCCAGCATCTGCCTTGAATACACTTACTTCCCTGTCTGATGCCTGGAAGACAGCATGCCTCTCGAGAACAGGAACCATGGTTTTAGTTCTCTTTGTTGTCCTAGGGCCTCCCAAGGAGCATGGCTGAGGTTTGCTTTGGATTGACTGTATTATTAGCTAATGTAATATTTACTTTTAAGATTTTTTAAAGTCAAAGACTAATTGCATAATATAATGACATTGGAACCCAAAATAAAATGAATATTCCCCTTTGATGTTTTAAAGAATCATACAGTTTCCCATTTATAGGTTGTCATAGTCATTATTGGAAGAGACGTAAACTAGGCAGGAAAGGGACAATATGCGTGTTTAGCCCTGTGAGCAGGCGTGCATGGACGCCCACACACTCAGCCTCCCTCACTCCACCCCACCCTCGTATGTCCCTCCTCCTTCCCACTTACACCTCTTCCCCCAACCCCTAAACTTCTTCAAGTTCTTGATTCAAAATGGCAAAACTAGTGAGGCAGCAATGTGTTTGCCCCCCAGGGCCACGCTTACCTGTCCTAGGTTTATCTATTGCAGTTAGGTCAGTGTTTCTCAAACATCTTTGACCAGAAATACATTGTGTATACGCATATGCACATGGATATGCACACACACACAGTGAAACACATCTCATGAAAGAATGCATACAATGGCACCCCCTTTTGACTTTCTGCACTTTCAGTTACTCACAGTATAGTACAATAAGATTTTGAGAGAAATGGAGAGATCACATTTACTTAACTTTTTTTTTTTTTTTTTTTGAGACAGAGTTTTGCTCTTGTCACCCAGGCTGGAGTGCAATGGCACCATCTCGGCTCACTGCAACCTCCACCTCCCGGGTTCAAGCGATTCTCCTGCCTCAGCCTCCCAAGTAGCTGGGATTACAGGTGCCTGCCACCACACCCAGCTGATTTTTGCATTTTTAATAGAGATGGGGTTTCACCATGTTGGCCAGGCTGGTCTCAAACTCCTGACCTCAGGCGATTCGCCAGCCTCAGCCTCCCAAAGTGTTGGGATTACACGTGTGAGCCACCGCGCCTGGCCTAAGGGATTAACAATGACAACAATACAATAAATCAACAGTAACAATATAGTGTAATAAAAGTTATGTACTACACTATATTGTTACAGTTGATTTATTGTATTGTTGTCATTGTTAATCCCTTACTGTGCCTAGTTTATAAGTTAAACTTTATCATAGGTATGTGTATAGGAGAAAACACTGTATTTAAGGTTTGGTACTGTTCTCAGTTTCAGACATCCCCTGAGGGTCTTGGAACATTTCCCCCATTGATAAAGAGGGACTATTATATTATTATTCTGTGCAGTCCATGTTCACTATGCTGTTCATAGTGAATGGTGTTCATGACCCGAGACTGGATTTCATAACCCTTGATGCTTCTTAACCAGAAGTTTGAAGAACATTGATCTAGGCCAATATTGATGGCAGGAAAAAGGAAAAATTGTTGAATGACCTTCATTTAAAAGCAGTCCCCATTGTTAGGGGCTTCACGGATTTACTAATTGCTTTTTAGAAGGAAAGAAATACTACGTCCTTTAAATGTACATGGTGGATGTAATACATGCTCAGGTCAGAAATGTGAGAAACATGGGGAGGTTTATGATGTTGTGTGAGAGGCATTGCTCACTTTGAGCTGGGCACTGTTTTCTTTGGACTACACAATGGACCTAATTAATTCTTGATGACAGTGTTGCAGGGTAGATAATTATGGATTAGAGTCAGTAAGTCGCTTTTCCTAGAATACAACACTAAGAAGAGCCAGAACCCCACTCCTCATGTGACTTTAAAGTCCACCTTGCTGTAATGTTCTGTCCGTATTGGATCACATCTCGTGATTGAAGTGTTCCAGTCTTGGCATTCCCACTAGCCAGCTTCACTTGCACATACATATTCATTCAGAAGGTATTTACCAAGTGTTTTTTTTTTTTTTTTTTGAGACGAAGTCTTGCTCTGTTGCCCAGGCTGGAGTGCAGTGGCATGATCTCGGCTCACTGCAACCTCCATCTCCTGGGTTCAAGGGATTCTCCTGCCTCAGCCTCCTGAGTAGCTGGGACTATAGGCACCCACCACCACGTCCAGCTAATTTTTTGTATTTTTAGTAGAGATGGGGTTTCACCGTGTTAGCCAGGATGGTCTCGATCTCCTGACCTCATGATCTGCCCGCCTCGGCCTCCCAAAGTGCTGGGATTACAGGCGTGGGCCACCGCACCCAGCCTACAAAGTGTTTTTTTGTGTGTGTGTGCCAGCCCTTAGGAAAACGCGGCTCACCGTCTCTGCCCATTAGGAGCTTCCAGTCAGGGAAAAAGAGATACTTAAGCAGGTCAGCCTGACTCAATGTGATGGTTCTCTGAATGGGAGTAGCAGTTGCTGAGAGGAAGGGGGGTTTCTCAGGAGAGCCCCTGCTGGGGCAAACTTGAAGATGTGATTCTCTAAGACAGGGCATCTGAACTCGTGGGGTCTCATATTTCTTCTTTGTAAAAGTAGGAGTTCAGACTGATTTATTCTGGTGTCCTTGAACTTGTATCTGTCTATGATCTTTCCTTAGCACCTTATCTGCATTACCTTGGCCCCTCTGACAACCAGAAACAAATTCTCCATCCCTTTCTGCCTCAACGCTTGTGTTACCTTTAGAACTGCTCATAAATTTCAGTTTCCTGTTGAGGTATGCCCTGGCTCTGAGCTCACAGAGGTGGCTGAACGGCATGAAACTCCATTAGCAGTCAGATGTTGCCTGTGTCACCCCTGTTGTTTCACTAGTTGGGCACTTTCTTCCTGGAAGGGATCTTTTCTTATGGTTTTATAATATCAAAATTGCTTTTTTTTTTTTTTTTTTGAGACAGAGTCTCGCTCTTTCACCCAGGCTGGAGTGCAGTGGTGCGATCTTGGCTCACTGCAAGCTCTGCTTCCTAGGTTCACGCCATTCTCCTGCCTCAGCCTCCCGAGTAGCTGGGACTACAGGTGCCCACTACCATGCCCAGCTTTTTTTTTTTTTTTTGTATTTTTAGTAGAGACGGGGTTTCACCGTGTTAGCTAGGATGGTCTCAATCTCCTGACCTTGTGATCCGCCCACCTCAGCCTCCCAAAGTGCTGGGATTACAGGTGTGAGCCACCGCACCCGGCCCAAAATTGCTTTTTAATTACAGTAAAAGCAAACAATTTTCATCACGGAAAAAAGTAAGTCATACGTAGTGTTCATGGAGAATAGGATCAGAAAAGGGTAATAAGGAAGGAGGGATGATTCAGAAATGAAAAGATACTGAAAAGAGAAGAGACGAAATAGATAATGATGGAAAGTTAGAGAACACCTTTTTATTCGATGATGTCCTCAGCATACAAATACTGCCTTCACCTTCTGAAATTCTGATCCTATTGCTTCTAACTCTGCCCTCATGATTAAGCACGACAGCTGTTACCTCTCTTCTTCACTATTCACTATTTCTGTATAACAAATTTCTGCCAAACTTAGCAGCTTAAAACAGTGAATATTTATTGTTTTAAAAATTCATACTTTTAAACTATAGAATTAAAGTTTAAAGAATTGCTTTAGCTTTTATGTGGAATTTCAATTCCAGATATCAAAAAATAAAATACAAGATGGCAAGTATATGTTGTTATCTTCCTTTCCTTCCCACTCAGTTTTAGAATCCAAATTTACACTAAGATGGGCTGTCAGCGACTGTCCCTGCAGTGAATCCCAGGCAGTTTCCGATCTTACTCAACGTGCCCTGTGGGATGCTCCAGCCTGAGCTCAGGGCCTCCAGGGAGGAGCCTGACAGATGCCAGCCCCTGGAGTGAGTGCTGGTGGCACTTGTGAATAACAATCCATGGCTCATGTTTGTAAATTGCCTAAGCAAAGCAAACTGTAAGCTCATTAGCAGTGCATTTCAGTGCATTGACTCTGGGCACGGAAAGTCACCTCCTAAAGGTTGGGTGGAAGTTTCTCTGGCTCCTTCTCTTTTTTTATTTTTTGGGAGAAAAATAAAAAATAATATACTTTTTGAACTAAGTTTGCATAATCACTCAACACCTGGGGAAACTCCCAGTTTTGGGTATTCTTTTAGATTTAAGCTTCATAAACTGACATTTCCTTTCTTTTTTTTTTTTTTTTGATGGTGAATATCTGGTTTCTGGAAATGCTCTCCATCAGATTACATTCTTTTTAACAACCTGCATGTGTAAGGATGTCATTGGGTGCATCTGTCACGCTTACTACATGAAGCTAGGTAGAATTTCTTCTAATATTTAAACTATGGGAAGCATAACAGTCACATTTTTAATTAGTGGCATTGGTTAAACCTGAAGAATCCTAGGATCTTTAGTGGTTAAATTATATGACTCTTGAACTGATCTCAGGCAAGCCAGTGCTTTATAACGCTTTATTTGAGCTCATAAAAGCTAGGGGGAAAAAATGAATGGCCTCAGAATAACCCCTGATAAAGTTTTTTCAGAGATGTTAGTTATTGGAAAAGCATAAGCTATGTATGTTCACAGGGAAAAAAATGGGTTTAAAAATTACTGTTAGCATTATTTAGTTTGTGGATAAAAATACGAAGTCGCTTACTAGAGTTGGTATCGTTCTTATTTCTTTGTTAATGAAGTCCTTAGAAATGCTGGGTTTTGGCCAGGCACGGTGGCTCATGCCTGTGATCCCAGCAGGATGGCCATGGCAGGAGGATCACTTGAGCTCAGGAGTCGGAGACCAGCCTGGGTGACATGGTGAGATCTGGTCTCTATAAAAAATTAAAAAATTATCCGGGTGTGGTGGCACACACCTGTGGTCCCAGCTACTCAGGAGGCTGAGGTGGGAGAATCACTTGAGCCCGGGAGGTGGATGTTTCATTGAGCTGAGATCATGCCACTGCACTCCAGCCTGGGTGACAGAGCGAGACCCTGTCTCAAAAAAAAAAGAGAAAGATTGGGTTTATTAGATTGCAGAAGATGAGGCGGTAGAGAGTACTGATTCCAGGCACCGGCTGTCTTAGCCTCACCTCCATGGCCTTGTAAAGTCTGAAGTTGTTTTTTTTTTTTTTTTTTTTTTTTTTTTTGAGACGGAGTCTCGCTCTGTCACCCAGGCTGGAGTGCAGTGGCGCAATCTCGGCTCACTGCAAGCTCTGCCTCCCGGGTTCACGTCATTCTCCTGCCTCAGCCTCTCCGAGTAGCTGGGACTACAGGCGCACGCCACCACGCCCGGCTAATTTTTTTGTATTTTTAGTAGAGACGGGGTTTCACTGTGGTCTTGATCTCCTGACCTCGTGATCCGCCCGCCTCGGCCTCCCAAAGTGCTGGGATTACAAGCGTGAGCCACCGCGCCCGGCCAGTCTGAAGTTGTTTTGCCCTAGCTTGAGTACTGACATTTTCAGTTTCTAGGCCTCATTTTTGTTTCTTAATTGTGTTATAAAATCTTCAGCTGGAATAGACTCAGTCACCACAAAAGGAAAAAGAAAGTAGCTCATCAAGTAGATGTTCCTGCAAAATGTAAGATGTCAAAGTTCAGATTTTCATTGCATGTTTGGTAAAGTTTTATATTTTAAAGAATTTATATTTTAGAGTAAAAGAACATGTAAGAGACTTCTATTTTATCCAAAGCACTTGGTACTAAAAATATATTTTAAAACAATCCTTTCTATTAAATTTCTTTTTAACAAGTGGAGATATTTTGGCAAATTAAAAAATTAAAAGATTAAATCAGAAATATTGGCTACCAACTGCCTATAACCATTAAGTTGCCTTAGAAAGGTCGAAATTACTAACCGTTTGAAATGTGAGAAAACTGATCATGAGAAAAGCCTAGTTCTCTTAGTTCTTTCCATCATTCTCGTTTGGCTTTAAAAATTGATACTGTTACGGAAAGGAAATTGACCACACAAGAGTTAAGTGATCCCAAGGCCACAAGAAGGACAAAACCCCACAAAGTTAAGTTTAGGGAATTCTGAAGGACAGCTAGGAGAGCAAAGATAGAGTGAGGGAAAATATTCCTGTCAGCAGAAAGAGAACGTGCAAAGCGTGATGGTGAGAAAGCAAATGTTACATTCAGGGATACTTGTTCTGTGAACTTAGTAGTTTGAGGTTTTCCTAAATATAATGTTTAAAATGTTTTTATATTAATGATTTTTTCTGCTTGATAAAACTTATTAAGTTTTCCTTTTTGCAGATGAAAGCCAAAAAATTCTAATATGGTGCTTATGTTGTCTAATTAACAAAGAACCACAGAATTCTGGACAATCAAAACTTAACTCCTGGATACAGGTAAGAGAGTAAATCTTGCTCTGCACTTCTTTGAATTAAATCAATTATTTAAAAGTGCTGCTTAAAAAAATTTTGGGGGGGGGATCCAGTTCTATGATATTTTAGAAACTTTTTCAAACATACCCTTCACTGTTACACTATCTTGCTGAGTAAAAAGATTTTCATGAGATTTCAATTTTGCTTGACTGTGAATTCCAGAAGATATCAGTCCTTAGGGTGAAGACCTAATGTTGAGTGGTTTTGAAAAGTTTCTTTCAGGTGATTAAAATAATGTATTCCATTTCACTCTAGCAATTGCTATCCTTCAAAAAATTGCTTTTCCCTACCAACCTGGTTTAAATTCCTCTCCACATGCTTCCGTGCCTCTCTCAAAATCTGTTTTATAGTAAAATGAAAATTCAGCAGTGCAGCGGGAGCAGCACTCTTTATTTTGTGTCCCCGAAGTTGGTGCCTGGGCCAGCATATGCACAGACTGGATCTTGGTGCTGTGCGGCCTCTGCTGCTCGCTCACACTTTCCAGTTGGCTACCTACTGTGCTAGTCCAGATAGCTGACAGCTTCCTAGATTTTCCTGTCTGCTTCTGCTTTCTCCTCAAGGGCAGGCATAAGGTGGAGATGTGGTGAGGCTGGGCTGCAGCTGCCCTCACCAGCAGCGCATTGGCTGTTCTTTTCTGTTCCCCGCACTGCCTTGCTGCAGCAACCCCAGGACTGGCTGATGCCTGTCAGACTCCACTTAGTATGCATGTGGTTCAGATCAGCTGCTTAGTATTATGAAATCATCCAACCAGATTAGTGCATATGGTTTTGTCTATCAGTCTGACTGGTGATATCGTTACATTCACTGCTTTTTACGATTTCTGTTTTAGACAAAATTGCCAACAGATGATGAAGACAGTATTTATATTTTTCTGTTTGAAAGAATAGAAGGGAGTGAGAGGGATTGGGCAATGGAAGGAAAGAATACAAACTTTAATTGGAAGGAAAATTAATGTAAGGAACTGAAGAAAGGAATGGATAAGTAGAATTAGGGAAGAAAGAATGTGTAACAAGGCCGAAGAAACAAAATAACACATTTAGTCCTTAATTTTTTTAATTGTTGCCCTTATTGAGTATTTGATATTTTAATGAATATTTAGCATGTAATTTTGTATTAGATAGCTCACTGAGTCCTGAAGTAGGCCATCTAATGAAGTGTTTTTAGAGTGACTGGGTTAACTTTCTTCATTTAACTCATGACTTTATTAGCCTGTTTAAAAATTTCTGGCCTCACATTTTATTCTGTGTTTTTCTTGTTTAATACTATATCTACTTATTAGTAGCTACTTATTAAGTATAGTTCAGGGAGTTAAAACACTTAATCTGTGCCCTTGGGGAATTCCCAGACTGGTAACCAGGTCACTCCAGGACAGCGTGGTTGAGTTATTGCTAGAGCTGTGTTTAGGTGTGATGCTGATGTAGAGGGGGACACTTGCTCTGACATGGGGGTTTGGAGACATTTCCTGGGGCAGGTGACATGTTAATTGAATTCTGAAGGACAGCTAGGAGAGCAAGGATAGAATTAGGGAAAATATTCCTGTCAGCAGAAGCAGACTATGCAAAGTATGTTGGTGAGAAAGCAAACATATTCAGGGAACTGTGGGTGCTTAGGTGTACCTGGAACTTGGGGTTTTGTGGAGTTGGTGATGAAGCATGAAGCCAGAGAGACCAGCAAGCACGGTCTTTGCATATGACTATAGAAGGTTTTTATCTTGAATGCAGTAGGGTAGCCACCAGAGTATTTAAACAGAGAAATCATGCCTGGGCGCGGTGGCTCATGCCCCAGCACTTTGGGAGGCCAGGGTGGGCAGATCGTGACGTCAGGAGATCAAACCCGTCCTGGCTAACATGGTGAAACCTTGTCTCTACTAAAAATACAAAAAATTAGCCAGGCATGGTGGCACGTGCCTGTACTCCCAGCTACTAGGGAGACTGAGGCAGAAAAATCGCTTGAACCTGGGAGGCAGAGGTTGCAGTGAGCTGATATCATGCCACTGCACTCCAGCCTGGGTGAGAGAGTGAGACTCTGTCTCAAAAAAAGGAAAAAAAAAAGCCAGAGAAATCATGTAGCCCGTGTGAGTTTTAGAGACTAACAGCAAAAGGAAGTTGGTTGAGAAGAGGGCAAGGATAGATGTTGGAAGCTATTGTAGTGATAAGTTGAGAAATTGTGAGGGCCTCAAAGAAATGGAGAAGGGGGCCTGCTTTATAAGATATTAATAAGGTAAATACCCAGAAGGTATAATGGCAGATTAAATGTCGATACACTTAGGCATAGCTGGAAATGTACAGAGAGCAGGTGAATATCCCATTCTCAGGAGAGCAAGCTGATTTGCTGGCAGAGGGTTGAAAGTCAGCCACCTGTGGGAATAGTGGAAGCCTTAGGTGAGGTGAGGTCCGCTCCCAGTGAGTGCTGGGGTAGGGGCCCAGGGGAACTAGAGAGAGCCTTGGGGAGACACTGACCTTAAGGGGAAGTGGAAGAATGATTGATGCTACAGAATGCAAGGAGGGGTCCAAGAAATAGAAGGAGAGAAGCAACAGAGAATGAGTGCTCATTCATATCTAATACCATAGAGCAGTGCTGTCCAGTAGGAATAAAATACATGCTGCATAGATAATGGTAAACTTTCCAGGTGCTGCTTTAAAAAGCATAAAAAGAAATAGTTAAAATTAATTTTAAGAAGATATTTCACCTAATTCAGTATATGCCAGATACCATCATTTCAACATTTAATCAATATTAAGATTACTGAGATTATTTATAATCTTTTTCATGATGTATCTTTGAAATCCAGTGTGTATGTTACACTAACATATCTACGTGTTGTATCTTCATTCAGACGTTAAATTTTCTTTGGAAATTCTTGATCTGTATTTAGATTTTATAAAATGTAGGGTTGAAAAAGTAGATTCACATACCCAAGTTGTTCCAAGGAATTTTATAACTGAATCAAGTATCGGTGTTTAAATTAAAATTGAATTAAAATTAAATACAAAGTTCAGTTATTTCCTGGTGCTTACTGCATGGCAGTGCTCTGCAGCCACATCTGGCAGGCGGCCGCCGTGTTGGACAGGGCAGCTGTGGAGCATACAGCAGAAGGATCAAGAAACGCTACTTGGATTTAGCCACTGTGAGCAAAGACTTGGTGAGGAGAGGTTTAGTGAGAGGTAGAGGGAAATAGCCAGATTGCTCCAGATTGAGGAATGTTGGGCAGGTGAGGAAGCAGAGATGATAAACTTCACTCTTTCAAGAAACTTGGCAGTAAAGGAGGGAGAACTTTGGCAATGAAGGGGGTGATAGCCAAACTAGGGTGGGGTTGGCTGAATTGAGCAAGTCCCAAACATGCTTTACATTGAGATGAATATGCAGGTAGGGAACAGGTGAGGACGTGGGAGGTTGGGAAAACAGTTTCCCTCCTCAGTTACCAAGCAAGCCTGAGCTAAATAACATGAACCGATAAAAAGATGTCTAGGAACATATTAATGATTTAACTCTTAACAATTTATTAACATATTAATTATTTAACTCAACAACTCTAAAGCTAATTACATTGCCCATCATCAGTCAGTACATACATAATCTCATGTTGGCTATAAATGTAGCAAGATAGAAGATAGTCTATAGGTTGGTTTATAAATCAGTTCACATCTCGGGTATACTTGATTTTATCTTAGAGATGATATTTTCTTCATGGAGGTTTTAGAGTGACATAGTACATATTAAAGATGTGTACCTTGTCATTCAATATCCTTGTGAAAGTGATAAAACAGCCATATTTTAATGTCTGCTAATTCATTCAGCAAGCATGTATTAGGGCCTACCATGTGCTAGGATGTTCTAATTGTGGTAATAAAATCTTGGATCATTCTGTGTTATTGGAGCATTACAAGTATAACTGAAATACTCTCAATCGAAAACTAAGAATTTCTACAGTAAATTACAAAATTCAGTAAACATTCAAATTAATTAATTAATTTGAAAATGATAGACTGAGTTGTATTTTTAGCACAGAGAAGAAATAATTCTGTTTGACACTTGACATGTTAGCATGTGTTATATTGGAAACACATTGATAAAATGTTTTGGAGTTTTACTGACAACCTTGAATGTGCCATCATAGAGCACCGCCTGAACAGCTCTTCTTACAGTTCAGAGACAAAGTTCCGGGACTCTTTCACGTATTTCAGGAATATGTGGTCTTGAAAAGCGTAGTTTTACTGGTAAATCCACTGAACAGATACTTTTTGAGCACCTACTGTTTGCCAGGCACAACTATAGAGGCTGAGGATACAGCACTGGACCTAGAAAGACAGTCTGTTCTCAGATGCTACAATAGATGGGGAAGGTTTCCAGGGCCTGCCAAATGTAAAAGGATGCCTGTCTTCTCTGGCAAAACCATACCACTATTATTTTTTTTATTCCGATAGGAAAAAAAACAAACACACAACAGGGTACCAGGAACAGAGATCAAAAGGTTTTGTATTCTATCTGTATTCTCTTTCGAAATGCAATACTAAACAATATCCAGATAGCGTCTGTCCTCTACTTTCTTTTTTTTTTTCTTTTTTCAAAAAAAAACTTTTAAATTAAAAAATCTAACAGACTTACACAAAACATAAATGCCAGGCTTAATAAATTGTGACAGATCCTTGTAATCACCACCCAAGGAAATAGAACAGAACATTGACTGCTCCTGGCTGTCCCTGCCCCCCATGTGCCTCTTGTTGCCATTTTTTTTTTTTTTTTGAAGTGGAGTTTCACTCGTGTTGCCCAGGCTGGAGTGCAATGGCTTAATCTTGGCCCACTGCAGCCTCCGCCTCCTGGGTTCAAGCGATTCTCCTGCCTCAGCCTCCCGAGTAGCTCGGATTACAGGCATGTGCCACCACACCCAGCTAATTTTGTATTTTTAGTAGAGATGGGGTTTCTCCATGTTGGTCAGGCTGGTCTCACACTCCCGACCTCAGGTGATCCGCCCGCCTCAGCCTCCCAAAGTGCTGGGATTACAAGTGTGAGCCACTGTGCCTGGCCACTTTGTGCCTTATTTAAGAAATTTTTCTGCAGTCCAAGGTCATAAAGATCTTCCATATTATCTTCTAAAAGCATGTTGGTTTCCTTTTCCCATGTAAGTCTGTGATCCACCTGTAACTTTTATGGTGTGGTGTAAGGTAATAAGTAGTCCATTTTCATCTTATTTCCACGTTGATGTCCCATTGCCTGACACCGTTATTGAAAATCATGATCTGTGGTGCTACCTTCGTCATGCATCAGGTGCCTTTGGGTGCATTTCCCACTGATCTGTGGTGCCACCTTCATCATGCATCAAGTGCATTTCCCACTGATCCGTGGTGCCACCTTTGTCACGTATCAGGTGCCTTTGGGTGCACAGGTGTGATCCTGCATCTCTTCATTGGTTTTGTTGTTTATTTGTGGTATTAATCTTAGTATCAACTTGACTGGACACAAGGTCCTGGTAACATTATTCTGTGTGTTTCTGTGAGGGTGTCTTGGGGTGAGATTAACATTTAAATTAGTTGACTGAGTAAAGCAGATTGCCCATCCTAATATGGGTGGGCCCTATCCAGTCAGTGAGAGACCTGACTAGAAAAGAAGGCTGACGCTCCCCTGAGTAAGAGAGAAGTCCTCCTGCCTGAAAGCTTTTAAACTGAGACATTGTCCTTTTTCCTGCTTTCACACTCAGACTGAAACGTCACCTCTTCCTGGGTCTAAAGCCTGCTGGCCTTCTGACTGAAACTATACCAGTGACTCTTCTGGTTATCCGGGCATTGGCTCTCTTATGTCTCTGACTTGCTGGCTACTGTAATGGTGTTAGCTGATTCCTTATAATAAATCCCTATGTGTGTGTGTGTGTGTGTGTGTGTGTGTGTGTGTGTGTGTGTCTATCTCATTGGTTCAGTTTCTCTGGAGAACTCTGACAAATATACTATCTTTATGCCAGTTCCACATTGTCATCATTAATATGGCCTTGTAAGTATCTTGCTATTCAGGAGGAAGTTCTTCCATCTTGTTCTTTATCAAGACAGCCTTGGCTAATATTGGAACTTAGCATTAACTGTTAAATAAATTTTAGGATGTGTGTGTCAGGTTTCACTAAAACACAAAATAACTTGTTGGCATTTTGATTGGCATTGTAATTATTCAATTTGGTGAGAATCTCAATGGCCACTATCCTCGAAGGCAAAATTGGTTTTTCTCAGTTTTGTTTACTATTAGCAAATTGAACAGTACCTGGCACAGTATAAATTTTTGAATAAATTAATGAATATATGATATGAATGAATGACAAGTTGTACGCATTTATTTTTTCAGATAATCTTCCTGATAACTTTGAAACATTTTTGCCAACTTTTAATTAGCATAACCTTTTAATGAGGCTGATGATTCACTTGCAAAAGTGTCTGTGCTACCATTTCCCAGTTCTCTTAGGTTGCATTCATAGTAGTATTTTTAATCTCTGACTTCTTTGCAGGGATCCTTTGAAGCCAGGTGTCCATCTGATGGTTCCTTTAGTTAGACAGCATAATCAGCAGACCTTCCTTACTGGTCGCATGGAGACCATAATGCATATCCTGAGAGGAAGTGGGAACCGAAGGGCTCCTGCCAGCCCTCTGTGAGGTAGAATCCCCACCCTTCCCTCAGGGTCCCACTGGGACTACTTGTGACACATGACCATCTATAACATCTAGACTGGCTAAGGTCGTAGTGTGAGTACATTTGTGAAATATTAATAAAGCTTGATTTCTTCTTACATATAAGCATTCTAATGTTGTTTTCACATCTCAGTGGACTATCTTGTGCACTACTTGGAGTACTCACCCCAACTTTATTAACCAGTAATAAATTTTGATAAAATACACATTCTACCTTGGTATATGCAGCTTCTCTTCATCTTTTCTCAACCCTAATACCTTTCCATTTTCCATTTTTGCATCCACATATCATGAAGGCCACTCCCTGATCTTTCCAGATCCTAGCATCTTGCTGCACTAGCTCCAGACATGCCAAACCTATGCACAGATTTGTACTTGGCAGAAATTTTCTTTCCTCTCCTTGGAATGGTTTTATACTCTTACTAGCCTGGCCTGGCTGAGATATGGAAACCTAGGGAAATAATTATTGTTCAAGTTTGAATGGCAATTTAAAAGGGAAAATAAGGGATTAGTGAAAAATAGCAGAGGCAAGGTGAAATTCAGAGATGAGGCCACGGATGTTAGTGATTCCTCTTCCACAGCTCCATCTATTATTTTTATTACTTTTAAGTAACAAACACATTACTGATATTTTTTCCTACCTGCGTTCTATTTGCTTGACTTTCTACAACCTCAGGTTTTTTTTTTTTTTTTAAGATTAATTGATAATTGAATTTTTGTATTTGCCTGTATAGAGGATATTTATTCATTGCTTTTCCAGTATCCATCTCCCCTCCTTTCCCACCTTCTTAATAGTACCCTGAATTTCCTAGCTGTGCATGATTCATTCTGGGTGAGAGGTATCTTTTGTGGCTCCTGGAGTGGGTCCTACCTGGCTTAACCAACACAGCTTCTCTGTTCCCCTGGCCACACTGGTTGGTCAAGATGAGCCCCGTAAAGGCTGATGAGATTCAGGGCTGTAACATTTGTTTGCAAGATTGGGAAGTGGATTGTATCTTTCCTGATGAACATGAATTAAGTAGCACATAATCCCTGAAGTTGCTTTTGGTCATGTGGAACCGTGAGATCAGAGCGTCTCTGGAAATGGAGTTAGTCCTGACAAAACATAGCTGAGAAAAAGAGCAAGAGAAAACAGGTCATATTCACATTGTGTGGACCCTGGATCAAGTCTTTCCCAGGTATAAATGCTCGAATTTCTTTCCTTTTCTATTTGAGCTGTTTGGTTCAGGATTTTGTTACTAAAAGCCAAGAGCGTTTTGAGATAACATTGTTTGTGGCATAAAAAAAAAAAACATTTCTTTGAAGGTTTTTGAAACTCAGGGACACATGGACACAATTGCAAGAAAGACATCTTATTTATTCAAGGATGTTATGAATAAATAGTGAATTTAATAAAGTGCTTTCAGTTTCTTAAAAATTGCTCTAATTTGTATTTGTTTTTTTCACTGTCATTCATTGTAGAAGATATATGCATTCAAGAAGGCATCCTTCTTCCCAGTCTCAGTTAATTTTACTCCTTTGCACAATCCTGAAGTGAGTTCATAATATATAAGTTTGTCGCTGATATGGTTTGGATCTGTGTCCCCACCCAAAACTCATGTTGAATTGTAATCTCCAATGTTGAGGGTGAGTGGGGCTTGGTGGGAGGTGATTGTATCATGAGGATGGTTTCTCATGAATGGTTTAGCACCATCCCCCTGGTACTGTCTTCATGATAGTTCTTGCGAGGTCCAGTTGTTGAAAAGTGTGTGGCACCTCCCTTGTTTATCTTGCTGCTCTGGCTGCATGACATGCCTGCTCCCCCTTCACCTTTCACCATGATTATAAGTTTCCTGAGGCTTCCCCAGAAGCCAAGCAGATGCTGCAGTGCTTCCTGTAAGCCTGCAGAACCACGAGCCAGTTGAAGCTCTTTTCTTTATAATTACTTTATAAATTATTCATTGCCTCCATCACTCAGTCTCAGGTATTTCTTTATAGCAATGCGAGAATGGACTAACACAGTCAGTCAGCTTACACTCATTTCCATGGTGGCTGAAATGGCATAAACCCAGTAATTGGAGGTCACCACAAGACCTTGGCAAAAGAGAGTGGCCTTCAAGTAATACCTTTATTCCATGTTATAACTTACCAAATAATAAAGGACTGGTATATCAGTTTCTTTTTAAAATATCCCTCTCTTTGATTTGCACCCTCATAAGAATTCCTCTTTAGGTTAATCACGAACTCTGTTCTTCACACTTGGAACTTTCAAATATAGGATTGTTGCAGGACTTTTCCCTAGTTCAGCTAAGGACAGGGTTCTTTATCCCATGGCCATGAAAATTCAGGCTTGTAGTCAATTTGAATGGTGAGTGAGACTGGGTTTTATTGGGTGAAAAGGAAGAAAACGGGGAGACGGGGGCTCTCGCTAGGCCAGAGTTCCTGCTGAAGTGCTTCCCGCCTGCCATTCGAATCCTAGGTTCCTCACAGGAAGAGGAGGGGCCAGGCGCCTCCCTGCTGCAAATGTTGTGAACTTCCTGAGGCTCCACCTCAGTCAGTGGGCAGGCTGGTTAGAGTTTCTCCAGGGACCCCGTCACCTGGCTGTCTCAGTATGACCTTGATGTATCATTTTTAGGAAACGTGTTTGCAACCACCATTGAAAAAGCAACATAGTTTAGATATTTTATGGACTTGGTTTTTACTTTCTGCAAATATTGCATGTAGATCTCAGAAAAGTAAAACAGAAGGATAAACTCATGGTCTAAAATAATATTTGGTATGACAGTGGAATTCAAAGGTTCATACTTGAAATTGAACCTAATGCAAGATCAGATTGGTAAAATGGAGTGAAGTTACAAAAAGAAATCTGATAATGAGAGGTGAAGCCAGTTGGACTTCCTAGGTCAAGTGGGGACGTGGAGAACTTTTCTGTCTAGCTAGAGGATTGTAAATGCACCAATCAGCACTCTGTATATAGCTAAAGGATTTTAAACACACCAATCAGCACTCTGTAAAAACGCACCAATGAGCACTCTGTGTCTAGCCAAAGGATTGTAAATGCACCAATAAGCACTCTGTAAAAACACACCAATCAGCACTGTGTGTCTAGCTAAAGGATTGTAAATGCACCAATCAGCACTCTGTAAAAATGGACCAATCAGCACTCTGTAAAATGGACCAATCAGCGCTCTGTAAAATGGACTAATTAGCAGGATGTGAGCAGGACCAAATAAGGGAATAAAAGCTGGCCACCCCAGCCAGCAGCGGCAACCAGCTCGGGTCCCCTTCCACACTGTGGAAGCTTTGTTCTTTTGCTCTTCACAATAAATCTTGCTGCTGCTCACTCTTTGGGTCCACACTACCTTTATGAGCTGTAACACTCACTGCGAAGGTCTGCGGCTTCACTCCTGAAATCAGAGAGACCACGAACCCACCGTAAGGAAGAAACTCTAGACACATCTGAACATCTGAAGGAACAAACTCTGGACACACCATCTTTAAGAACTGTAACACTCACTGCGAGAGTCCACGGCTTCATTCTTGAAGTCAGCGAGACTGAGAACCCACAAGAAGGAATAAATTCCGGACACAATAAGGTTAAATAATTTTGCATTTGGAAACTGTGGTTCTTTATTCATCCATGGGCCAGATGCGACATAGAAAGCAAGGTATGTGCTTCCAAAGATTTCTCACCCCTGAAACGAACCTTGAGCTCTGGAAACCACTCACTGTTATGAAGAACAGTTAGATTGCACTCCAGGTGGTGGTGTGACTACACTGCAGCCGCACTGCACCACACAGAACCCTGGCTCCTCAGACAGACCTCTTTCACTAGGCTGGAACTGCTGGGGATGGCACGGGGCTGAGTCTTCATTGTGGCTTTAAAGAAATACCTGCATTGATTTCTGAATGGCAAACTTAAAAAAAAATTTTTTTTACTGAAATAATTAAGCAACCATTTAAAGAGGATTTGTCAGCTTTTCAGACATTACATTCCACAGAATTGGGCCATATCTTTTTGTTCATGTTCTTTTTTGTTTTGTGTTATAACTCATACCAGGCACAAAATAAAAAACTACTGAATGGATAAAATTATTTAAATTTCAATAATTCAGAATTTTTTCCCTTCTCTTTTTCTAAAAGGTGAGACTACCCAGAATTTTGTTTTATTTTGAAGTGATCTGTTACAAGATCACTGGAAAGAGCCATGAAAGAATTATAAAGTGTGTGTGTGTGTGTGTACATGTGTGCACACAAGCACTGACAGGTCCTAAGTCCACATCTCCAGGTCGAACCTGGTGTGACATCTCCACTTGGGTGACCATGAGTATCTCAAACTAAACATGTTCCAGATTAATTCCTGATCTTTCCCCCAAAACTTTATTCCCCCTCCAGGCTTCCTTAACTCAGTTAAAAAGCAGCCTCATTCTTCCTGTTTCCTCAGGTCAAAAGCCCTGGCATCATCCTTGGCTGCTCTTACTCTCCCATTTCACCTTCAGTCTATCAGTCCATCCAGTCTGTTGATTTTATCTGTGACACATGTCCAGAATCTGACCACTTCCTACCAGCCTCACTGCTTCTACCCCCATCCACGCCACTGTTACCCTCTCCAGGAACATTGCAGTATCTTTGTGCGTGCTCTCCTAGAGTCTCAACCAGAAGGATTTTTTTTTTTTTTTTTTGAGACGGAATCTCACCCTGTCGCCCAGGCTGAAGTGCAGTGGTGCAATCTCAGCGAACTGCAACCACCACCTCCCATATTCAAGCGATTCTCCTGCCTCAGCCTCCCAAGTAGCTGGGATTACAGGCGCCTGCCACCACACCCAGCTAATTTTTGCATTTTTAGTAGAAATGGGGTTTTGCCATGTTGACCAGGCTGGTCTTGAACTCCTGACCTCAGGTGATCCACCTGCCTTGGCCTCCCAAAGTGTTGGGATTACAGGTGTGAGCCACTGCGCCCAGCCCAGAAGGATCTTTTTAAGTGTCTCTGTTCAGAAGCCTTGGGTAGGTTCCTGTCTTATTCAAAGTGAAATGCAAAGTCCATGCTTGGCTCATGAGGCCCTCTGTGACCTGGCTGTGGGGTGTTACTGATTTTCTCTCATATTGTCACTTCTCTCAGCTGCAGTGGCCTCCTCACTGTTCCCCATGTGTGCCCAGCAACTCCTTCCTGGGGTTTAGGGGTTTAAGCATCTGCCTTCACTGCCTCTCTCCGAGAACAGCACGGCTCCTCTGGGTACCGCTTGGGTCACTACTGGTTGTCACCTCCTCATGGAGGCCTGCTTCATCATCCTGGGCTAGACCCTCACTCTCTTTGCTTGCACACAGTCTTAGTGCTGGTCAGCTCCTGACATGCTAGGTTTTTTTCTGTCTCCCCATTACCTCCCAAATAAGTTACATGTTCCATGAGCGCAGAGACCTTGTTGTACAGACTAGGATAGTGCCTGGCACACAGTAAGCATTCAGTGATTATTTGCTGAATCAGTAAAGAAATGAATAGGAATTTTTGTGGCAAAATGTGGTGGGATGAGGAGAGGGACCTCCACATGGAGAGAAGAGAGTGGACAAAGTTGACCATGGCCAAGAAATAGTGATTACTCCAGTTAGGCTGGAGAATGAGGTACCTAGAGGGAGAAGTTAAAATTAAGGTTAGAAAAATAGTTTGGGACGCATTTTGGAGGACTGTGAGTTTGTTTATAAATTAGTGGTGTGAGGCAATAGAGCTGCAAGAGTGTTGTAATGTGGCACCTGTCATGCTCCGCATGCCCCTGCTTCCTCCCTGGCACCCCTCCTATCTTTTCTTCATCCTCCATCCCTCATTTATTCCACAATTGTATCCTGAGTGCCTACTGTGTACAAGCAGGTGTTGGGGATGGAAAGGTCTTGCCTTTGAGGATCTGGTGATTTTATTGCATTTTACCAAGTGAAGGGGTGGAACAGCATGCAGAAGGCACTGAGGTAGCCAGAGGGAAGGGAGAGACACTTCATTGGAGGAGTGCAGAGAGGTTGCAGGGGTGGTTAAGAGGCTTCCAGAGGGTAACAGTTGAGTGCAACATGAAGAACAAGGCCCCAAGTGAACAGAGGCTGAGGGCCTGTGTGGTACTAGGAGACCTGGAAGTGATTTGAGGTGTAGGTAGAGAGATAGCTAGAAACGTTCTTCTTGCTAATGATAAGAAGAATGGCCATCTCAGTGATCAAATGTTAGGTACTCAAGAAGGTTTAGATAGGGCCTGATCCCAATGGGCCACTTGGCCCATAGTAAAGAATTCACTTAACTTGGAAGGCAAAACTTTTAATTGAAAGGGTTTAAATGGGGGCTGGGGGACACATATGTAAATATAAATCAAATGGTGGCTTCTTTGTTGAAAATACGTTCAGCACAGTGCAGGAGGGCAGGAATTGGCAGGTTGAGATGTTGGAGAAGTGGGAGTGGAGCAGTGGAGGATTGCGTTAGGTTTTAGGAGACTAATAACACTTCCGTCAGTCGTCTCCTGTCTTAGGAACTAGTTGAGAATAAGATACCAGAGGCAGGCAATTGGATAGTTCCTTTACACCTAAACAGATTCAAGAATGTAGCTTGTGTCTGTGGTTCAGTTGGCTCCTCTGGATTTTGTAGATAAATCCTCCAGGCACTGGTGAGCTGAGCCCCCAGAGGCCTACCTGGCTGGGACTGAGCCTGCCTGGCCCAGTATGGTGCAGCAGTAGGCCAGGACGCATCCTTTCTGCAGGCAAGGCAAGTTGGAAAGACGAAGGAAGAAGGACCTATGCGGGGCGGGGCATTTTAAATTTTCTCTCCCGAACTGACAAACTAGATCAGTTCTCTTAGAGAGGAGAGAGAGTGGGTTGAGAGATGATGTCATAGGCTGGGCTCTTAGAAACTCTGAGTTTGAGATGGAGATTAGTGTTCAGGGAGTGCTTTGGGGAGGAACAGCTGTGGAGTAGAAAGGAAGGAGACAGAACTGTGCAGAGGAAAAAGTTCAGCTGCAGTGCAGTCTCCACAGAACCGTCAGCTGAGCCTGTGGGAGTAGAAGCGGGAGACCCCTCAGAGCTTTCCTGTGCTGGGACGGGAGGGCCGGACCTTTGTAGCTCTACATCCATCAATCCTTGAGATGTGGCCACTATGGGATGGGGGTGTGACCTTGGGCAAAGCGGAGACAGCTGAATATGATATAGTTGTCATATCACAACATCCTTCACAGATATTGCACTTGTTCCTCCTCTGCTTTGCCCTCCTGGGGAGTGGGTGGACATTCTGTCTTCTCTGGGAACCTGGGCAGTTTGTCTTCCTCTAAGAAGGAATGCTGAGGTTTCGTGGTTGAAGATAGACCTTTCCCTGAGAAGTATAAGGGGAAGATGTGGTGGGATCCATGACAGAAGCCACTAGAATGTGCGAGAGGAGGAGCAGGAGACAGCGCATCCCAGCAGCTGCCCTCACTTCTGTCTGCCGTGTCCCTGGGCAGCTGCCCTCACTCCTGTCTGCCATGTTCCTGGCTGGGCAGCTGCTCGGGGAGATGCTGTCTTCTCCTCTGCCGTCCTCACTGCCTTTTGGTGTCTTTTTCCGTCCCTAGAGCATAGATCAGGGACTACAGTAAAGTTGAATCCTTTTCCTTTACACCCCCTGTCTATTATTGAATAAAAGTGGCTAGTAACAGGCATCTGAAAAAGAGAAATTGGTGGAAAATTTTTCTTATACTTTTGTAAGTGTATTTTCCTTGGAGGTTTGGAAACCACAAAAGCTTTCTGTCATACTTTATTAGGGTAGCAGAATTGGTGGTAGGTTCTAAATTCAGCAAGTACATTCAGTAAATCCACAAAATGCCATTGCTTTCTTAAATATCATGGTTTTATTTAGTCTGAAAACTTTTTCTCAGCATTTCATAGTTTTGCAGTGTAAATATGGCATTTAGCATCATTTTACAGGGCTCTGGAAAATGTGGAAATTACTGCTATTCCCATTTTCAGTATTTCAAGTCCATTTGGTGTGATCAGTACTTCATTCCACACATAAGGTCTAACTGTGAATTTTTAAAATGTCTTTATATGTGCATGTTTTAGGGGAGTGGTAGCTGTCTCCTGAGTCATTAATGTGAATGCACTGAACTTCTTAAACTTCCCATTATGAAAATTTGCCTCCCCTAAAGGGGTAAAATGAGATATCATTTGTGTTCCTAGGTAGGTTTTTATTTTGTTTGGAAGTTTTGTTTTATTTTGTTTTTTCATTTCATTTACATGGAGTTCTGCTTATTATAATTCTAATTGTATCAGATTGTTTCTTAGTGATTTGCCACTGCTCAGATGGGCCAGATCAAGACATCTATTGCCAATTAGGAACAGGATGTTTGCGATATTTACTGATGTTCTCCGGATGACCTGTTTTACGTTTTCAGTTTGTTTTGTTTTATGATCATGTTGGCTTTTCCATTAAACTATAACTTTAACTGAGTTGGCTTAGTTAGTAAAACATTGACCAGCTCCCCTTCTCTATCCTCCAGCCCCCTTCTGATGCCCCTTCCCCTATTGTGCTGGGCCCAGCCTCAATCTGAAGGGAAGCGAATTTTTAGGTCTCTATGTTCCAGATGTAATCTATATTTCCAACCTCACTATATTTCACCCAAATTGCCTGAATAATGCTCCTTGAAACATTTAGGGATAAATCCCTGTGAAAAGTAAATTTAAACAGTGACGTCTGTAGTGGGAGGTATTTCTTAATGAATAGCCACTAGCGAGGATGTGTGGATGTCTGCACTACACGTGGCTGCCTGATCGCTACATCTGTTTTGAAGTTCAGTGATTTCCCAAACAACATGTGCATTTCTTTAGGGGGTTGACATCCCTCCCAGGATCCAGTCATTGGGAGCTGGTAACTGTAACTGGCTTACTTTTTTTGACCTAGAGATTATTATACTTTGTCTTAGTTTGACTATTGTTCCTATCAGATCTGACAACATTGGAGTTTCTATAAATTAGCAGCATGGCAGAGGAACCAAGTGTATTTAAACCCATAAATCGTGATTTCCAGGTCTTTTAAAAGCTTTGTGGTTTGAATAGTACTTTACTCTATGGTAGACATAAAGAGTGCTTATAAAAATTCTGGCTAATCAGGAGGCTTTCGTAGTTCAGCTGAAACTACAAAATAACCTCAGATGCGTCACTCCTTTGGGAATCAGACCATCCAGATTTGTCCTGGCTCTGCCAGTGAGATCTTTTACAAATTACTTACCCTCATTCCTATATATTAAAAAAAAAACAAATACTATATGATTCCACTTAAATAAGGCACCTAAAGTAGTCAAGTTTGTAGAAACAGAAAGTAGAACAAGCTGGGGAGCGGGGGTGATAGGAGAGTTGTTTAATGGATGTAGAGTCTAGGTTTTGCAAGATGAAAAATTTCAGGAGATCTGTTGTATAACAGTGTGAATGATTAAGATGATAAATTTTTTGTTTTTTTTAACCACAATTTTTTTTAATCTTCAAAAGGATGGTATTACTGTTAACTGAATACTTGGTATATGCTATGCATGCATTATCTTATTAACTATTCACAACTCCGTGAAGGTAGATATTGTCACCCTGTTTACAGGTGAGAGAACTTAAATGTAGTCTACTAGCTAGGAAGTGGCAGACCATGTTGGGCCTAGATGTGACCCTAAAGCCACTTGAAAAATGTGTTGCCACCAGCACACTTAAAGGCAGGCTCACTCTCGGGCTTTTTAGCTCTAGAATCTGTGATTCTGTGATTCTGAGACACGCCAGGGACCTTGCAAAGACCCATCAAGTAGGAACAAAGTTTAAATGTTTATGTGTTCAGAGACCACTTCTCTACTATTTTTAGTGAATACAAATTGCCATATTATATGTAATCTGTGGTACATCAGCAGCACCAAATGCTGGTTTGTGAGAGAGTGAGATGTTACTGAAATGTGGGAAAAGTTAAGGTGTTAATAGTAATTACTTCTTTTGTTCGTTTGTTTGTTTTGCTTGAGACAGAGTTTCGCTCTTGTTGCCCAGGCTGGAGTGCAATGGCATGATCTTGGCTCACCACCACTTCCGCCTCCTGGGTTCAAGCAATTCTCATGCCTCAGCCTCCTGAGTAGCTGGGATTACAGGCATGTGCCACCACGCCTGGCTAATTTTTGTATTGTCAGTAGGGACGGAGTTTCTCCATGTTGGTCAGGCTGGTCTCGAGCTCCCGACCTCAGGTGATCCACCCGCCTTGGCCTCCCAAAGTGCTGGGATTACAGGCGTGAGCCACTGTACCCTGCTAATAGTAATTACTTCTATGGAATGGTTTGGTGAAGACTGAGAAGAACCTCACCTATTCATTTTATTTTTCGACTTTTTGAGTTTGTAATAATTAGCCTGTATTACTTATGTTATAGGTTGAATTTGTGCCCCCAAATTCGTATGTTGAAATACTAACCTCCAGTACCTCAGAATGTGGCCTTACTTGGAAACAGGGAATTGCAGAAGCGATTAGTTAAGACGAAGTCATACTGGATTAAGGTGGACCCTAATCAGCATGACTCTTGTCTTTATAAAGAGGGGAAATTTAGACGTAGAGACATGCACACAGGGAGAATGCTGTGTGGAGATGAAGAAAGAGCTCAGCTGATGCTTCTGCAAACCAAGGAATACCAGAGACTGCCAGGAAGCCCCAGAAGTGTGGGGAGAGGCATTTCCTCACAGCCCTCACAAGTTATCAGCCCTTAGGACACCTTGCTGTCAGAATTCTAGTATCAAGACTGTGAGACAAATTTCTGTGGTTTAAGCCACTCAGCTTGTGGTACTTTGTCACAGCAGCTCTAGCAAACTAGTACAATTTCTAAAATAAAAAGGTTTTTTTAACATACAAAAAAATGTTAACCATGGTTACCGATAGTTTATCCAAAGCAATGTTGAAATTAAGAAATGATCTTTATGTGCGAAGATGTTTATTGTAATATTTTTTATAATCAGAAAAAATGAGAATCCAAATATCTAGGCATTGGTGAATAACCAGTTATAACAAATTATAGCATAACTACTTGATGAAATATTATATTGTCATTTTGTATAGCCTTTGAAATGTGAAAAATGCATATAACATAAATAAGCTAGATGAAAATTTTTTATACAAAATGATAACAGCTGTATGAAATATATATGCATCAGACTGAAATTGGAAGGAAACACAGAAAATGAAAAAGCTTTGTTAGGATTATGGAATCATAAGTGGGCTTTTTTCTTTTAATCTTTTAATTTGTTGCTTTTATTACGTAGAATTGTGGCAATGTATTATTGTGTTATATTATTTTTAAAAAATCAACTTTATTGAGGAACATTTTACATGCAATCAAATGCACTCTTTTAAAGTGTATAATTTGATAGTTTTGACACATGTATACCTCTTTAAAACCACCGCCACAATCAAGAAACAAAACATGTTCATCACCCCAGAAAGTTCTCTCTTGCCCTTTTATAGTCAGTCCTTCTCCCAACTCTGGTCTCAGTTAGCCACTGATCTGCTTTCTGTCACCATAGATGAACTTTTTCTTTTCTATAATTTCATATAAACATAATAATGTAGTATATACTCTGTGTCTGGCATCCTTCATTCGGCATAATGTTTCTGAGATTTATCCATGTTCTAGCTTATATGTAGCTGATTACTTTTTATTGTTCAGGATGTTCCAATGGTATGTTGTATCCATATACCAGTTTGTTTATCTGTTCATTTGTTGATAGCAATTTGGATTGTTTCTAGTTTTTGGCTATGAATAAGTTGCTATGAACAACTTTTTTTTTTTTTTTTTTTTTTTGAGATGGGGCCTTGCTCTGCTGCTCAGGCTGGACTTAAACATCTGGGCTCAAGTAATCCTCTCACCTCAGCCTCCCAAGTAGCTGGGACTATAGACATGTGCTCCCAGGCCCAGTTTGAACATTTTTTGTAAAAGTTTTATATAGTCATACATTTTCATTTCCCTTGGATAAATGCCTAGGATTGGAATTGCTGGATTGTGTGATAGTATGTATTTAATATTATAAGAAACTGCCAAATGATTTACATTCTCACCACCAACATATGAGAGTTCCAGTAGCTGCACATGTTCACCAACACCTCACATTATCAGTCTATTTTTATCTTAGTCATCCTCATGGGTGTATAGCAGTCTCTCACAGTGGTTTTAGTATGAATTTCCCTGATGATTTGACATTGAGCATCTTTTCATGTGATTCTATCTTCTTTTGTGAAGTGTCTATTAAAATATTTTGCCCATTAAAAATATTTATCTTCTCATTAAGGTGTGTAAGACTACGCTTTATATTCCAGACGCTGTTCCTTTGTCAAAGATATATATTCAGAGAACATCCACTCAGTTTGTGGCTTGCCTTTTCGTTTTCTTAATTGTATACTCAAAAGTGCATATGTTTTAAATTTTTACTTTAAATTTAAAATTTTTCCTGATTTGTCATTTTCTTCTGTTATAATTCATGCATTTTCTTCTGTTATAATTCATGCTTTTTATATCCTAAAAAGTTTTTGCCTATGTCAAGTTTATGAAGATTTTCTCCTGTGTTTTCTTCCAAAAGTTTTATGTGTTACTTTTTACATTTAGATATGTGATCTATTTTAAGTTAACTTTTCTAGATAGTTATGAGGTGGGAGTAGAGGGTCTAGATTTCCATTTGTTCTCTGTTTTCTTGTTTTAGCTCTTTGAACATATTTCAGACAGTTTTTGTGTGTGGCTTTTTGTTTTTGTTTTTTTCAGACGCTCTATCGCCAGGCTGGAGTGCAGTGGCGCAATCTCAGCTCCCCGTTTCAAGCGATTCCCCTGCCTCAGCCTTCCAGAGTAGCTGGGACTACAGGTGCATGCCACCACACCCGGCTAATTTTTTGTATTTTTTAGTAGAAACGGGATTTCACCATGTTGGCAAGGGTGGTCTCGATCTCTTGACCTCGTGATCTGCCTGCCTCAGCCTCCCAAAGTGCTGGGATTACAGGAATGAGCCACCACGCCTGGCCCAGACAGTTTTTAAAAAGTCTTTGTCTAGTAAGTTCAAACCTGTATTTCTTTTATTTATGTATTTATTTATTTGTTAGTTTTTTTTTTTTATTATACTTTAAGTTCTAGGGTACGTGTGCACAATGTGCCATGTTGGTGTGCTGCACCCATTAACTCGTCATTTACATTAGGTATTTCTCCTAATGCTATCTCTCCCCTCTCCCCCTACCCCACGACAGGCCCCAGTGTGTGATGTTCCCCACCCTGTGTCCAAGTGTTCTCATTGTTCAGTTCCCACCTATGAGTGAGAACATGCGGTGTTTGGTTTTCTGTCCTTGTGATAGCTTGCTCAGAATGATGGTTTCCAGCTTCATCCATGTCCCTACAAAGGACATGAACACATCCTTTTTATGGCTGCGTAGTATTCCATGCTGTATATGTGCCACATTTTCTCAATCCAGTCTATTATTGATGGACATTTGGGTTGGTTCCAAGTCTTTGCTATTGTGAATAGTGCTGCAATAAACATATGTGTGCATGTGTCTTTATAGCAGCATGATTTATAATCCTTTGGGTGTATACCCAGTAATGGGATGGCTGGGTCAAATGGTATTTCGAGTTCTGGATCCTTGAGGAATCGCCATACTGTCTCCCACAATGGTTGAACTAGTTTATACTCCCACCAACAGCGTAAAAGCGTTCCTATTTCTCCACATCCTCTCCATCACCTGTTGTTTCCTGAGTTTTTAACAATCGCCATTCTAACTGGTGTGAGATGGTATCTCATTGTGGTTTTGATTTGCATTTCTCTGATGACCAGTGATGATGAGCATTTTTTCATGTGTCTGTTGGCTGCATAAATGTCTTCTTTTTAGAAGTGTCTATTCTATCCTTTGCCCAAATTTTGGTGGGGTTGATTTTTTTTCTTGTAAATTTGCTTAAGTTCTTTGTAGATTCTGGATATTAGCCCTTTGTCAGATGGGTAGATTGCAAAAATTTTCTCCCATTCCATAGGTTGCCTGTTCACTCTGATGGTAGTTTCTTTTGCTGTGCAGAAGCTCTTTAGTTTAATTAGATCCCATTTGTCAATTTTGGCTTTTGTTGCCATTGCTTTTGGTGTTTTAGTCATGAAGTCTTTGTCCATACCTAGATCCTAAATGGTATTGCCTAGGTTTTCTTCTAGCGTTTTTACGGTTTTAGGTCTAACATTTAAGCTTTTAATACATCTTGAATTAATTTTTGTATAAAGTGTAAGGGAGGAATCCAGTTTCAGCTTTCTTCATATGGCTAGCCAGTTTTCCCAGTACCATTTATTGAATAGGGAATCATTTCTCCATTTCTCGTTTTTGTCAGGTCAAACCTGTATTTCTTTAGGGTTGTTTCTAGAAATTTATATCGTTCCTTTGAAGGGGCCACGTTTCCCTGTGTCTTTGTGTGCCTTGTGATATTTTGTTGACAACTGGTCATTTGAAAAAAAAAAAAAACCAGCCAATTCTCTCAATTTTCACAGACTGGCTCCATGTGGGGAAAGACCTTCAGTAGTTAGCCCAGTGTAAAGGCCTAAGGTCTTACGCTTTTTTGGGGTGTACATCTTCCTTGGATTTGTCTGTCTGGTTTTTTGTTTTTTTCTCAATTCCCCCATATACATGGCTGCTGTAATTTCTCTAAGAGCCTTACTCCTGCTTCTTCACAGAGACTCAGCTGTTTTACTGTTTTCCTCTGCCCATAATCTCTTGCCCACAGACGACTGCAGTTTCCTGCAGTTTTCATGCACTACAGCACGTGCCACTAGCTTCTGCAGCTTTCAGCCTGAGATCCAAAGTGTCCCAGCATTCCCATCTGAACTCTGAGTCAGGCAATGAAGAACCAGTCCCTTGGGCAGCCCGCAGACATACTTTTCTCTATAATGAGAGAGAAAACTAGGAATTGGGTCACTCTGTCTCTCCCATGCTATGCCAGGGAAAGGCTAGGGCAAGTGCAAGCAAGCACAGCATGACATTTCCTATCGTTTTCAGTGTGGCTTTTTGTTGATTGGGTGTTTGCTTGGTTGCTGCACATCCTTGACTGGTTTCCAGAGCTTCCACAAAACCATTTTAACCAGCGTGTAGTTGTTTATTTGATGTTTCCATGGATGAATGGAGAGGCCATCCTAGTCTGCCATCTAGCTAACATCACCCTATCAAATGCTGTATATTTTTAAATGTTTTTTCTGCATCTATTGAGATGATCATATAGTTTTTCTTCTTTATACTATTAATTCTAGTATGGAGAATGCAGTTACTGATTTTTAATGTTAAACCTACTTTTCATTACTGCGATCGTCCCCATTTAGTCATGTAGTGTTGTGTTTTTAATATATTGCTGCTATATGCTAAAATGTTAAGGGTTTTTATGTCTATGTTCATGAGAAATATTGATCTATTGTTTTCTTACAGTGTCTTTGTTTCGACATCAGGGTAATTCACTCTTACTATTATTTTTTTGAGACAGGGTCTCCCTCTGTTGCCCAGGCTGGAGTGCAGTGGCCAATCATAGCTCACTGCAGCCTTGACCTACTGGGCTCAAGCAGTCCTCCCGCCTCAGCCTCCTGTGTAGCTAGGACTATAGGCATGTACCACTGCAGCTGACTAATTTTGAAATTTTTTGTGGCAACGAGGTTTTCCTGTGTTGCCCAGGCTGGTCTTGAACTCCTAGTCTCAAGCAATCCTCCCACCTTAGCCTCCCAAAGTGCTAGGATAACAGGCATGGGCCACCACACTCGGCCTGCCCTTACTTTTCTTCCTTAAATGTTTAATTGAAGTCACTAGTGAAACTTTCTGGTCCTCAGATTTTCTTTGGGGGAAGTTTTTAAACTGTAGGTTCATTTTTTTTTAAATAGGTAGTTTCTATTCAGGTTCTCTGTTTCTTCTTGAGTCAGTTTTAATAATTTTTGTCATTTAAAGAATTATCTATTCCATCTTTCTTGTCAAGTTTATTGATATAACATCGTTTAATAATGCTTTTAGTATCTGTAGGATATGTAATGATGTCTTCTCTTTTATTTCTGACGTTGGAATTTATGTCTTCTCCCTTTTTTCTCCCCCATGAACTGAGCAACAGTTTAACAAATTAAATTTTTTTAAATAGCCAGGTTTTGGGTTTATTGATTTTATCTATTGTTTCTGATTTCTTTGATTTTTTACTCTTTATGATTTTCTTTCTTCTACTTACTTTATATTTAATTTGATCTTTCTTCCCCTAGCTCTTAAGCTGGTGACAAATACTTGCTCAGAGACCTTTCTTTATTCATACCATGAGACTTAAAGCTATAAATTTCCCTCAGTGGCTGCTTTATGTGCATCCCTTGAATTTTAATACATTGTGTTTTTATTTAAATTTAGTTTAAAAAATTTACTAATTTTCCTTGTGATTTCTTTTTTGACCATTGGTTATTTAGAAATGTGGTGTTTTTTTTTTTTTTTTTTTTTTTTTTTTTTTTGTTTTTTTTTTTTTTTTTTTTTTTTTTTTTTTTTGAGATGGAGTCTCGCTCTGTCACCTAGGCTGGAGTGCAGTGGCACAGTCTGGCTCACTGCAACCTCTGCCTCCCGGGTTCAAGCAGTTCTCCTGCCTCAGCCTCCCAAGTAGCTGGGACCACAGGCGCCCGCCACCACACCCAGCTAATTTTTTGTATTTTTGGTAGAGACGGGGTTTCACCATGTTAGGCAGGATGGTCTCGATCTCCTGACCTCATGATCCGCCCACCTCGGCCTCCCAAAGTGCTGGGATTACAGGCGTGAGCCCCCACGCCTGGCCTAGAAATGTGTTTTTAAGTTAACAAATATTTGAGGCTTTTCCACATATCTTTCTGTTACTGATGTATAATTTAATTTTGTTGTGTCTGATTATATATTTGTATTGTTTCAGTCTTCTCAAATTCACTGAGAATTGTTTTATGGTTCTGAATTTGGTCTGTTTCAGTAATTGTTCCATGTAAACTTCAAAATAATGTTGGGTGGAATATTTTCTAAATGTCCGTTGGGTTGAGATGGTTGATAATTATTGAAGACTGTGGCGGGTCTGAGATTTTTTTTTCCTTCTTTTTTGGAGGGTAACAAGTTAGACTGCCACTGTTTCATGCATGCTGGCTGAAGACATAGGACTTCTGGGTCAAAGACAAAGGATTTTATAATCACAGCACAGCAAGCCACAAGAGTTTGGTGTTTGTATCTGCCCCTCTGGTCCCAGAAGACCTATGGGAGAGATGCAGAGAGTCCTAGGTAAATACTGTGCACATGTGGATTTGTGTCACAGCTGAGGAACCTACAGCTTGTATCGCTCAAATCTTTTATAATAGGCTGCAAACAAACTTCCTTTTTCCTGGAGGAAGACATTATTATTATTATTGGACAGTTAACAAACCTGTCCATTTCTTCTGAATGAGACCCTGTCTCTTTTCCAAAGGGGTTGGCTGTACAAATTTCATTGAAAAGATAGTCTGGAGCCAAAGCAGAAATGCAGCAGACCCATGGAGAATTGTCTACCAATAATAGTGTTGTTCAGGTCCCTATAGTCTTCTGATTTTCTGTCTATTTTTATCAATCTCCTAAGAGATGATGTTGAAGCCTCCAATTATGAGTTATTAATTGCTATTTTCAATTCTGTCATTTTTTGTTTCATTTATTTCTAAGCTTTGTTACTGGATATAAACACATTTAGAATTGTTACATCTTCTTGATGAATTGAGCCTTTTATCATTGTGAAATCTCTCCTTTTTCCTGGTAATACTTTTTGTTCTTAAGCCTGCTTTGTCTGACATTAAAACAACAGTAACAACAATAACAGTTTTCTTTTGATTACTGTTTGCATGGTACATCCTTTTTCTTTTAACTTACTCGTGTCTTTATATTTAAAGTGGGTTTTTCGTAGGTAGCATATAGTTTTTGGTTTTATCTAATGTGACACCTGCTGCCTTTTCATCTAATATTTAAAACATTTCTATATAATATAATTATTGATATGGCTGTTTAAATCTTTAATAATAGTTGCTATTGTTAAGTAACAAGCCATTCCAAAATTAGTGAATAAAATAATAATCCTTTTAATGCTTTTTTGGATTCTGGGTCAGGAACTCCACTACACAATGTAATGGGCCTCCACTGGGAAGACTTGAATGCTGGCAGAATTCAGCATCTGGGGCTGGAGTCACCTCCGTGCTTACTCCCTAGTTTTCCTGACGTTAGTTGATACTGTCAGCTGGTTCCTCAAATGAGGCTGTCATCTGGAACCCACGGCCTCTACACGAGGCTTCTTGGCTTCCTCACAGCATAATGGCTAGGTTTCATGAGAGTGTCCCCAAGAGAACCAGGCAGAAGCTACATAACCTTTTGTAACCTACCCTCAGCAATCACAGGGTTACTGTACTCTCAGCAGGAGCAGTCATACCACCCCACTCAGATTCAAGGGAAGGGATCTGAAACCCCACCTCTCAGGGGGAGGAGTATCGAAGATCTTTAACACCAGACTTCAAAACTGCCACATCTAGCACCTTGCTATTTGTTTTCTATTTTTGTCATCTGTTCTTTGTTCTTTCCTCCTCTCTCCCGTCCTTCTCACTCTCTCTCCCCATCCACCTCTCTCCATCTCCCTCTCCTCCTCTCCTACCGCCTTCTTCCCTCACTTTCTTGTTTCTCCTTACCTCTTCAGAGACCATATAAACTGCTCTCTGCTCCCCTAAGAGAGGCTCTTGTTTTTAGGAATTTAATTCTTTTACATTTCTTTGCATCCTCAGATGCCAAGTGGTTTATCCATTTTATTTAGTTATTACTGCAGAAGCAGTGATCTGTATCTGAACTGTAAGAGATATCTTTGTCTTTGAACTGGTAAGTTTACACCATTTAATTTTTCAAAATTACTGCTAGTTTGGAACTCTTTTTTATAACTAAATTTATTATTTCAATTTGACCTATTTTTAATGTTTCTTTTAAACTCCTTATTATATATTTTTTGTGGTAAAATGCACATAAAATTTATTATCTTAACCATTTTTAAGCATATAGTTCAGTGGTATTAAGTACATTCATATTGTCGTGCAGCTATTAACTACCATCCATCTTCAGAACTCTTTTCATATTGTGAAACAGTACCCATTCAACAGTAATTCTCCATTTCCTCTGCCCCGGCACCACCATTCTACATTCTCTCTTTGTGATTTTTGACTACTCTAAGTACCTCATATAAGCGGAGTCATGCAACGTTTGTCTTTCTGTGTCTGACTTACTCCACTAAGCATAATGCCATCAAGGTTCATCCATGTTCTAGCGTAAGTCAGAATTTCCTTACTTTTTAGGACTGAGTAAAATTCCATTGTATGAATAGACCACATTTTGCTTATCCATTCGTCTGTCAGTGGACACTTGGGTTGCCTCTACAGTTTAGCTGTTTGTGGATAATGCTGCTGGGAACATGGGTGTACAAATATCTCTTCAAGATCCTGCTTTCAGTTCTTTTAAGTATAAACCCAGAAATGGAATTGTTGGATCATCTAGTAATTCTATTTTTAATTTTTTAGATATTATTATTATTTTTAGAGACAAGGTCTTGCTGTGTTTCCCAGGCTAGAGTGCAGTAGTGTGATCATGGCTCACTGTAATTCAAACTCCTGGGCTCAACTGATCTTCCCACCCCAGCCTCTTGAGTAGCTGGGACTGCAGGCATGCACCACCATGCTCAGCTAATTTTCCAAATTTTTTTTGTAGAAATAGAGTCTTGCTTTGTTCCCCAGGCTGTTCTCAACTCTTGGCTTTAAGCAGTCCTCCTGCCTCGGCCTCCCACAGTGCTGGGGTTACCAGTGTGAGCCACCACACCTGGCCCATTTTCCGTTTTTTTCATAGTAGCTATCCTAATGGATGTAATGTAGTATCACATTGTAATAGTTTTGAGTTGTATTTTTCTAATGATTAATGGTGTTCAACATCTTTTCATGTGGTTGTTAGCTGTTTGTATGTCATGTTTGGAGAAATGCCTATTTGGTGCATCTATTTTTCAGTTGTGTTGTTTGGTCTTTATTGCTGAGTTTTAGTTCTTTATACATTCTGGGTATTAATCCCTTATCCTGGTATATGATTTGCAAATATTTTCTCCCATTCTGTGGGTTGCCTATTTACTACATCCGTAGTGTCTTTTGGAAGTTTTAAATTTTGACTGTTTGATTTGCCTATTTTTTTCTTTTGTTGTCCATGCCTTTTGTGTCATAGCCAAGGAATCATTGCCAAATCTGTTGTCATAAAGCTTTTGCCCTATCTTTTCTTCTAAGAGTTTTATAGTTTTAGGTCTTAAATGTAAGCCATGGATGCATTTTGAGTTAATATTTTTATATGGAGCTAGGTAAGGGTATACAGTTGCATTCTTTTCCATATGGATAGTCAGAATTTCCCACCATCATTTGTTGAAAAGGTTGTCTTTTCCCCATTGAATGATCTTGGCACCCTTGTTGAAAATCATTCAACCAGATATGCAGGGTTTATTATTGGACTCTGTATTCTATTCTACTGATCTGTATGTCTGTCTGCCTGGACCACACTGTTTTTTATTACTGTAGCTTTTTAGTAAGTTTTGAAATCAGGAAGTGTGAGCTTAGTTCTTCTTAGGGATTGTTTTGGCTATTCTAACCCTTTTGATTGATGGTTTTTACTATTTCCTTTCATCTTTACTTTTTGCTTATTAGGTGTATCTTTTTATCTCTTACTGGCTGCTCTAGGGCAGCAGTGTCCTATAGAAATATAATGTGAGCCACAATTGTGAGCCCCATATTTCCCACTAGCAACATTAAAAAACTCAAAAGAAAGAAATGAAATTAATTAAAAAATATTTTACTTAAGCCAGTATAATGAAAATATCATTGCAACATGTAGTCAGAATAAACAGAATGAGATACTTTGTTCTCCTTCTCATACTAAATCTTTGAAATTCAGTGTGTAACTTGTAGCTTATCTCAGTTCAGACAAGCCACATTTCAAGCTTTTATTTGCCCGTGTGGTCAGTGGCTACTGTGTTGGGAAGCACAGCTCTAGGATTTATAATATTCATATTTTGCATAATACATGACTACAAATATTACTTGAAAATAGAGTACATAACATATGTGTATACTATTAGAACCTCATCACAGTCTACAGCGACATCTCCTCTCCTTTCTGTTTATCGTGGTGGTACATTTACTTCTAAACATTTTATAAACCCATGATATATTATTAATTTAGTTTTAAACAAAATTACTGTTTTAACAAAATTGACAAGTAAGGAAAAAATCTTCTCTGTTTACCCACAGATTCTCCCTTTTCAGCACTCTCCCTTTCTTCCTGCAGATACACATTTCCATGTGTTGTCACTTTCGCTCCTTGAGCTTCTCTTACCATTGCTTGGAGTGCATGCCTGCTGCTGACAAATTTTCTCAGCTTTGGTTTGTCTGAAAGAGGCCTCATTTCACCTTCATTTTTGCATGATAGATTTCTAATTTGACAGGTTCTTTTCTTTGCTATTTGGTACTTTAAAGAGGTAATTCCATTCACCTCTGTCTTGCGTAGTTTCTGAGAAGGCTGTTGTCATTTTTATCTTTGTTCATCTGTGTCTTTTTCTACTTAGGCTGCTTTTAAGAATTTTTTCTTTATCATAGATTTTCAGAAGATTGATTATGATGTATCATGGTATGGTTTTCTTTGTGTTCATCCTAGTTGGAGTCTTTCGAGATTCCTCTATTTGTGCATTTATAATTTTCATCAGATTTGGAAAAAATTTAGTTATCATTCCTTTAAGTGTTTATTCTGTCCTGTACCCTCTTTCCTAGGACTTGAATTCTATCAGTGTTAACCTACGTGAGATTTTCCCAAAGATCATTGAGGTTCTTGTCATAATTTTCCCCATCTGTTTTCTCTCTCTGCTTCCTTTTGGATAGTTTTATTGCTATGTCTTTAAGTTTCTAAAGATTTTTCTTTTAAAAAAAGGTTTAAAGAAAGAATGACTAAATCTTTAAGTCTTTCTCATGAAGTATTTAATCTGCTTAATTTTGCTTTGTGTATTTTTTATTTCATATACTGTGTTCTATATCTGTAGAAGCTGTGACTGGTTCTGGTTTTTTTTTTCTTATCATTCATTTCTCTCCCAATTATGTTTTTCTTTAAATACCTATAATACATGTAATTGTTTAAGGTCTTTACAACTTCCATCATCTCTGCCATTTCCAGCCTGCTTCCTTAAGCTGCTTTTCGTTTTGGTTATGGGTAATATTTTACTGCTTCTGAGCATACCTAGTAACTTTTTATTAGATGCCAGGTATTATGAACATTGCATTGATGAATGTTTTGATTACGTTGTCTTCTTTTAGAGAGAGTGTTGTTTTATCCCGGCAGACATTTATGTTTTGTAGATTAGGTCTATCCTTTCCAGGCTTGTTTGTAAATGTTGTTGGGGCAGGTCTATAGTAGCCTTTCTTCAGGGCTAATTTTATCTGCCCTTTCATATGCGCAGATAATTAATTTTACCAAGGTCAAGTAGCATATTAAGGTCAAATAGCATAACGAGGTCAAGTAGTACCCTACATATGCACAGAATATTATTCAGCCAAAAACTCAGAGCCCCCATGTTGATTTCTGGAGTCTTTGCTCTATCTAGTTTCCTTCTTGGCTCTCAAATTGTAGCTATCTTTGCCTTATCAGACTCCAGTGTTGGTCTCCTTAACTCAGCGAAACTTCTGTGCTCTGCTCACAATGGCTCTCCAGCTGTGGTTCAGAAAGTGCACCCAGGCAGAGAGCCAGGCCAATCATAGGGACTCCCTCATTGGTTTTTCTGCTTTCAAGATCGCAGTCTGGTGCTGCCTGTTGTCAAGTGTCTGAAAATATTTTGTTCAGTTTTCTAGTTTCCTGTAGCAGGAGGATACATATAATAGCTTGCTAGGTTTAGAAGTCCTGAAGACAACTGGAGTGCTTTAAAATCCTTTGAAAAAATTGATAAGCCTTCAAGAAATTTTTAAGTAGTTTTAGAGGTTAGTATATATATTAATATGCTACTTGACCTTGGTAAAATTAACATTTTCAGGTTACAAAGATCTATTGTAACCTGTCCTATTAGTATATAGATAGAGTTTAAGAAATGTATATGACATGTTTTCAGAGTCTCCATTCTGTAATAATTGTCATTTGTTAAGATTGTTAAGTTGAAAAAAATTGTTTGGCATCTAGATCAGATTTAAAAGGAGTTAAACCAAATTGAGACTGAATTTTGGAATGGCTATGCCAAGTACTCTGCAACACAGCTAATTGCCTGGATTTAAATCCTGGTGTGTCACTTATTAGCTTATTACTTTGGGCAAGTCATATAACTTTTCAAAATTACAGTTTTCCATCTGTAGTGACAAAATAACTTTGCCACCTCGTAGGATTGTTGTATTAAGTGATCATATATATATATATATAGTGTGTGTGTGTGTATGTGTGTGTGTAAAGCTTTTAGAACAATGCCTGATGTTATGTGCTCAATAAATGTTAATTATTGTCATTGTTGTGATTGTCATTGTTAGGGAACTGAGTTTCTCATTAAGTTAAGGTTTATTAAGCCTGAAATTTTTTTTTTACCATTTTAATTGAGACTTCTCTTGCTTTTTAACCAAGTATATCATTTTATAATTTAAAGAATAATAAATAACACATATCCATCATCCACTGTTAGGAATAGAATGTTACTGATATGTTCAATATCATCCACATAACTGTCCCTGCTCACATATCCTATTCTCTCTTCCTATCTTGAATTTTCTATTTAATGTTGCCTTGCTTTCTTAAAAATAGTTTTGCTATGTATTGATTTAGTCATAAATAATATATATTAATTTTTCCTGTTTCTAAAATTTTATATAGATATAATGACATGTATTCTTCTGCCAACTGCTTGTTTGCTTGGTGGTGTATTTTTTTTGAGATTTGTTCATGTTGGTGCACGTAGTCATGTGCATTCATTTGTACCAGGGTAGAGTGTGTTTATTTCCAGGTTTTGCTGTTACGAACAGTAGAGCTCTGAATATTTCTGTGCATATTTCCTGGTATACATGTGCAAGAGTTTCTCTGGGTATATGTCTGGATGCAGACATTTCAGGTTATAATCTTTAGCAGGCTGATCGCTGCAGCAGGCCAGAGTAGAAGTAGGTTATTACAGTAGGCCAGGCGAGGGGTTATGAGGGCTTCAACCAGAGTGATTACCTTGGGATGGAGGGAAGCAGATGAATTGGAGATTTTGTCTGGAAATATAATCAATAGATATTGATGGTATATTTTATAAAGGGGGCCGGATGAAAAAGAACATCAAGGAGACTCCCAGGACTTTACATCAAGTTGCCATTTACTGAAATGAGAACTGCTCCCAACAGATAGACATATTTTATTTTGTTTTAATTCATACATGGGCTTTTAAAAAGAATAAACTGTATTTTTTAAAGCAGTTTTAGGTTTGCAGCAAAATTGAGTGGAAGGTACAGATATTTCCCATATCTCCCAATTCCTACACATGCACAGCCTCCCCTGTTATCAACAGTCCCCTCCAGAGGGATGCATTGGTCACAACTGATGAACCTGTCCTGACACATCGTTATCACTCAGAGTCTGTAGTTGACACTAGGGCTCACTCTAGGTAGTGTACATTCTATGGGTTTGGGCAAATGTGCAATGACACATATCCACCATTACAGTATCATACAGCGTAGTTTCACTGCCCTAGAAATTATTCGTGCTCTCCCTGTTCATTACCCTCTTCTCCCTAATCTCTAGCAGCCAGTGATCTTTTTACTGTATCCACATTTTTTCCTTCCCCTGAATGTCCTATAGTTGGAATCATAGATTATCTAGCCATTTCAGATTGGCTTCTTTCATTTAGTAATATCATTTAGTAGCTCATTATTTTTAAAGTGCAAAATAACATTCCATTGTCTGGATATATTACAGCTTATCCATTCACCTACCGAAGGTCATCTTGGTTGCTTTCAAGTTTTGGAATTATGAGTAAAACATCTGTGTTTACTAAAACACAGATGCTAAAAACATGTGTGTGCAGGTGTTTGTGGGGACACAAGTTTTCAACTCTTTTGGGTAAATATCAAGGAGTATGATAGCTGGAGGATATGGTAAGGGTGTGCTTAGTTTTATAAAAAACTGTCACAATGTCTTCCAAAGTGGCTGCACCATTTTTCATCCCCATCAGCAGCAGATGAGAGTTCCTGTTGTTATACATCCTTGTCAGCATTTGGTGTTAGCAGAGTTCTGGATTTGGGCCATTTTAATAGGTGTATAGTGGTATCTCATTGTTGTTTTAATTTGCATTTCCCTGAGGACATATGATGTGCAGCATCTTTTTGTATGCTATTTTTCATTTGTATATCTTCTTTGGCGAGGTGTCCATTACAGTCTTTGGTCCATTTTTTAATCAAGTAGTTTTCTTCTAGTTAAGTTTTAACAGTTCTTTATATGGATATGTCTTTTGAAAATATTTTCTCCTACTCTGTGGCTTTTCTTTTAATTCTCTTGATAGTATCCTTTGCAATGACATAGTAGGAGATAATATGGGTGACTTTTCTGTTAAAAGGTTTATGGAGGCCGGGCGCAGTGGCTCACACCTGTAATCCCAGCATTTGGGGAGACCGAGGTGGGCGGATCACCTGAGGTCAGGAGTTCGAGACCAGCCTGACCAACATGGAGAAACCCCATCTCTACTAAAAATACAAAATTAGCCAGGCGTCGTGGCGCATGCCTGTGATCCCAGCTACTCGGGAGGCTGAGGCAGGAGAATCACTTGAGCTTGGGAGGCAGAGGTTGCAGTGAGCCGAGATTGCACCATTGCACTCCAGCCTGGGCAACTAGAGCAAAACTCCATCACAAAAAAAAAAAAAAAAAAGGCTTATGGATTAGCAGAAGGCATTTACAGAGTTTAATACTTTCCTGTCCCTTACCTCTTCCCTGCAAAGTTTATTAGAAGATGGATTTTTAACATCTAGGCTGAAATACTACAGTCAGAGCCATTTGTGTCACACTCATGAATGTAGTCTAGTCTGTATTATTAAAATTTTAAAATAAACACCAAAAAGACAGACAGACACACACGTACACACACACTCACCCTTCATTCCTCTTCCTTAGGATGAAGTAAAATGTGTTGTTATATTAAGCCTCTAAATAAACTGCTTTATGGCTCCAGCAGCTTTGTGTTGTTTCTTATCTTTGTAACATTTTGCCACAGGTACAGTATATAATGAAATAGGTGGGGGTGGCTAGTGGAGAGATTGTAACACTGTCAATGAGAAGGCATCTGGGATTTGTCCGTCTGACCTGCTCAGTCAGAGTAGTGGAGCCACCCAGAGTTCTAGGGAGCATCAGTCTAGGAAGGAGATGGGCAATGTTGCATCTCCTGGAGGCCAGCACAGTTCAAAGTTGGTTTTCTGAGTCTCAGTCTTGTGGTTTTAGGATTTTATGGCTTTTGGTGGGTATGTTTGGGAAGGAGGAGTCTTCATTCCTTGCTTAACCTATGCAAATAATCTTGAAGGACTTTGATCACTGGGCAGAGGGATAGGAGACTGCCATCTGTCCTCCAGATGAAAGGGTTCTTCTTGGCAGGAGCACTACAGAGATGGAAGTTGTGATTTTTTGGTTGTTTTGACTTTATGCTTCTAGAAATGATCTTTTAAAAAATTCTTATAGCTCTTTTGTTTTCTTTTCTTCTTTATGGTTTCTTTCCTTTTTAGTGATAGAAGCTGTGGCCAGCTCTTCATGTGAGTTCGCTCACTTGCCCCTCCGAAGGCAGGCATCCTGATATAGACCAGTTAAGGTGGAGGTTTGGGGTCTTCCTTGCTCACCTTTGAGCCAGGCTGGCCTGCCAATTTCTGGCTGAGCTGACTTGACCTTCAAAAAAACCAAACTTGATATTATCTTGGCTCCTACAGAGGAAGACATGCAGTATGGGGCTGGGGGCTGGGGGTGGAGCAAGGTTTGATTGTACTCCCATTCATTAGTTCACCTCCTTTCCTGAGTTCCTGTCCTGGGTATCCTCACTGACCCTTATACACTGTACCTGGGATAATGCTCCTGGAAAAGCATGTCTTTGCAGCCCCATTACTGTCATCATGAACAAAATTAGACAGAATGGAAAGCAAATTTTTATTACAAAACAAAGTTTGGGGGTAAACAGACCTGCAGATTTTTACAACTGCTGTGTTTCTTGGTATTCTCCTGTGTGTTTAATCACTGGACAGATGTAAGGGTGAATTTTATTGTTCCCTTGGTGCATGTTTAACCTGTATCTTAGCTATTTATTAAGGGGTTTAACTTGGGCTGTATGTCTTCTTTAAGAGCTTGAAAGGGAATTTAGAGTGGCATATCTATTTTCATTGCAGCGTTAGATGTACAGTAAGTTAAACCATTTTTGTGAAAATTGAAAGCATAATGTTAAAAATGTCCAGTTTTTTAGCCATTTGTGCACATTAAAAATAACTTGCTATTTATGTTCAGTGGTTTCCTTGTTAGACGATGTAGGGGACTTGCCACAACACATGCAACAGATTATAAAAAGACGGCAAATTTAATAATTACAACATGGCGCAGACCACGCTGGCAGATACCAGGATCCAGCACACTCTTTAATCATCATGCTTCCCATAGTGTGGGTGGTCATGGTCTGCAGACATTTCAGGCAGGCCAGTCCCGTTGCAAGAGCACAAGTAAACAGCATTCCACAGGCTTTTCAGGATTTTTAGTTTGAAAAAGTATAGCATTTCTTTTAGGTTGCTTTCCCTTTCTCCCTCCTCCTTCTCCCGCCTCCTCCTCTAAATTTTCGTTGTTTAGAATGTTTGCTTTTTCAGGCAAAACCTTTTTGCGTATGCTTTTGCGTATTTCTTTTTCCAGGTTTTATTTGGGGCAACAAAATAAAACACTTCTTAATACTCCTGAAGCCTGTTTCAGCACAAAAGCTGAAAATGACCGATAGGATATTTTGCTCTTTGGAGAAGTTAGCAACTTTTCATTATAAGTCCTGGTAAATTGAATTTAATCAATTTATTTCCTTATTATTTTTTTAATTTAACTTTTACCCCTTGTTTCCTTTGATATTGGTTTGATTAAATGAAAATTTGAGTCGTTTGCAAAGTTTTTTCTTCCTCATTCAAAAATGTTGTTCTTGCTAGCTTGTTTTGTTCTTCTACTTTCCATTTTTTTGAAGGTTTTATGATCTTAGTCTTTAATGTTAATGAATATTGATAAAAGAAGCAAGTCACTAGTTTTTGTTCATTAATGAGAATTATGGAGTTTAGTAAAGCTCTCAGTTAGTTTCTCTGGGGAGGAGTTATTATAAGTAATAAATGTGTACAAATGGAAATGTATCATTCCAAAGCTTTAACATTTTCTCTGAAAGTTTTTTTTTTTTTAAAGAAAAACTTGGAAAAACACAGATATTTTAATAAAGAACAGTTAATATTACAGATGCACACCTTTCTTTTCTTTCCTTCCTTAGGGATTTCCTTAGGGGGTGCTGTCTTGTTGCTTTAAATTATAGACAGACTGTCCCTAGTCTTCATATATATAATTAAAGACAGTTGTCAAGTTTTTTAAAAATATAAAATATGACATCTTAGCTGCTATTTTATATAGGCACACATAATTGAGTAAAAGAGCTATGTAAAAAAAACTTTAAATGTATATATCATAAGATATAGTCCTTAAAGTCATAGTATACTGTACCTTTTTTTACATAAGCTGATTAAAAATGAATTGCCAGCAATTACAATTTATAATGACATTGTCAAAACCAGCTTAAAGAGAAAGTGGTGTGATTATACATTTTAGAGGGAATAACTTCCTTTAAGAATCATACCTGTATAGAATGCAGTGCTATACATAATTTTTGGAGTTTTGTTATTGTTCATGAAAGCATTTTAAAAATGCTTTAGTCATTTTCATTTATGATAAAGCTAATCTAATTCTCTATTCTGATGCTTCTTGCCAAGCTTTAGATCATAACAGCTTAATTTAAGACAAAAATTGCTGGCTAATCCCTTTTGGTATTTTGAAGCTATTTTGGACACCCTTTGTTCTATGGTACGTTCCATTCTGTTTATGGGGAGCCATCGGGTGTTTGATGTGGGACCCTCTGGCAGAGGAGATTGGAACTCCAGAGTCTGGGTGCAACTGGGACAAGTTAAGGATGCTGAATTTAACTTGCTCTTGGATTTGTATTTCTTCTATATAAATTGAAGGATTACATTTAATTTTAAACTTTGGAGTAGGGGTAAGGCAGGTTGGGTTTGATTTTCAAAGTCAACGTTTGGAGTTTGGTAACCATATCAAAAGCGAGGATTTTGACAGATTTAATTTTCATATTACTGGTTAACATATACTTATGACTAAGTGTTTAGTCTCCCCTTTCCTGAGCTTCCTGATGGGTGTCAGATTTGCATTAAGACACCAAGGCCGACCCGCCTACACACAAAAATTGTGTTTTGAAAGTTCTTAATCCCTCATTTCAGACTCATGTTGTGGTTCCCACCAAGTGGGCTGCCTGAGACCCAGTGGAAGTTCAGCAGATTTCTATTCACAGGCATGCTCTCAGAACATCTCCCCAGTTACCAGTGCCTAATTAATGTCCTCGTGATTGATATCCATGGGTCTATATAGATGAAGCTTCTTGAACTCCATTCATAAAACAGATATATAGCCATATAAGAGACATGAGTAATGGATGACTAGAAGACTAAATGTTCTACGTATTGCTTTTTGTGGTTCCTTCAGTGAAATTAAAGGATCAATATTTTACATAAGTTTAAACTAATATTCTTGAAATTATTTTCCTTTCCTGGCCTTTTGTCTATAAAGAACACGTTAGCATATACTAACCGTGTCTTATTATTGAACACGGTGCTTCTGTGCTCCTGGGGATATTTACGGTTATCCCCTCCACTCCGTCCTAAGTGTAAGTATACATTGTTGTGTTTTTGTGTTACAGATTAACAGCTCTGAAAATGTGGTCCAAGGACTGTGGGGTCTTCAAGACTATTTCAGGAGGCCTACGAGGTCCTCCTCCCTTTTCCAGCTATGTAATTTTATTATGCTGGATTTTCTTTATAAATTGAACTAAAGCAACATATCACAACAGATTGAATGCCACAACAGATAGGAGAACACAGCTGTCTTCTATTGGGAGAGACATTAAAGAGATTTGCAAAAAAATGTAAAACAGTGCCACTCAAAATTTTTTGTTTTGTTTTGGAAAACATTTTTTTCATAAATAATATTTTTGTTAACATGTAAAGGGTTATCTCATATTAATTACTAGATGAATATTTTAAATTTTTCTGAGGCTTAATTACAAGTACAGTAAATAGTGATAGGTAAAACCAAAATAAAAAGTGCTTTGGGATCCTGAGACCAGAAAACTTAAGAACTGCTAATATATATATATATATATATATATTGGGACTATTGCTGTGGTTCTAAAATCAAACTTCCATTGGCTTCTCTGAGAGTTTTAGCCAAGTGAGCATATAAAATGTAGTGAAATTAGCCTACAGTTAGGAGATTTCAATGAACTGTCTCCTTCACATTTTCAGGTGTTTTTTTTTTGTTTTTTTTGTTTGTTTGTTTTTTTGAGACAGGGTCTTGTTCTGTCACCCAGCCACGAGGCTGAAGTGCTCTGGGCTCAAGCAATCCTTCCACCTCAGCCTTCCAAGTAGCTAGAACCACAGGCGTGTGCCACCATGCCCAGCTATATTTTTGTATTTTTTTGTAAAGATGGGGTCTTGCTGTGTTGCCCAGGCTGGTCTTGAACTCCTGAGCTCAAGTGATCTGTCCGCTTCAGCCTCCCAAAGTTGTGGGATTACAAAGTGGCATGAGCCACTGTGCCTGGCCTCCTGTGTCTTTTTATAAATAAATTATCAAGCAAAGCTGCCACTGTCCTCTTGTAAATTTAATAAGGAGTCATAGGTTTTGGAGTTATGATCCCTTTTACTTATTTAGCTGATATTTCTTTGTAGTTTGACATAATCTGGACCCATCTGAATTGTAATATGTGACTTTTAACAAACATTGTAGATTGCCATCTTTCATATGTGATCTCATGCCATTCATGGAATCTATGGCAGTTTGTCAGTAAGGATAGAACTCATCGTTCTCATGTATACTTGGGATGTTTCTAACCACATTTGCCTCAGTTACCTAATTTTTTTTGCTTTTCAATTGATTTCTAGTTTGGGGATGAAGAAGAAAAAGAATGTAACTGGCAAAGTAGCCATTATTTTTTGCCTTTATTCTTATTTCACACTTTCTATTTTTAGTTTATCTTGCTTTGTAACTGATCCTTTAGAATGTAATTACTTCTTAATTGGAAGGGGCTAACTGCCCCACAGAATAAACTTCTGTAATTAGAAAAAGAGTCCCGTAACATCTGATCTGGTTCTTTTGCCCTGAGCATATTTGTTGGCAGTTTATGGCAAGGTTGACTCACTGGTGGGAGGCTGCCTCACTCCTAACCTGTGCTAGAAAAGCTGGCTCTTTCTAGAGGCAGCCCTGCCCTGTTAAGCGCAGTTCTCTCTGCCCTGACATCTCCACCTCTACTGGAGCAGTTTCCCCAGTTCTCTTCCCAGCCAGCAGCACCCCTGGAGTCTTCCTTTTAGTCTCCGGTCACATGAATGAAGAGGAAATTTTCCTCCTTCTCCGAGCTTAATACAGCAGTTTTATATATTTGACATTGTAGGTGATTTGCATGGCAATGAGCTTATTAGGCTGTTTTTTGAGTTCTGCCAAACGCCTAATTGATTTTTTCAGTTTTCTTCCAAGATTATAGTTGTCAAGAACCATCTGCCTTATATATTACATTAAATGGGTTAAAGCTGCAAATGCTTCTTTAAGCAAAATATAGGTGTGTATCTTATAGAAAGTAATACAATATAACCAGTCTGAGGTTTGGAGTGTATTAAGGTACTTGGTTTCTGGAAATCTTTTTAAGCTTGGAAACCTTTAAACCTGTGACTTAAAAATGGATCTACAGCTATCTAAGTAGGTGGCCTTCTGTGTCTTGGCTAGTTTTAGAGTGTGGTGTTTGTTTCTTACGCAAAAAGGAACAAATTTAAATCACTAGGTACTAAACCAGCAGATTTCAGTGTGGATTAGTTAAGGAATAATTGTAGTTCTTGTGTGGTGGCACAATTTTTTTCCCTACATTTTGTTTATGCAGACTGTCTTTTTTTCCTTCGTCCTTTTCTTTTTTTCACTGAAAAAGGAAATCGCAATTTTGTTAGTGGATTGCTTTGAAGAAAATACGGAGGGAAAGAGAGAACCAGACTTGACTTGTGATTACTTTTCATGAGTGTGGATAAGTATGGGCTTCAAGACTCGCCAGGCCTTCAATTCTTTGGCTTGCTTTTTTTCTTAACATTTCCAAAGGTTTTGTTAGTGACTTTCAAGTGGAACTTCAAGCCTTGGAACAGTTCCATTAAAAAGTTGTGTGGTCTTTGCCACAGTAGCAGCATGGTTTATTTTTCCTGTACTAGTTTCACAGAGGTTAACTGAGCTGGAAATGATGAGAGACTAGCAGTGCAAGCGGGTGGGTGTGTGCTGTGTGTATGCTTTTTCCCTCTTGATTTGTGCAAAAAAAAATATTTTTTTATTGGCATTAACGTGTACTTTAAATGTTGTTTAAAAAGGAAGCAAGTCAAATTATCCTAAAATGCTTTATACTACATTGTTGAAAACTTTCAAAAATGTTCTCTTTTGTTAATTGTATTTTTATATTGCATAGTACCAGCCCACATTTATAAAAGGCAATTCATTGTACAGATTTGCTTTCTTGATGGGAAATGTACTACAGTTTACAGCTCAGCATAATCTTAGTTGACGTGTTCTGGAGAGTGCTTTTTATCTGTCTGAATTTAAAAGAACACTTGACTATGTTCATGATTGAGACAGTTTTATTCCTGGTTCAAATAAATATCTTGAAGTTAAAATATGCACCTTTTATTCCTTAAGTGAGTATATTTTTTAAGAAAACATGGTCTGTTATTTATATGTCATCTGCTTGTTATATGCATAAGTTACTTGAAGAATAGTGAATTTCTAATGAAAATAACAATTACATTAATACTTTAGATTTTAATGCTGTTTTGTAAATTTTAAAGCAAATTCATATATCTCATTTAATTCTCACAACAACCTCATGATACCCCAGGGCAGATATAATTATCTCCATGTTATAGATGAGATGAGAAATGTAAGGCATTTGCCTGAAATCCCCCATTTGGTAAATGAAGGAGCTGGATCAAGTCCTCACATCCCTGACTCTGCTGTTCGTCTTGCTGCTCTCCCGTAAACAGCCACTTAGACCTCCTTGATAGTTTACACCATGGCTTGTGGATGGACAACTGCCATAAAATTGTTTATAACACACACTTATTGACTGCTTACAAAGTTTCACACATTTTGAAATAAGACTTACCCCAATTAATTCCCTCACCAACTCTCTGAGTTAGGAACTATTATTATATCCCTATTTTGTAGTTGAGGAAACTCAGGTTCGTTAGATAGGTGAGTTGAGCTTCCTATGGTAATGTAGCCAGTAAGTGGTGGGTACTAATGTGAACCCCAGCAGCTTTGCTCTGAGATCCAGGGTCCCCGACTGCTACCGTGCGTGAGCTCCCAGTGGTTCATGTGCCGGATTTTCAAACGCCAGGCATTCACTGGTATTCGTAATAGCATCTGTTTGCATTCATCTGTAATCTTGAAGATTTGACCATGAAAAATTAGAAATGAGAGGTTTATCCTCCAAATTTACACCAAAATAAAAGAAAATTTTTAAATATAAAATACATATTATTATCAGTAGCTATACCACATGGAGCAGATAGCTACTAACTTGTATAAATCATCCTAAAAATAAGTGTTTATTAAGAAACAAAGAAGGTTCATATAAGCTGGGGGAAATTTTTTTTATCTAATAAATGTCCTCTCTGTTGTATAGAGGGTTCTTAAAATGTAAGACTTTTGGGGAGAAGTGAAGTATGGAAGGTTTCACCTAAACAGCAGAGCCATTGTACCAAGGCGAATGTGTACCTTTCAGAACTCTGGAAGTCACTACTGTAAACACTCATCCTTGGAATGGAAACCAGGAGCCTCTGGTGGTGGTTTTTTCTCTGTTCCCCCACCCCTCCATTCAACAAATGGAATGCCTGTGTGCGCCAGGCACTGTCTGTGCTGTGCTGGGCACACAGTGGTGCTCAGATGGTTCAGGAGGCAAACAGCCATCAGTCAGTACTTCCTTAGACTGAGAGAAGGGTGGCTAGTAAGGTCATGGCAAATGGACATGAGGTGGTCTTGCTGGAGCTGACACTGGAAGAGCAATTCGGGCTTTAGTAGGTGAGGAGGAGAGGGAAGGGGATGTAGGAGGTGAGCAGAACGCACTGGGAGGAGGCATGGTGAGTAGGAGGGGCCCAAGGAGGCAGAGAGGGCTGTGGGTGCAGGGTAGGGCTGCAGAGTCAATCCTGGGGAGGCTTCTCTATATCTAAGCAGCAGTAGGAGGAAAGGATTTTAAGTACTAGGGGTGAAGTGGGGGGCTTTGAAAACTGGTCAGAGTGCAGTCTGCGGAACAGATTGTTTTAAGGATATGATACATGGCAAGGTCTAAACCCATTCAGATCCAACACCAGTTTTTAAGAACAGATGTTTTATAATACCTGCTTGGAGATCCTGAAATGAAATTCAAAATACTCTTTCAAAAAAGATTCATATATTGCCTTTACTACAATATAAAGAAAAACTAGGTCAGGCACAGTAGCTCACATCTGTAATCTCAGTAGTGCAAGAGGATCACTTGAGTCCAGGAGTTCCTGGCCAGCCTGGGCAACATAGCGACACCCTGGCTCTACAAAAAAAGTTGAAAAGTTAGCCAGGCATGCTGGCGCACACCTGTCGTCCCAGCTACTTGGGAGGCTGAGGTGGGAGGATCACCTGAGCCCAGGAGGTAGAGGCTGTAATAAGCTGTAATGGTGCCACTGCACTCCAGTCTGGACCTGTTTCTAGTAAGACTCTGTCCCCCCACCAAAAAAAAAAAAAAAAAAAATTTAATAAGATAATGTACATTTCCAGTGTAAATACTTGGGTCTTATGAGTCTGGGAGACATCATGAACAGATGCATGCATCTACACATGGGCTCTCTGAGAATGTGACCACTGCAAATTCAGGCTGTTAGAGGAGGACCTCGTGTGGTCTTGCCTTCCAGGAGGTGATTTTCCAAAACAACGCTATGATGAAACCGCTGTAAAATCTTCCCTGATCAACAGGGTAGTTACATTTTCAGAGAAGTCAGAGGATGCCAGAACATGCAAAACATATTTTGTATTTCTATGTAAAATAGCTTTAGGCTCTAAAAGAAGGTTCCACATACATGATGGTACAGTGGAACATCTGAAAATTGTGTGTGACAGTTTGCTATTATATGGTATATTTCTAGTTTTCCTTAACCACTAAATGCCAGTAAAGCCACAAAAATGTTTTAATTGCAGATTAGTGGATTTTGAATTGGCCCCATCAAGAACCACTGTTGTGTTCTATAGCCCTTTCCCACCTAAGTCCCAAGCTAAAGACAGTGAATTGTGGTAGCATTTCAGAAATTCCATCTCCACTAGCTGCTGGGTCATGACATGTGTCTCACTCCTGCAAGTGCTGGCTTAGGGGCCTTTAACACCTCTGAGCCAAGACTCTGGCATGGAGCCCTTTACCCATCCTAGGAGTCTGAGTCTCAACCCGTGATTATATTCTTGCTTGTAGACCTTCTCCCCTGATGAGATCAACCCTTTCTCTAGGGACTCCTGGAATTTGGCCACTGATGCCTGCTTGACTACTATTTTTGGGTCCTGTGGGGACCTCTGCTGTGTTGTTCCACCCACTCAGAAGGGCTTTTTGAATGGCTTCATCAGTTCAGAACATGCCCAGGCTTGAGATTTTGTTTCTTGGCCTTCTGCCTAGTGACTCCTTTATGTCAACTCAGGGCTTGGCATCTTGGCTGCAGCAGCAGTAGAAAGTCCTCTTGGGCCCAGCACCAGTGGCCTTCCTCAGGAGTCAGCTCTGCACTTTAACTAACAAGCCACAATTCCTGCAGACTGTGAAGGCCACGTGCAAGGTAAGCATGTTGACAGGGCTGGATGCACAGTACCTGGCAGAGAAAGCTTTCAGTACATGTGAACTATAACTACCGTACAGTTCCTTTATTATACTGGTGTTTGTTTGTTTGTGACAGGGTCTGATTCTTTCACCCAGGCTGGAATGCAGTGCCACAATCACGGCTCATTGTAGCCTTGACCTCCCGGCCCCAAGCAGTCCTCCCACCTCAGCTTCTCAAGTAGTTGGGACTACAGATGCATGCCACCATACCCGGCTAATTTAAAAGATTTTTTTTGTAAAGACAGGGTCTCCCTTTGTTACCCAGGCTGGTCTGGATCTTCTGGGCTCAAACAGTCCTCCTACCTCGGCCTCTCAAAGTGCTGGGATTACAGGTGTGAGCCACTGTACTTGGCTACAGTTGGCTTTTTTAACTTGAGGACCTTGGGCCCTGGTGTTCATGGATGGGCTTCAAAGGGTCAGAAAACTCCATGAAATTGTGTGGAAATGTTGTAGGCATATGTAGTTTTCCTGGAAGAGGGTTCACAACTTTCATCAGGTACTCAGGATAGGTCATGAGGGACTTCTGTTTTTAGCAATTGCAAACTCAGAAATCAAGTGACACCTCCTCCTGAGGATGAGAAAACTCAGACTAAATATGAAAAATATGCTTCAAAGCTTGAAAAAGCTCATGATATAGTAAATATGTTCTCAGTCAGAGTCCAGGAAAGGGTAGAGGCCACAGGAGGCGAGCCTATGGTTTAGGACTAGGAGTGTCTGCCAGTTCTAAAGGAGACGATTAAGCAGCAAGGTGCTTTTGGAGCATCGCAGGACTAGGAGGGCAAAAATTAGAGTCTGTGGTCTGCCAACCGAGCACATCCTGGTGAACCTTTTACTTGAGGTTGGGATCTTGAAGGGAAGCACCTGAAGAGTAAATGTGAACCAAAGCAGACAGGCCCTCAGAGAGTTTGCCGTTTACCCTCAGATCATCTCAGTCACTGACCCTGGATTAGGGTAATCCTGGATTGCTAGTACTTCAGGTCTGACAGAAGCCTCTTTGGAGGAAGACAATATTATCTTGGTGTCTCGAATTATTTCTGCCAGCAGTTTTGCAAGTGTAGTGTTGTGTCTGGTGTAGATAAAAATAACTAGGTTCACAAAGAGCCAGGATAACAAAATTGAATCAGTAGAAATAGCACACAATAAAACAGACACATAGGGGCTCCAGATATTAGCATTAAGACTCAGACTTTAAGGTGGAGCCAAGATGGCCGAATAGGAACAGCTCCGGTCTCCAGCTCCCAGCCCCAGCGACACAGAAGACGGGTGATTTCTGCATTTCTGCTTGAGGTACCGGTTTCATCTCACTAGGGAGTGCCTAACAGTGGGTGCAGGACAGTCGGTGAAGCGCACTGTGCACGAGCCGAAGCAGGGCGAGGCATTGCCTCACTCGGGAAGCGCAAGGGGTCAGGGAGTTCCCTTTCCTAGTCAAAGAAAGGGGAAACAGACGGCACCTGGAATATCGGGTCAGTTCCATCCTAATACTGCGCTTTTCCAACGGGCCTGGAAAACGGCACACTGGGAGATTGTGTCCCGCACCTGGCTCGGAGGGTCCTATGCCCACGGAGTCTCGCTGATTGCTAGCACAGCAGTCTGAGATCAAGCTGCAAGGTGGCAGCGAGGCTGGGGGAGGGGCGCCTGCCATTGCCCAAGCTTGCTTAGGTAAACAAAGCAGCCAGGAAGCTCGAACTGGGTGGAGCCCACCACAGCTCAAGGAGGCCTGCCTGCCTCTGTAGGCTCCACCTCTGGGGGCAGGGCACAGACAAACAAAAACTCAGCAGGAACCTCCACAGACTTAAATGTCCCTGTCTGACTGACAGCTTTGAAGAGAGTAGTGGTTCTCCCAGCACGCAGCTGGAGATCTGAGAACGGACAGACTGCCTCCTAAAGTGGGTCCCTCACCCCTGAGCAGCCTAACTGGGAGGCACCCCCCCAGTAGGGTCAGACTGACACCTCATTCAACTGGGTACTCCTCTGAGACAAAACTTTCAGAGGAACTATCAGACAGCTGAATTTGTGGTCTCACGAAAATCCGCTGTTCTGCAGCCACCGCTGCTGACACCCAGCCAAACAGGGTCTGGAGTGCACCTCTAGTAAACTCCAACAGACCTGCAGCTGAGGGTCCTGTCTGGTAGAAGGAAAACTAACAAACAGAAAGGACATCCACACCAAAAACCCATCTGTACATCACCATCATCAAAGACAAAAAGTAGATAAAACCACAAAGATGGGGAAAAAACAGAGCAGAAAAACTGGAAACTCTAAAAAACAGAGCACCTCTCCTCCTCCAAAGGAACGCAGTTCCTCACCAGCAACGGAACAAAGCTGGATGGAGGATGACTTTGATGAGTTGAGAGAAGAAGGCTTCAGACGATCAAACTACTCTGAGCTACGAGAGGAAATTCAAAACAATAGCAAAGAAGTTAAAAACTTTGAAAAAAATTAGAAGGATGGATAACTAGAATAACCAATGGAGAGGAGGGCTTAAAGGAGCTGATGGAGCTGAAATCCAAGTTTCGAGAACTACGCGAAGATTGCAGAAGCCTCAGTAGCAGATGCGATCAACTGGAAGAAAGGATATCGCTGATGGAAGATGAAATGAATGAAATGAAGAGAGAAGGGAAGTTTAGAGAAAAAAGAATAAAAAGAAATGAACAAAGCCTCCAAGAAATTTGGGACTATGTGAAAAGACCAAACCTACGTCTGATTGGTGTACCTGAAAATGATGAGGAGAATGGAACCAAGTTGGAAAACACTCTGCAAGATATTATCCAGGAGAACTTCCCCAATCTAGCAAGGCAGGCCAGCATTCAGATTCAGGAAATACAGAGAACGCCACAAAGATACTCCTCGAGAAGGGCAACTCCAAGACACATAATTGTCAGACTCACCAAAGTTGAAATGAAGGAAAAAATGTTAAGGGCAGCCAGAGAGAAAGGTCGGGTTACCCACAAAGGGAAGCCCATCAGACTAACAGCTGATCTCTCAGCAGAAACTCTACAAGCCAGAAGAGAGTGGGGGCTGATATTCAACATTCTTAAAGAAAAGAATTTTCAACCCAGAATTTGCTATCCCGCCAAACTAAGCTTCATAAGTGAAGGAGAAATAAAATACTTTACAGACAAGCAAACGCTGAGTGATTTTGTCACCACCAGGCCTGCCCTAAAAGAGCTCCTGAAGGAAGCACTAAACATGGAAAGGAACAACCAGTACCAGCCACTGTAAAAACATGCCAAATTGTAAAGACCATCGAGGCTAGGAAGAAACTATAGCAACTAACGAGCAAAATAACCAACTAACATCATAATGACAGGATCAGATTCACACATAACAATATTAACATTAAATGTAAATGGGCTAAATGCTCCAATCAAAAGACACAGACTGGCAAACTGGATAAGGAGTCAGGACCCATCAGTGTGCTGTATTCAGGAAACCCATCTCACGTGCAGAGACACACATAGACTCAAAATAAAGGGATGGAGGAAGATCTATCAAGCAACTGGAAAACAAAAAAAGGCAGGGGTTGCAATCCTAGTCTCTGATAAAATAGACTTTAAACCAACAAAGATCAAAAGAGACAAAGAAGGCCATTACATAATGGTAAAGGGATCAATTCAACAAGAAGAGCTAACTATCCTAAATATATATGCACCCAACACAGGAGCACCCAGATTCATAAAGCAAGTCCTCAGTGACCTACAAAGGGACTTAAACTCCCACACAATAATAATGGGAGATTTTAACACCCCACTGTCAGCATTAGACAGATCAACGAGACAGAAAGTTAACAAGGATATCCAGGAATTGAACTCAGCTCTACATAAAGTGGACCTAATAGACATCTACAGAACTCTCCACCCCAAGTCAACAGAATATACATTTTTTTCAGCACCACACCACACCTATTCCAAAATTGACCACATAGTTGGAAGTAAAGCTCTCCTCAGCAAATGTAAAAGAACAGAAATTATAACAAACTGTCTCTCAGACCACAGTGCAATCAAACTAGAACTCAGGATTAAGAAACTCACTCAAAACCGCTCAACTACATGGAAACTGAACAACCTGCTCCTGAATGACTATTGGGTACATAATGAAATGAAGGCAGAAATAAAGATGTTCTTTGAAACCAACGAGAACAAAGACACAACATACCAGAATCTCTGGGACACATTCAAAGCAGTGTGTAGAGGGAAATTTATAGCACTAAATGCCCACAAGAGAAAGCAGGAAAAATCCAAAATTGACACCCTAACATCACAATTAAAAGAACTAGAAAAGCAAGAGCAAACACATTCAAAAGCTAGCAGAAGGCTAGAAATAACTAAAATCAGAGCAGAACTGAAGGAAATAGAGACACAAAAAACCCTTCAAAAAATTAATGAATCCAGGAGCTGGTTTTTTGAAAAGATCAACAAAATTGATGGACCGCTAGCAAGACTAATAAAGAAGAAAAGAGAGAAGAATCAAATAGATGCAATAAAAAACGAAAAAGGGGATATCACCACCGATCCCACAGAAATACAATCTACCATCAGAGAATACTACAAACACCTCTATGCAAATAAACTAGAAAATCTAGAAGAAATGGATAAATTCCTTGACAAATACACCCTCCCAAGACTAAACCAGGAAGAAGTTGAATCTCTGAATAGACCAATAACAGGTTCTGAAATTGTGGCAATAATCAATAGCTTACCAACCAAAAAGAGTCCAGGACCTGATGGATTCACAGCTGAATTCTACCAGAGGTACAAGGAGGAACTGGTACCATTCCTTCTGAAACTATTCCAATCGATAGAAAAAGAGGGAATCCTCCCTAACACATTTTATGAAGCCAGCATCGTCCTGATACCAAAACCTGGCAGAGACATAACCAAAAAAGAGAATTTCAGACCAATATCCTTGATGAACATTGATGCAAAAATCCTCAATAAAATACTGGCAAACCGAATCCAGCAGCACATCAAAAAGCTTATCCACCATGATCAAGTGGGCTTCATCCCCGGGATGCAAGGCTGGTTCAACATACGCAAATCAATAAATGTAATCCAGCATATAAACAGAACCAAAGACAAAAACCACATGATTATCTCAATAGATGCAGAAAAGGCCTTTGACAAAATTCAACAACCCTTCATGCTAAAAACTCTCAATAAATTAGGTATTGATGGGACGTATCTCAAAATAATAAGAGCTATCTATGACAAACCCACAGCCAATATCATACTGAATGGGCAAAAACTGGAAGCATTCCCTCTGAAAACTGGCACAAGACAGGGATGCCCTCTCTCACCGCTCCTATTCAACATAGTGCTGGAAGTTCTGGCCAGAGCAATCAGGCAGGAGAAGGAAATAAAGGGTATTCAATTAGGAAAAGAGGAAGTCAAATTGTCCCTGTTTGCAGATGACATGATTGTATATCTAGAAAACCCCATTGTCTCAGCCCAAAATCTCCTTAAGCTGATTATCAACTTCAGCAAAGTCTCAGGATACAAAATTAATGTACAAAAATCACAAGCATTCTTGTACACCAATCACAGACAAACAGAGAGCCAAATCATGAGTGAACTCTCATTCACAATTGCTTCAAAGAGAATAAAATACCTAGGAATCCAACTTACAAGGGATGTGAAGGACCTCTTCAAGGAGAACTACAAACCACTGCTCAATGAAATAAAAGAGGATACAAACAAATGGAAGAACATTCCATGCTCATGGGTTGGAAGAATCAATATCATGAAAATGGCCATACTGCCCAAGGTAATTTATAGATTCAATGCCATCCCCATCAAGCTACCAATGACTTTCTTCACAGAATTGGAAAAAACTACTTTAAAGTTCATATGGAACCAAAAAAGAGCCCACATCGCCAAGTCAATCCTAAGCCAAAAGAACAAAGCTGGAGGCATCACGCTACCTGACTTTAAACTATACTACAAGGCTACAGTAACCAAAACAGCATGGTACTGGTACCACAACAGAGACATAGATCAATGGAACAGAACAGAGCTCTCAGAAATGATGCCGCATAGCTACAACTATCTGATCTTTGACAAACCTGACAAAAACAAGAAATGGGGAAAGGATTCCCTATTTAATAAATGGTGCTGGGAAAACTGGCTAGCCATATGTAGAAAGCGGAAACTGGATCCCTTCCTTACACCTTATACAAAAATTAATTCAAGATGGATTAAAGACTTATATGTTAGACCTAAAACCATTAAAATCCTACAAGAAAACCTAGGCAATACCATTCAGGACATAGGCGTGGGCAAGGACTTCATGTCTAAAACACCAAAAGCAATGGCAACAAAAGCCAAAATCGACAAATGGGATCTCATTAAACTAAAGAGCTTCTGCACAGCAAAAGAAACTATCATCAGAGTGAACAGGCAACCTACAGAATGGGAGAAAATTTTTGCAACCTACTCATCTGACAAAGGGCTAATATCCAGAATCTACAATGAACTCAAACAAATTTACAAGAAAAAAACAAACAACCCCATCAAAAAGTGGGCAGAGGACATGAACAGACACTTCTCAAAAGAAGACATTTATGCAGCCAAAAAACACATGAAGAAATGCTCATCATCACTGGCCATCAGAGAAATGCAAATCAAAACCACAGTGAGATACCATCTCACACCAGTTAGAATGGCCATCATTAAAAAAATCAGGAAACAACAGGTGCTGGAGAGGATGTGGAGAAATAGGAACACTTTTACACTGTTGGTGGGACTGTAAACTAGTTCAACCATTGTGGAAGTCAGTGTGGCGATTCCTCAGGGATCTCGAACTAGAAATACCATTTGACCCAGCCATCCCATTACTGGGTATATACCCGAAGGACTATAA